>NW_017728998.1:32024802-32028237 GCF_001723915.1 Gavialis gangeticus | reverse complement strand
ACTCCCAGCCCCGCAAAACTATACCCACCCTCCCACCCATACTCTTGTATATTGTGGGAGGAGTAAGACATCATTTTAAGTTATTATACTATCACTTCTATGTACACTACACAAACACATGTAAATCAGAACAAAAATTTTTTTGAAATGAAATTAATGAATGTTGTAGTACATGTTTCATTTTTAGAATATAATTTGGTATATTTCTAGTTCAGAGATGGCAAACTTCCCTGCTGAAAGGAGTAATTCCCAGGGGCAAGGGGAGGGACTTCTGGTGGCAAAAGTTAGGAGTTAGGGGGTGGGGCTTCTGGTCCCAAGATGGCGACCAGGGGCAGGGCACCTGTCAAGGGGTGGGGCTACCCACGTGACCCTCAATGGCTTGCTAAAATTTGGTAAGCAGTCCTCTGCCCGAAATAGTTGCCCACCCTGGAGATAGAGCCTAGGAAGCTGAAGAGATAATAGCTGCAAGGAGGTAGGTGACGAAGAAACACTGTTGCCTAGGTAGGGAGCTGCATATTAAGGAAAAAGGGAACATCTGTAGCCAGTCAAGGAAGCACTGCCCAGAATAAGATGGCTGCAGGAGAACAGGCAGCTAAAAGCCATGGGCTATGAATGCCTATCACAAAGCTAGTTACTCTGCAGTAGGATAGTAGGACAGAGTCTAATTAAGGCAACCAGGGCACTGCTACAACAGCAGTTGCCAGCTGACAAAGAGACCAGCCATCAGGCCCTAATGAGAAACCCCTGCAGGTTGTTGTGGGGAGCCACCTGATGGAAAGGGGGAGGAGGGGTTAAGAGGCATTTAAGTCCAGGGCCTGTATCAAGGCTTTCAGTCTGGTCCTAGAAGTCACTGGGAAAAGAACTCTGCAGCAGGACAGCTGAGACTCATGATAATGCCTGAGATGGCTGCACCTGGGAACTGGAAGCAAGGGTTAAGGGTTTGCAGGAGCTGTGACCCAGGAAGAGTATATTATTCAGCCACTAGGCTTAGAGTTTTAGTTCAGCCAACAAGCCCATATTTTCTGTTTATACCAGTGGACTGGGTGTATAATTGGCTATATTGCAACCATTCTGAGGCCTTTGGTTCAACCACACAGCATGTAAATTTGCTGCAACTGTCCAGTGAGGACTGTATAGCCAATTGTACATTTATTTCTTAGTAACTTTCCAGGAGGTATGCTCAGTGTACCTTTGGTTATGTTAATGCGAGATTTATACTAGTTCAGAAAAGGTCAACATGGAAGAATGATATGGACTATGCTGAGAGTTTTCCCATACTTATGCATTCACTGACCCCAAGGCTCTACAGATGGGCAAGAGTGATCAATAAGATGCTTTTTCAGTCTATAGGCTAAAATTGGAATTACTGTGGAGTTCTCCATAGGTGTCTGCAGCCCATAACTTTGGGAAGGCAAATTCCATCCCTATCTTCTCTATTCTAGTCTCTGATTCTCTAAGGAAGTAGTTTTCAACCTTTTTTCATTTGCAGGCACCTTTGGAAATTTTGAATGGAGGTGTGGACTCCTTTGAATATTTACATCAAGCCATGGCAGGAAGGAGAAGGGGGAGGATACCTTAGGAGCCCAAGCAGGGAAGGAGCTGAATAGCCACCAGGGGGCATCATGGTCATCCCTGGGGTCCAACCCTGTCACATTAGGTAATATCCAAAAGTAAATGTGGGTATACACATATTTTTGATTGGTCATAGTCATCTTTCACAGATCCCTTAGACATAGTCTGCAGAACCCCAGGGGCCCATGGACCACAGGTTGAAAACCACTGCTTTAAGGAACTGATCACCTCCTGGAAGCTCCTGAGCACTCTCAGCATGGAATATAAGGCCTTTAGCATCTTTAAGAAAGCGTTCAACATCTCACAGGAGCCCCTGAGTTCCCTACAAAAATCTCAGTTATTTCAGCTTTGTGTAGAGCAAAATTAATTTAATTATTAAGTATCTGAATGCTTATGGAAAACCTGAGATGGAAAATGCATGCCAGACTTACTAAGTACATCTCACAAGATGTAAACATAATTAGACAAACATTTACTTTTGCTGTTATTTCTTATACATTTTGATTAAGTGTTAAACTTTGCAAATCTGCCTCACAAAGAATTACATTAGGATCTGATTAATTATATTCACAGTTGTGTTCAGTCATTGTTTCATAAATATGTGTTTTAAGGGGGGGGTTGTTTTGTTTTACTTAGTTCTACAAATAAAATACTCTACTTATAACCCTCCATGAAATATCAAAATATCTTTGTCTTAAGAATCTGCTGGAGTCAAGCATTTGGGTTCTGAGCATTACCAGCATTATCAGGTTAGAACAGAACAAACAGACTAAAGTCTGAAATCAGCACTCTTCCCAGCAGGATACACTCCTTTTTTCATTAGAATCTTTGAGCTTGAGATCAGACACAGAGAAAGATTAAAACAAATATGAATTTAATCAAGGGATTCTACTTTCCTGGTGTGGGAACAGGAACATGCTGACATAAATAGAGGACCAAGCACTAGGGCGTCTGAACCAAATCAAAGACGGCTTGCTTACCACTAACTGCTCAGATGATCCATATCATAACAACAAAAAGAAAAACAATTATTTATTCTTTTTGATGTTGCTGCTCAGAAGTAACTTCCTTTTTGAAGAGAGCAAGGTCAAAGCCAAGTTATTGTTTTTGTTTGAAACTTTGTCAGTGAGGGACTAAAAGTTATTAGGTATGACCTACTTTCGGGATTTATGTGGGAAAGTTAGAGATGTTCATTTCTTGTGGGTAATAACTTAGGAAAAAAAGTTAATAGTAAGAATGAACTGAAATTACATCCTTGTTATGGAAAATGAGATCATTAAAAAGACCTTCTGAAATACACGGTACACAGCCAGCCCCTCTGCATAAGCCAATGTCCAAGACTGAGCAGGATTCAAGTGTTAATTCTAGAGTGCTGAGTGTCTACTGTAATTGGAACTGACTGAGGGTGCTTAGCACCTTACAGGATTGGGCAGAGAGAAACCAGTCCATTTTTCTAATGCACTGCAGATTTAATAAATAGACATCAAAGCATCTCTTTCACCACCAGTGAATGCAGCTAACAAAAACAATTGAAAGGAACAAGTTTGATGGCAGAGAAGAATAAATGGAGGCAAAAAGGAGCATATTTGGTGATTTGAGAAAGCTTTGTACTACTATTCAAGATTTGTTAAGACTATGTGCTCAGCCTTGTACAGGACAAAGAGTTCTTGCTCCAAAGGGCTTATATGGTAAGCAAGATAAAGAAATAATAAGCTAAAGAGATTGATATTTGCATATATTTGCATATTATACAAATATGAATCACCATTCACGATATCTATGTTAAGTATATTGGGATTACCTCACCCATTTTAAAGGGTGAGGTAACTTACCGTAATGCCCCATAGCATGTTAATGTCTTAA
>NW_017728998.1:32006976-32019802 GCF_001723915.1 Gavialis gangeticus | reverse complement strand
GAAGCAAAAAGGAGCATATTTGGTGATTTGAGAAAGCTTTGTACTACTATTCAAGATTTGTTAAGACTATGTGCTCAGCCTTGTACAGGACAAAGAGTTCTTGCTCCAAAGGGCTTATATGGTAAGCAAGATAAAGAAATAATAAGCTAAAGAGATTGATATTTGCATATATTTGCATATTATACAAATATGAATCACCATTCACGATATCTATGTTAAGTATATTGGGATTACCTCACCCATTTTAAAGGGTGAGGTAACTTACCGTAATGCCCCATAGCATGTTAATGTCTTAACTGGGAATAAGATCCAGAAAGTTCCTGGATCCCAACCCAATATGCAGTCCCCTAAACTGTGCTTCACACTGAAAATAATATGGGTCTGATGTTCAAAACAAAATGAACATATGAACTCCAAACAAAATTTGTGGAGTCTGTAGGTGCTTAGCATCTCTACAAAGCTCCCCAGCATGGTGTTTAACATTGAGCACTTAAGGATTCTCCATGAAGTTCTCTCTAGGGGTACACACATGGATAGAGTAACGAGTGGCAAGGCTGCAGTACTGCAGAGAAGGAGATGAGAGTTACAGTAGAACATAAGCTGAATATGAGCCAACAGTGTATTCTTGTTGCAAAAAAAGCCAAGAGCATACTGGGTTGGTATTAACAACAGTCTCTCTTGCAAATCTAGGGTCATGATTCTTCTGCTCTATTCAGTGCTGGTGAGGACTCACCTGGAGCACTATGTCCAGTTTTGTGCCCCACACTTTAAGAAGGACACTCACAATTTAGAAAGAGTCCAACAAAGATAACAAAAATTATTAGAGACATGGGAGGCAAGACTTACAAGGAAAGGCTGAGAGAAATATGGTTATTTAGTCTGGAGAAGAGAAGACTGAGAGAGATTTGATAACAGTCTTCAAATACCTGAATAGTGATTACAGAGAGGATGGAAATGGGCTTTTCTCTGTGGCCAGAAGGGACAGGACTAGGAGCAACGGCCTCAAGCCGCAGCAAGGGAAATTTAGGTTGGAGACTAGGAGGAACTTTTTATGTGGGTAGTCAGTCTACCTAGAGAAATCATGGAATAACCATTCTTAGAAATTTTCAAGAGAGGCTAAACAGATACTTGGCTGGGATGGTTTGGTCAGGGATGATCCTGCCTTGAGCAGAGGACTGGCCTAGATGACCTTGTGAGGTTCCTTCCAATACTACCTTCCTACGGTTGTGGTTTCCATAAATCTGAGCAAAATAAGGCACCATACTACCATATTTGCATAGCATATATAATGTCTATATCATAAAAATAGAAATAATTTATTGAGTCGAACTCTAGCATCCTGCAACTCAGCTGCAGTTAAGACCACAACAGAGATGTAAGAGGAGTGTCCACACTGCACAGCTGACCAGGTGATTGGCAACGGACTTTGCACTCTGAGTATGCCATGAGCATCTCCACAATGAACCCTTACCTGAGGTACTGTCTATTGTTTCTTCATCACCCATATGTGTCTAGGAGTATGCAGTTCTTTGTGCTGAGATGGTCTAGACTTCTTTGTGTGAATTGTAAGGAAACATGCCTGTCCCTCAGCAAGAAATTTATAGAGAACACTGAAGGGCTATCAGCTCTTGGCTGGTTTTGTTTGTACCCTCATTGCAAAATGAGCAGGCAGGCCAGGTTAAAAGTGAAACCCAAACTCTGATCCACATGCCTAGGTAGAATACCGCCAACTCAGATGAGAGATTTTGCTGTATGGACAATGAGAGGGAATTGGAGAGTTAAGCTAATATTCTGAAATCCAGCTAAGCATCTGGCTTAACTGTCTGCAAAGGCATATCCCCAGATCCAAATGATTCCCGCTCTGCACACAGATAAAAAGGCAATTTAAACTCATTTCAAACAGGAGAAAGCAAACTCCATATGACATACCATACCTGATGCCAAACTCAAATCAGCATGCTCTGTGGCAAGAACTTAAACAAAATGAGTCCTTGGGAGGGCAGAATCTAATATTTCCCGCTTACTACTACGTGCACTCACCCTTATACCGCATTTGCCAACTAATTAATTCATGAACCTATAAATATTAAACGTGAACTATTTTACAACTCCAGAGCAAAACATCAAAAATGATATCACAGAGAACATTAAAAGATTTTTATTCAAGATAAAAAGGCTTGACAAACAAAAGGAGCATAAAGATGACAAGGAGTCAGGGAGGCCCTTGGAGAGAGCAAAGAAAACTGGATAAGAGAAAGAAGAGGCTTTTGGGAAGCTGAGGGCCTCCTTTACCTCACTGTTCATGAAGACAAGAAAAAGAAAGGACTCGACATCCATGTCTTTTAAGGAGGAAGAAGAAAAAATGGAAGATATTGAAATGGAAAATACAATAAATTGGGAGAACTTATGAACAAGATGTTTCAGAAATAGTGAGCCTGAACTGTGTAAAAGAGTGAGAGCAGCATACCAATACCAAGAGAACATGCAAATACTTATACAGGAACTGACAACTTTTGCTAGCAAAAAGGCAAGTGTCATCAACATGACCGTTAGATCAGGGACAGGGTTATGAAGGTCCTAGGGGCTGATACTGTGCAATGCAGGCCATCTTTCTGCCTATAAACTAAATTGTCTGTCAGCATCCACCATCCTATATAAACCACCCCCTTCCATGATGTATACCAGTGGTGCTCAATCTTTTTGCCTGGTGGACTGGATGGGTGATGCCTGGTCCATCTGTGAGTTGGATCTGACCAGCGGTCCCGCTCCAGGACCTGGGGGCAGGTGCAGTGGGGCGGCATCTGGCAGCATGGAGGAGGGTGGGAGGCAGCCTGGCTCTGATCCAGCAGCTTATGAGGAAGGGGACTCAGCCCAGCCCCCAACCTGGCCCCATGGGGGAAGGGAACAGTGGGGGAGAGGAAGCAAGATGCAGCCACAATCCAGCCATGCAGGGGGGAGGTGGCATGGCCCAGCCCCAACCTAGCCGTTCAGAGGGAAGGGGGCATGGCCTGGCCTTGATCTGGCTATGCGGGGTGAGGGAATCTGGCCCAGCACCAACTCACCACAGGGGGCTTGGGAGGTTGGCAGCAGAGGAGGGTGGTGGTATTAATTGCCACTGCTCCCCTACCACCAAAATTCCTCAGGTCAGATGCTATGGTTCCACAGACCAGACACTGAGCAGTCGTGGTGTAGACAGAATGGACTTGTTATACAAGTCTACGAACAGCACAGTGAAAAACCTGAAGCAGCCTATTTGGGGCAAGAAAGAAGAAGAAGGGAGCTTGAAACATGCCCAGTGCAGCAGATCTGGTTCAAAGCAGAAACACTGTTGGAAAAAATTGGCCATGTGCATGCATTTTGTTATGAAAAACAGCAAATGGAGATCAAAGGGTTCCTGCACAAGCCTGATGGTACATGCAGGTTTGCTGATATGGACAAAGATGCAAACTCTCTTTACTGTTCCAAGGTGATGAGCTCTAAGGGCACGTTTACAGTGATACTGAGTATTGGCCCTAAGGGTCGGTCTCAACCAGCCTGAGCCATGTGAACTGTCGACAGACCTTGTGGCCTGCAACATATTCATATGTATTGTGTTTCTTGTCTCCAAGCAGAGTCCTTCTAGGAATCAGTCTGCTGACTATCCCTTTGCTTCTGTGCTTGCCTCTCATTAAGTTCAGGAATGCGGTACAGAAGAGCTAAAGTCCATGTCACAGGCCAGCTGGGCACTGTGAGTATATCAATTTAGTTGCAGGCTAAGTACTGCAACTTATAGTAGCCACGGGGCTTCTTTGGTTCGGGATCAAGGAGGTGATGTTGGGAGGAAAGCAATGACAAGTTTCACTTATAAAAAAGAATGAATTTTACTTATAACAACACAAGATATAGTTTACACATATGACAGTTAGTGAAAAGGTTAAGTTAATAAATAGATAACATAACACTACAAGTTAAAATTGGCAGTGATAATAAAAACAGACAGAAAAATCAACCAAGAGTTTTCACTTGGTTACTAACTTATTGATAGTCCCTCAGTCTCAGGTATGCGTCAAGTTGATTCAGCGAAGTCAGGTGTCCCTGATCCACGCTATCAGAGGGAGAACTGGGGGAAGGTCCCTCAGTCAGGAGCTGGTCTTCGCTCATACAGGGAGTAAGAGATCTGGGGGCATGGGACAGCAATGACCTTTCTGTCCCGTCCTTCCTGCGGGTTACTTAATGTGCGTGTTCTTTTATATCTTGTCCATGCTAATTTGTTGACTTTCTAGCTACTCATAATCTTATTCTTTAGCTGTTATCTTATAGGGTTAAAAGGTGTTAGAAATCATTATAATAAGTTACTGCCTAAGCTTGGGTTTACCCAATAAGCAAATCACACCACATCACTTTGGGGTCTGAGATTACGATGTTCCCACCCAAGTTCAACCCACTATGTTAATTATACCTTGTGGTTAGATCTGTTAATTTTGCTGACTTTAAGCGAAAAATTATTAAATCAGCTAGATTTGTAGTTTTATTCTTTAGTTCTGCTTTTTAAACCTCATGCTGTCTCAAGACTAGTGCAAACAGCTATATATAATTCTTACAGGTTATACTCCAGACAGACAGAAAACAGTTTCATAAGCTCTATTTCAGATATCTTCAAAAAGCATTTTCTTTTTGCTATAAGTTGCTTGTTAACCCTTCTGGTTCTGGCCATCACAAGTCCAGAATAGGGACATGTGGGATTCACCTGATAAAACCTTGCATTCAAAAACTTATCTAACTTGATCTGAACCGTGCACTTGGTTCACTAACAGATATCACCCACAAAAATGATTGCCTCTCACACTGAAGGAGTATTTACAGTATACAAAGCAACTATAAATCTATACTTGGCTCCAAACATGTCAGCAGTCAGACTCATTTACATTGCAAATATAGTTTTTACTAATAATCTCTACTTGTGGCAATTACTGCTGGTCAGCAGTCTCAGTAAGTCTCAAATGTTTGTCATCAAGGATGCTCAAATTCTACCAAGTTAAGCTCTATACTGACATTAACCTAACCTCAGTCATAAGCAGATAAGATAATACAGTGCTGTGAAGAGGTACCCTAAACTAGCTGTGAAGACAGTAATTTGCATACCAGAGCCAACAGCCCCATAAGATACCGGCTTACTCAAAAACACAAAGACTGAATTCTGCCACTACAAGACAGAAACTGCAGCTAGCGGGCACAGTTTGCAAGGGAGTCTACTTAACTGACAGCTCTGTGCTGCCTTCCTCTATGCTCTATGGTAGAGCAACCCACTTGTAGACACATTCCTGCATGATTTCTCCACCAACCTGAACCAGCTTCTTTGAGGTAGAAACTAGATATCTTTAACTGATCTATCTTGGGTGGAAAAGGTCTTCTGCAAAACCTTCCCATTACTGAAATGATATAAATATATTGACAATATCTTTCCTATAGAAAATAAAGATTCCCTTACACTGCCTTTGAAGGGATATATGTAAAATTCTGATTGCATTATTTTTGCTTCCATAGGACTCACTGACTTCAGAGAGAGAAACAAATATTTTTACATCTTTGTTCAAAAAACAGTTGAAGGACAAGGACCTAAAGAAGAACATTGCAAAGAAAAACCTGCAAAAACCCCAACAGAATGGAGCAGATCCTTTTCAGTGTATGGACAATACCATATATTATGTAGTTTGAAAATTTACATGTTTGGCACTAATAAAGAGAAAATATACTCCATATGTTAATAAAATATAATTTTCAACGTATACATTTTCAGACTAGATACCACATGATCTAACCCATACATTGAAAGGAATGTATAGTTCATCATACAGATTCTGTGACCCAGATTCCAACATTGCAGTGTCTGCTTTACATCAAATCATCACACCACTGCCAATGCAGAGAGCATGTTCCATGGAAAAGGTGTCTGATTGGACAGTAGCATAACTGAGGGGAAGAAGCCAAGGTAGCAGCTCCAGACTTCCTTGGAGGATGGAAGGGGACAAAGTGAAAAGATAGCCACTGATGCAGCTGGTGGCTGTCCATGACACAGCACCCAACAGCTGGCATTGCCCATATGCTGCCACTGCCCGGGGTACCATGCTATGCTAACCCCTGATGACTGGAGTTTCTTTATGTCCTGCAAAACCAGTTCCACAATACTGGCCTCTTGGGGTGACTCATTTGGTTTCTGAGCTACATAACAGGATCAAAGTATACAACCAGTATGGGTTTGGGGTGCACAAAAGCCAACTTTACATGCATGTGCACACAAATATGCACTAAGGCTGTGTGAAGCTTCGGTCCCTGATTTGATTTGGTGGAGATTCAGCCCAATTCAATGGCCAAATCTCCAAATCCAAATCAAATCAGAGGACCCTTTAATCTCTCTGAATTAAATTAGAACCCTCTGAATTGATTCACAGAGATTTGGAAAAATTTGGAGATTTGGACATAGACACAGCTTTAAATGTTTTTTCTACATACCTCTAAGTAGCAGGGGCACATGAGTGCTGTAATGCTGGGGCACATGGAGCATCCCACAGAAGCACGGGGGGTCCCCAGTGCACTCGGCAGCAGATCTGAAAGTGGACCAAAAGCACTTCCAGTCCACTTCCAGGTCTGCTGTGGAGCGTGCAGACACCCCTGCCCTCCCACATGGTTGAGCAACTGGTACCTCCTGGGTCTTGGCACCTGGCAGACCCGGAAATGGACCAGAAGTGCTTCCAGTTCACTTCCTGGTTTGCCACCAAGCATGTGGAGGGTCCCCCTGCACTCCTGTGGGATGCTCCATCTGCCCCAACATTGTAGCATTCACAGGCCACTCTGGTACAGTAAAAGCTGCTTTAGCCATCACCTTAGAAACCAGCATGCTCCATTAACCAGCATGCCAGTCAACACAGCAAAAGCAAAACTGAAAGTGTCCACCATGGCGCTTTCGGTTTCGCCAAGCCCCCAAAGCACCCATGGCAAAGCAGCCTGTGCGGGGCCCTCCTCCTTGTCCCCAGGCACACTGACGCCAGGGAGGGGCGGCAGTGCACTGGACATAGCGGGAGGGGCAGCAGCTCAAACAAGCAAAGACACCTGTTTGGGCCTCTCAGGTAACCGGCATATTTGGATATCTGGCACCCCCCATTTCCCATGGGTGCCAGATAACAGAGCTTTTGCTGTACCTTGAGGTATGTAGAAAAAAAACTTTTAAAGCTCTGTCTATGTCCAAATCGCTGATTCTCTGAATCGGCATCAATACTTCAGATTCGGATTCGGCCAAATTGAATCAGGGACAGTGATCTGAATCAACTTATCAAATCACTGTCCCTGATTCGGCCTAATCCGAATCAGAATCAAATAGGGCCCACTTCGCACACCCCTAATATGCACACTATCTGTGTTGTGATCCAAAGATTTGGACATATGTAATAGGGCTATGCGAAATTTCACTGGCAGTTTTGTTTCGACACTGTTTCGACTCGTTTCAAGCTCAAAACAGCAAAATCGAAACAAGACAGAGAGCTTCGAAACAGCCTCGAAATGAAATGAGGCAAGTTGAAGCATTTCAAAATTTTCAAAACATTTTGAGTTTCAAAGCTCAAGCTGGGCTTGCCTGCAGAGAAACAGAAATTAAAGTAAGGAGAGGGACAGGGAAGAGGGGAAAAGTGGGGGGGAAGGAGTGCTCTCATTGTTGACTGTGTAGCTGGCCAGTGACTGTCATCCTTCCCTGAAGTCCCTTCCAATCCCAGTGCTCTGGGGGAGGGATGGAAAAACTGCAAAAAGGCAGCATTGTTTGAACTGCCCTGCTTTCTGCCTTGGGGTAAGTTAGTGAGCTGTGTGTTCCAGTTTTGCCTGTCAGCAGCTAGGGGTGCAGAGCCCCAGAACCCAGATTCCCCCTGAACCTATCTCCTTGACAGGCTTCGTGGCCACAACAGGGCCTAGCAGGCCTGCAGTTTTTACCCCCCTGTGCCCTAAGACACATACAGTCAGTTGCACAAGTACCCATGTCATGAGTTTTGCCTGTCAGCAGCCAGAAGTGCAGGGCCCCAGAACCCAGAAGCCCCTGCACTTATCTTCTTGACAGCTGGCAGGCTTCGTGGCCTCAGCAGGGGCTAGCATGCTTGCGGCTTTCACCCTGCTGTGCCTTAACACACACAGTGTCACCATGTCACATATTTTGCTTGTCTGCATCTTGAGGTGCAGTTTCCCTCCTGCACCTATCTCTTTTAAATTTGGCAGGTTTTGTGGCTTCAGCAGGGGCTAGCATCCTTGCAGTTTTGACCCTTCTGTGGCTTAACATATACACGTGACATGAGTTTTGCTTTCAAGAATTTGAGGTGCAGTTTCCCAGAAACCCCTGTATCTATCTCCTTGAAACTTGATGGGCTTCATGCCCTTAGAAGGGGCTACCACTGCTGCACGATTCATCCACATCAGGCCAGAAATGACAAAGTTATAGGCTGTTTTGAGCTTCCTCATTATAGCCTATGGGCGAAACTTCAAAACAGTGTCAAAACTGTTTCACTGTTTCAACAAAACAAAACAGAACAGCAGTTTCAAATCAAAACAAAATTTTAAATGAAACACTGTTCTGTCAAAACAGAATGGTGCCGTTTCACACAGCCCTAAGGTGCAACTGTTTCAGCGAAACAAAACTGTTTCAACAAGATGAAACGAAACTTTCTGTGTTAGGTACAGAAAGATGGAGTTAGCCATGCTAGTCTAAAGTCATGATGTGCCTTATATACTAACTGAATCAGGGTTGCATAAGTTTTCATGAACAAGAGCTCACATCAGTTCTTGATATTAACTTAAAATTTATGTAACTGATTCACTTAATCTATATGGTCAATCCCTACTCTGCTGTCTGCGTTGTGCGCAAAACAGCTACAGTAAAAGAACGTTAGAATTGAAAAGTCAAACATGCAAAAGTCAGGAAATGCCATGTGCAAACTTAATTAAGCTTATGATGCTTTGATTCTATGCATTACTTTATGTAAAAGATGCTTGCTTCTTTCAATGCAATGGATGGTATTCTCTTAATTCAATATTTGCTATCCTTTTCTTTCAATGTGTGGCTTCAGGCCTTATTCACCACCCACCATCCAATCCCCTTATGGTATACAAGATGTATTAATTTCCTCATGGGATTTTCTATGGCACTCATCACCATAGTGTCCAAGTGCTTTACGAACATTAATTAATTTACTACTCTGAGGGATGGTTGGCATACAGAAAAGGAAACCCTAGGTGGGAATGAATTATAAGGATTGAAAGGCCAAGCTCACAGAGAAAAATCTGTAACTGAGATAAGATTAAGATTGGAAAAATAAAAAAAGACAGCATGTGCTAAGCCAGGCCGTTCAACTTCTTAGTGGCCAGGGGCTGCATGCCCCATGGGCTGCACCAGTGGGGCCCACACACTGCAGTGGCCACACCAGCACAGGCCACAAGCCCCCCAGACACTCCTCAGTGCACTATATCCTTTTTCATTTTTATTAGTAAAGTTCTAACACTCTGACCAAGTAATCATTAACTAAATCAATGGTTTTCAACATTTTTAGTCTCAAGGCAACCCCCTGAAAAATGCCAGCAGTTAGCTTTCATTTGGTTTTTGACTACAGAAAAATAGTAGAACAATTCTTCTGTTGCACAGAACTCCAGAAGGACCACAACAATTTGAAATGTTTTTGATACAATGGATTCCTGTTCCAAATCTCTGGGTTTATCTTGTGAATCACATGCAGGTTTTTGTACACTTAACAGTGTTAATATTCCCAGTACCCTTGAAAGAATCTCATGGCACTCCGGTAGAGAATCAATGAGCTAAACCAAACGTGGTAAGTTTCTGTGGCAGGCAATGACAGAAATGCCATTGGTTTCAGTTAGAGTAAGCTTGGAATCCAGTTCTGTTCTCTAGGGTGCATCTCATCAGCATTACTGATATTAAGTGATCCCTAACCTACTTAGTTCTATCACTACTTAGGCTGCTTCTCTCCTCCCTATCCTTGCTGCCAACTGCACTTGTCATTTGGTAGCCAACTTTATTCATGAAGAGTGAAGTAAAAAAAGGTATTAAATACCTCAGATGTCTTCACATCTTCTGCTACTAGAAGATGTTATTAGAAGCCTTCTGTGTTCCGTAACGAGTAAAGACATGGGCAATAATACCAAAATTAATTTGATAGAATAATTTTAAATGAGTGAGCGGTATTGCCTCATTATTTGCATCCTTTCTAGACTTGTTATAATAACAATATTTAAAATATGCTCATCAGGAGAACCCTGATGATTCTTCCTTTCCCTTTTTTGTCAGCATGGTGACAGATGAAGCTACTTCTCCTCGGGTTTTTTGCTCAGTCTCCTGTTTTTTTCTTTTTTATATTCTCATTCCCTTAGTGGTCTCATCTCCCCTCAGGCCCCCTACAAGTCACTAGGAGGTCTGCCATTGATTTCAGTTAAGGCATAATTCAACCCTAGATCTTTAAGTGTTAACTTTAACCCAAGGACACGCAAATCTTGGTATCCTCTCTACACCACTCTCCAGGTCAGCTGTTCCTTTCAGCCTACAAGCATTTTTCTTTAGGTAGAATAGTGTTTAAAGAGAGTTTTGTGCTATGTGTTAAGGAGAAAAGATCTTAAAAGATCCACTGACAAAAGCAAAATCAATTTAGCATTAATAAGTACTTGAAGATTGAATATTTTATGCTGGAATTTCTTTTTCTACCAGCTCATGTTTATATTATATTTGTACTGAGATAACAGACAAGAGACATCATCCCCAAATGAGACCAGGCCATATGGTGCCAAGCAGTGTAAATTCATAGCCAGATTCTAGAGATTTCTACCACTCAGGTGTTGTAAACAGGCTGTAACCTGGTATAAGGGAACAGCTGCCTAGGCAAAATTTTGTCTTTGCCAGCTCTGTGACTCTCATCTTTCAAAGATAGGAGAGGGATATGGTAGAGCTCCATTACAGGCCCTGCCTAAGTGATGCAATGCAGAACTGCCACCCCCCACCCTCGCCACTGACTGGCTGAGAGAGCTGCCTTTCATGAAGCCCTGCCCCCCCTCCACCAATCTGCCTCCTTGAGTTGGGTAGACCCTTATATATAACTATCCAATATCCCCTTTTCACTTGATCCTGTAACAAGGTCTCAGTGTCCCCAAAGTCAACTGGAGCCCTCTAGTGGCTCATGGAGGCCTACTTCAGTACCTTAGCCACCCCACCGCTTGCCTCCCTCATTCTTTCCTGCCATGCCTTTGATGTTACTAGGAACATTTAGGAGACTGCCTTCCTAAAAACAGTATGTAGTTTAAGTGTCCTCTCCTCGGCTCAATCCATAGGATCTTTTTGCCTCCTGTTCAGTCTCTTGAAGCTCCCACACCCTGGGCAGAAGCTCTCTGGGCTCTAGTAGCTCAGTCACAGTTCCCTGAGCCTCTGAGATACCACTCTCATTTCACTGGGCCATGGGCAGCCTGTCAATTCCTCAATACAATCTAACCCAGTCTGTGGGGCATCTTCAGTGGCCTCCTTTCCTCTCCTTCAGCCACTCCCATGCCTCATGGCCTTTAAACCAATCCACAATGTTAAAAAAAAATGTGAAGCTTCCATCGATTAACTTTAGGCTGTTCCTCACACAGTGACTCCTTCCCATCAGGGCCTACAAATTGCCTTGCCTCCTGCATCCGTAAGCCAGTTTCTGTGGAGCTGCTGCTCCCCAGAGCAATCATGTGCTGTTTCTGCCAAAGCTAGATCAAAAACTGGGGCTTCAAACCCTGGGTTTACATATGCGTCTCTGCTCCTCCCTTTCCTGGTCACCTAGCCTAAAGCTCTCTTAACCAGGATCAGTGTCATCTTCTTAGCCTTTCTCAGCATTCTAGAGCCTGACCACCACTTCTCCCAGAGCTTTGGGCCTAGTAGTGGCCCCTTCTCAGTCTGAAATTTGCACTCAATTCCTCATGGGACTCTTTCAGTGGTACAATGTGTCCCTCTTAGTAATAGGGTAGTGGCCCCTGTTACCATCTCTGTGAGAGCCTGGAGGGCACTCACTGAAGGCATGTCCCCGGCCAGGGACAGGAATCACTCCACACTGCAACGTCCAGACTAGAATGAGAACTGATCTGCACCAGCCAGGCTTTACCTCCGCGCCAGGTGAAGCGGACTGGGGCCCATCCACAGTGCGAGCTATATCTAAAGGCTGGGGGCAGGCCGGCAAGGGAAGAGGTACAGAAGGAGCAGAGTGGGGAAGCAAAGGAGAAAGTGTGGGTGAGCCCTTGGTCCGACTGGGAGGAGGAGGTGACACCCAGACCATAAGTGTGAAGAGGAGGGCAGCAGAGGCCAACTGGGGAAGGGGATCCAGGAAAACACTTGGAGACCATGGAGGCAAGGGACACACCTGAGTTGCTCACCGTGGCAGTTTTTTTTTCTCTTTGTATCTTTTTTTCTTTCTTCTCTCACTTTGATCTGTGGAGGTTTCTCGGCCATCAAAGAATCCTGACCAAGGCCAGGAGTCTGAGCAGGAAGCAAAGAGAAGCCGGTCCCTGGAGAGGCTCTGTAGCTGAGACAGGGTAGGTAGAAACCTCGAGCAGCAAAAACCACACTCCGGTCCCCCACCCCAGCTGATTGCTCCACAGGGAATCCTCAGCTGTGGAGGGGTGCTTGCTGGCAATTAAGCCCACTGCAGCTGTGCTTCAAAGTCCCGGAGAAGGGACCAGAGC
This sequence comes from Gavialis gangeticus, assembly GCF_001723915.1. Classification (NCBI taxonomy): domain Eukaryota; kingdom Metazoa; phylum Chordata; order Crocodylia; family Gavialidae; genus Gavialis; species Gavialis gangeticus. Next base: position 32,007,088 of record NW_017728998.1, on the reverse strand, counting down.
AGGAAGGAGGACTGCTAAAGGTTCTAGTGGGACGGCCCCAGGCAACAGGACTCTGGACCTTGCAAACGTCAGAGGAAGAAGAGGGCAAAGGTCAAAGGATCTTTTTTTTTCT
>NW_017728998.1:31999476-32001976 GCF_001723915.1 Gavialis gangeticus | reverse complement strand
TTGGGTGCCTCTCAATTTCACTCAGGCGTCTGTACACGAACACAGAGCTTGGAAAACAAGCAGGAACAATTGGAAGTCCTCACACATTTAAGGAACTATGGCATGACTGGAATAACAGAGACTTGGTGGGACTGCTCTCATGACTGAAGCGTTGTCATGGATGGGTACAAACCGTTCAGGAAGGACAGGCAGGGGAGAAGAGTTGCACGGTATGCAAAAAAGCTGTATGATTGCTCAGAGCTCCAGTATGAAAGTGGAGATAGGCCTGTTGAAAGTCTCTGGGTTAGAGGGGACAGCAACAAGGGTGATATTATGGTGGGGGTCTGCTGTAGACCACAAGACCAGGAGGATGAGGTAGATGAGGCTTTCTTCAGACAACGAGCGGAAGTTTCCAGATCACAGGCCCTAGTTCTCATGGGGGACTTCAATCACCCTGACATAGGCTGGGAGGGCATTGCAGCAGTGCACAGGCAATCCAGGAAGTTTTTGGACAGTGTTGGAGACAACTGTCTGGTGCAAGTGTTGGAGTGGCTAGCTAGGGGCCATGATCTCCTCTACCTGCTCCTCACAAACAGGGAAGGATTGGTGGGGGATGTAGTAGTGAATGGCAACTTGGGCAGCAACAACCATGAGATGACTGAGTTCAGGATCCTGACAAAAGGAACAAAGGAGAGCAGCAGAGTACAGACCCAGGACTTCAGAAAAGCAGACTTTGACTCCCTCAGGGAACTGATGGACAGGATCCCCAGGAAGGTCATGTTTGAGGGGGAAAGAAGTCCGGGAGAGATGGCTGTATTTTAAAGAAACCTTACCAAGGGCGCAGGAACAAACCCTCCCGATGTACAGGAAGACTATCAAATGTTGTCAACAACCAGCTTGGCTTAGCAGAGAACTCTTTAGTGAGCTTAAACACAAAAAGGAAGCTTACAAGAAGTGGAAGCTCAGACAAACAACTAAGGAGGAATATAAGAACACTAGCCTTTGCCCATCAAGAATGATGGGAGTGCTGCCACCTAACGCCCCATGCTGCTACTGTTCTGCCTCTTGCAGGGAGCATAAAATACAGTGCTGGCCTCAGCTCCCCCACCTCCTGTCTGGTCCTCAGCGTGGCTTTGGAATCATGGTGGCACTCCCCCACGCTTGGACAGAAACAGCCAATCAGAGCACAAATAAAGCATTATGGACAGACAGACAGACTTAGGCTATTATAATATTAGAATTGCTTGTGCATGCAGGGACGAAGTCATCCTTTAATTACCTGAAGGATGGTTAGAAAGAGGATGGAGCTAAACTGTTTTCAGTGGTAACAGCTGACAGAACAGGGAGCAAGTCTCAAGTGGCAGCAAGGGAAGTTTAGGTTAAATGTTAGGAAGAACTTTCTCACTAGGAGGTAAAATACTGGAACTGATTTCCCAGAGAGATTGTGGACTTTCCATCCTTGGAGGTTTTTAAGACCTAGCTAGACAAAGCCTTGGCTGGGATGACCTAGTTGGGAATAGTTCTGCTTTGAGCAGGGGGTTGGACTAGATGACCTCTGGAGGTCCCTTCCGATCCTAATTTTCTTTGATTCTATACTACACCCCCCAGCTTGGTGTCATCCACAAGCTTGCTGAAGGTTTACTCTATGCCATCTTCCAGGTCATTGATGAAGATATTGAACAAAACCAGCCCCAGAACCAACCCCTGGGGCACTCCACTAGACCATTCTACTACACATCAAGCCATTGAGCCCAATACTCCAGCCAATTTTCTATCCACCTTACGGTCTATTCATCCAGCCCACAATTCCTTAGCTTGTCTGAGAGAATGTTGGGGGAGACCGTATCAAAAGCCTTGCTAAAAATCAAGGTATACCACATCCACAGAGCTAGTCATCTCATCATAGAAGGCAATCAAGTTGGTCAGGCATGACTTGCCATGGGTGAATCCATGCTAAATGATCCTAATCACCTTTTTCTCTTACCTTACTATCTCACAAGGACCACTGCCAGAAGATTGAGGGAAGTAATTATTGTGCTCTATTCTGCACTGGTGAGAGTCTGGAGTACTGTATCCAGTTCTGGAGTACTGTGTCCAGTTTTGGGTCCCATGTCACAGACCAGCTGGGCACTGTGAGTGTATCAATTCTATCACAGGCCAACTGGGCGCTGCGAGGGTATCAGCCACTGGGCTGTTGGTTCAGTTTCGGATCAAGGATGCAAAGTTGGAAGTGAAGCAAAGGCAAATTTATTATAGCTTACACACACAACAGTTAACAGAAAGATAAATTCGATAAGCAGATAATGCAGTATTAAAGAGCTAATAGTAAATAATAACAACAGATTGGGCACTGCGAGTGTATCAGCCACTGGGCTGTTCAAAATAACAGATAGACAGACATGGGTTGGCACCTTATCGATAGTCCCTCAATGCCAGGTACGCGCCAAGTGATTCCAGCAAGGTCAGGTGACCCTGACTGACGCTGTCAGAGGGATTACCGGGGAAGGTCCCTTGATCAGGA
>NW_017728998.1:31994222-31998917 GCF_001723915.1 Gavialis gangeticus | reverse complement strand
TAGCTAATATTGCCTGTTAGGCAAAATACCAAATGCCTCCAAGATGCACATATTTACTGCTTATTAATCTCTCTGGTTCTGGCCGTCACAGTCCCCCCACTACAAAATGAATGTGAACAAGTTGGAAGAAGTCCAGAAGAAGGCAATGAAAATGGTTTGGGGGCTGAGACACATGATTTATGAGGAGAGTCTAAGGGAACTGGGCTTATTTAGTCTGCAGAAGAGAAGATTGAGAAGGGATTTGATAGCAGCCTTCACCGACCTGAATGGTAGTTCCAAAGAGGATGGAGCTAGACTGTTCTCAGTGGTGACAGATAACAGAACAAGGAACAACGGTTCCAAGTTGCAGCAAGGGAGATTTAGGTTGGTATTAGTAAAAATGCTCTCACTAGGAGGGTAGTGAAGCACTGGAACACATTACCTAGAGAGGTTGTGGAATCTCCATCCTTGGAGGTTTTTAAGGCCTGGCTTGACAAAGCTCTGGCTGGAATGATCTAGTTGGGAATGGTCCTGCTTGAACAGGAGGTTGGACTAGATTACCTCCTGAGGTCTCTTCCAATCCCCATTTTCTATGATTCACTGAGTCTGCCAGTTAGCACGCTCCAGCATCCTCGGAGTCTTGTGTATTCAGCGTCCCCATGCTTCAAAATGGCAGTGGAGCACTTAACTAAAGATCTTCTAACAAGGTTTAGTTAAAGTGTCCCGGCCACCATTTTAAAGCACAGGATGCTGAATACACAACACCTTGTTAGTGCTTTAATTATAGTGGCTCCTGAGAGCTGCCTTAATTAAAGTGCCACCTCCCCCCACCCCAGAGCATGTGTAAAGTTACCAGTAATAGTCCAGCCATACCAGTGTGGCATATGGCACAGGTATACGGTCTGATTTTTTTTAAGTTTTAAAGAAGGACTTGAAGAAAGATAAAGAGGAAGCTTTATGGGTATCTGGAGGAAGTTTCAGCCAATTACACAGTGCTACAGAAGAGAGATCGTGAAGTTCTTAACAAATAAACCTGATGAGGTTCTTTATGAAACTGCAAGTTTGACTGACAAAGGTGTGTCATGCATTTGGATTTCTGCAAGCTGTTTAGTTTTAAAACAAAATTTAACTCGGGCCCCCTCAACGCACAACAGGTATTGCACAATTAACTGGTTTATCATGGAGTTACTGGTTAATTGTGCAATTACCTTGAAACCAGCTACACATGCAAAGTAGCTATCACATGATAAATAGCTCCAACCAGATATAAAGTTAGACCTCAAAAATGTTTACTAATTTTATAGCTGGTTGCTACCTATGTTCAACTGGCACATAGAGCATTTCTCCCCTGTGGCTCAGAGCCATATCAGGGGATGGGGCTCCCAGCTGCAGGAGTTTGCTTCTTGCCAGTGCACCCTCCATCAGCAATAAGGTGCAATGGGATCTAATGCATGATCCCACAACTGTGCCTCCCGCCATGCATATCTATGAAGAATATAGGTTAGAATAGAGATGGTATCCTTGAAAGCAGTGAAATTCTGAAAAGGAATTAGGGATCCTGGTAGATAACCAAAAAGATATAGACTTACAGGCCAAGTACAGACATTACATTTTGCCAGTACAACTGATCAGAAACCAGTCTATACCTGTAACAGAACAGAAGTTCTGCACACATAGACTGGTTTAAAAATGGCAGAACCCTGTCTAAGATTTGCCCACCATTCACCAAATGGTGAATGTGTTCTGTTTGCTACCAATCTAAACTACACCATTTACAAAAAACTGTGCAACTTAGATTGATTCTGCCTCAGGTACATTTCATGGTTACATACACAAGCACTAAATGACTGTGCAGTAACCAGAGTTACTGAGCAGTAGCGTCCCCAAACGGCTTTTTGGTGATGCTGACTGCACAGTATCTCATTACTACTGCAGTCAGCATCTCATGTAGGCGCGGCCTGTATGTAACAATAGCGGCTACAAAGCTAATCTAAGTAGGGGAATACTGAGTAAGAGCAGAGATGGCATGCATTTAACACATTTTTTGCTAGAGCACCCAGTTTTTGTAGATGTCATAGTTTTGCTTCTTTTTTGCCTTCTTCAAGAGGCTAGTAATTAGTCAATTGCAATGAGTAACAGGAAAATCTGCAATAGTAATAAAAATACCACAGTATTGCTTTTGTAGTATGACTATTAGCAGCTGTTGAGCTGTGAACTATTACTGCAGAATTCTATGTTCTTTTAATAAAAGAAATGATGTCTTCGTAAATTAAATTGACAAACTGGAAATTAGGATTCATGTGATTGCCTTAAAAAACAAAAAAGTAACTGTTGCACAAAGCAGCAAAAAACAAATTTTTATAGCTTCGTGGTAGAGAACAACTGATACCACGTATATCTATGTGGTAATATGTCTAACGCTATACTACCATATAGGGATCTAGAGGGTTCCTTGTTGTCAGGCAGATTATTGTTGAGAATTTTGGGATGCTCAGAGTTGTTAATTAAAGAGAGGCACTGGGAGCACTGAGAGGCTACACATTCCACCCTCATACCTTATGGAGCTCAATGCTGGAACTTTCCATGTGTCATCCTTTAACTGTCACAAACTCTTTTTGACCTTAACCAGCATTTTGGACCAACTCTGGGGAGGAAAGAGGGAGTTCCTGCTATATGACTTACTTACAGAGGCTTACTTTGAGACGCATCATAAGAAAATAAGGACTCCTGCTCTATCCACTGGTAATTTAAAGGACTCAATGCAAAGACAACATATGCTGTTTTATAATCCAAGTGCTCTACAAGAACATAAATTAATATAATTTTGAAATCAACCCAGCAAGTACCAAAATCAGACATTCACAGCATTTCTAAGTATCAGATATCATAAAATACAAGTATTAGTGAGTCTGTAGATTATTAAATGACAGTTGAGATGCCAGCTTTCCTTTTTTTATCTTGGAAGATATTCCCAGGCTCTAAGACATCTGTGGTGGCTAATCCCCCCTAGAGAAACTGACATTAAAAGGAATTCACACTGTAATAAAACCATATGCCTATTACAATGTCAGCTATGAACTTCCATAGCTCTCCTGGATTCTGGACAGTGGAGTGGAACATGAGTGAACAATGACAAGGCTGGTTTCCACATTAGCACAGCAGACAGAGATTACAGATAGTGAATTTATAAGAATTACCAATAGTTGGTGAAATCTTTCCGTTTTAGGACTAATCACTCCTGTACACTATGGTCCTTATTGGGAGACCCACGTGCATCCTATAAAAAGAGGTAATAATTCTTTTGAATTACTGCTAACGTCATTTTCAATATACACAACCTCTATTTGGAAAGTAAAAGTATATGGACAACAGACACTGCATTTCCTCCAAACATTGTAATTTACACAGATGTGCACGAATTTGTAACATTTTTTGAGAGAGCAAAAACTGAGTGAGCAAAAGGCACATACACAGCTTTTCCCTGTACTACTGTACTCAAGATACTGCCTCCACTCCCAAGTCCTTCTCTCTCAATACTTTCCTCTTGTCCTCAGTAAACTTCCTTTCTTCTGCCTTCATGGATTCTTGGTCAAGATAATCCAGATCTTCTGTTTTCACTTCACCCGACTTAAAACCCTTCTTTTCAACCATTCCTTCCCCCCACCCTGCCATTTTCAGAAGGCTGTACCTACACCTTTCCTCTGTCTGTCTTCCCAATACACACTTTAAATGTATGTCACCACTGAGGACGAGACATTTTGGATGACATTGTTAGATCCCTTTCATTTTTGGTTTGATTTTATCAGTTTCTTGTTGCACCATAACACACCACAGAAGATTAGACCATAACATTATGCCAGAATGGCTCAAAGACCAGAATGCTCCTTCCAGAAAGAAGGTCCATTCCATCCCATGTCTGGTCTCACCACCACTCTCTCCCCAGTCAGTAGCGCCTGCTAGGCCTGTGCGAAGCACCTAGTATTCACTTCAGATTTCGATCTGGCTGATATGGGGGACAGTGATTCAATTTGGTGATTCAAATCACTGTCCTGAATCGGAGCAGCAGCCGAATCTCTGAATCACACAGGCCCATTCCCTCCCCACCCCCACCCTACTCTCCCAGCCCCAGCAATGGCTGCCCCGCCCACCCCACCTCCCAGCATTTTGAAAAAAAAAGCCTGCACTCATTGGCAGCTGCCCAGTAGGGGGTGATCCCTGCTGTCCCCCACTGTCCCACGCTGCATGGGGGGAGCTCTGCATAAGCCCCCCGACCCCCACTCGCTCTCCTGGCCCCCCATGCCTGTCCCACCTGCCCCAGCTCTGGCCTTTTAAGAAAAAAACAAAAAAATCCCCAAACCTCTGACCTCACCAGTTCCTGCCTGCTGCCTCCCACTGCCCCATGCTTCGTGGGGGGCTCTTCCATGAGCCCCCCCCCCCCCAAAACCCTTGAGCCTGCTGCAGGACCTAGTGAGTTGGGAGTTTTTTTGGGGGGGGTTCTTAAAGGGCCAGAGCTGAGGCAGGAGGGGCAGCCATGGGGGGGCTGGGGGAGCGAGGGTCAGGGGGCTTATGGACAACCCCCCGCATGGTGTGGGACAGTGGGGGCAGCAAGAATCACCCCCCCACCCGGCAGCACCTAGTGAGTGAGGGCTGTTTTTTAAAGGGCCAGGAGCTGGGGCAGGCAGGGCAGCCATGGGGTGCTGGGGAATGGGGGGGGGG
>NW_017728998.1:31985494-31989222 GCF_001723915.1 Gavialis gangeticus | reverse complement strand
TGCCTCTCCTCTCCCACCCCCTACTTACCAGGTCTGAGTCCAGCTCCACCTCCCTGCTGCAGCAGGCGGGGTCTACCCAAATAGACAAAGCTCTCCAAATCTTTTCTGAAATGATTTGGAGAGCTTTGAATTGATTTGGACCTTTGAATTAGCCTCTTGATTTGATTCGGAGATTTGGCCACTGAATTGGGCCGAATCTCTTCCAAATCAAATCAGCACCCGAAATTTTGCACAGCCTGAGTGCCTACATATATGTTGACTGAACTGGAGCCTACATATATGTTGACTGAACTGGAACAAAAGAGATTCCGCTTACCACCAACACAGGATTAAGGGCCAAAATCCAGAAGCTGGAAGCTCGCTAAACGTAGGACCATTTTGCTGCACTGCATTGTCACTAGTATGTTTGTAGTTTCCTTTGCACAGGGTAAAGGAGTTAAATATTCTAACTAACTAATTCTCATATGAGACTACCTAATGTTACTATTCTGACTGCCCATCAATAATTTACATTGTAAACAGCTGTAAATTTGTACATCACTGCAATCAGCAAGCTTCTGTAATGAAAGGAGAACAGTACCCCGAGCAAATTGCATTGGCTGCAGAAAGTTCCTCTGATTGAGATGGCAAGCTGCAAACACCTCCCCAAACAATGCACTGTGATCAAACTAAATCAGCCAAAGACTAACTGTATAGTTGTGTGACTGCCTCTAGCTTTATCCCATGTGAAATGTCTGAAACACTTTACTTCTGGAACATGATTCCTACTTTCCACTGATCTGAGATGATTCTCTTATCCAAATTACCAAGTTATCTTCAGAGTTATGCTAATTTAATACCTGCAGTGTCCTCTTAAGATAGTGATGCTCAAGCTTTTGGCCCCATGGACCAGACGAGCGGTGCAGAGGCAGTCTGCAAGCCAGACTGGGTTCTGTGGCCTGGCACCACCCTCTCCTGGCTCACCATACTGGGATTGGGCCCTGGAGTCTGGCGCTGCCCCTGATGGCAGGATCAAGCACACAATCCATTGTTCAGGGCCTGGGGCTCCCTATAGGTCTGCTACTGCTCATCCACCACCAAATTTCCAGACCCATGAAGACCCCACAGGTTGGATGATACATGCCAGGAGTTTAGCATCCCTTTCTAAAGTCACTTACCTCTTGATATTTATTCTCTTCCAAATAATCTCCTATTAGTTACATTTTCCTTTCTATCAGACTTAGTTCTGCTCCTGCATCAGAATGTCTTTTCAATTAAGACTTAGCTGAAATGTTGTAATGAAAATAATAGAATCAGTCAAACTACAGAGGGATTCAGCGAAAAAATCTTTAAAAACTTGAATTACATCAGTTACATTGTATCCTCAGTTAATCAATCTAAAAGAACGTAACCAATACAAATACCGCTCATATTTTCCAGTGTAATAGAAGAGAGAAAATTTTATGGTATTTTCATGTACCTACTTTTTTCTTTGCTATATGTTTGTTCATCAGTTTTTACATACAATTTCATAAGCATTTATGTACAGTGCTACAAGGCAGTGGAATTAAATTAAGCAACAAAACATTTGGTCTAAGCCACAAGAAAATCACTTAACCATGGGTTTAAATAATCTTCCAAAAGAAGAGGTAGACATTCCAATCTTCAAGCTACTGAAAACAGTGACTGGATGAATGTAATGGAAAACGTATGAGGGCAAATCCTGAATAAGTGTAAACTGTATCATCTCCAACACTACACAGTCTAAACTTAGTTGGTAAGCTTTTTGGAGCAGGCACCATCCCTGTTAGGTTTTTATGGTACATAGCACAACATACTTCTAGGCACTACAGCAATACAGACAGTAACTATCCCCACCAGGGAATATACTAGATATACTAGCTGGAAACCAAAGGTGAAAATATAAGGATTTGTGTATATTGTTAAAGCATCACCCTCTGTAAGATTCTGGTAGTTGTCTAACTGCTGGTAAGTATAGAACCCATGTAAATATGATGTTAAAAATGCCAATTCTGGGATGTTAGCATCATTCTGGAAATTGGTAAGTAAATTTGGGAAATACTTGTAGCTTTTATTAGGGGTACATCAATAACTTTTTTTGGCTGATATTGATGACCGATTATTAAGCAACCATATCGATCGACACCAAGCCAATAGCTGATATGCAGCCTGACAGCTTGGAGAGCAGCTTCCAGTCAGTAAGTCTGTGGGGAGAAGGGGCATTGTGGGGGCAGATCGAGGCCCCCACGGTGAGGGAGGGAGGGAGTAGGAGTGGGAGTGGGGCAGGGGCAGGCATTACCCAGCCAGGGTACAAGTGGGCGGCTCATCCAGGAGACATTGGAGGGTAGGGCGGCTCCCCGCAATCCACACAACCCTGGTTTTGTGTACAGCACGAGGGTGGGCTGCCCACTGAGGGCTCAGGGCCAAGGACTGCGCCAGTTTCTTCCCAGCAAGGGGGCTGGGCTGGGGCTGCACTAGGGGCAAATGGGGTGAGGTGGGCAGTGGCAGTACTGGTGGGGGTTAGCAAATTTTGGGGTGACTATAGCCTACCCCATAGCCACCTCTCCCAGTGCTGCTGCCCGCCCCACCCCTGCCCAGCCATGCCCAGCCCCCCGCTGAGAAAAGGCATACACAGCCCCTGTGCCTGAACCCACAGTGGGCAGCCTCCCCTCGCCCCATGCACAAATATGGGAGGGGGCACATGCCCCCCCCCCCGGAGTGCACACAACACTAGGGAGCTCTGCCCCTTTCACATCCCTCCCCTATGACCCCCAGACAAGTTGCCCACATCTCCGTCCCATGCCCCACCCTGGCTGGGCAGTGCCTGCCCTGCCCCAGCCCAACTCTCTCCCTCTCCATGGGGGCCTTGATCAGCTCCCACACACCCCTTCCCTCCCACAGACTTACCGGCCAGATGCTATTCTCCAAGCTGCCCACCTGCATTCCTGACCATACGCAAGCTGTGTGTATGCACGCGGCATTTATCATTGACATTATTGGATACATCAGCCAAAAAAAGCTGATTGTCAATAATGTCAATTTTCCTTTTATCGGTACCAATCCAACATGGACTTATATATTGGTGCACTTCTAGCTCATATGTGATGCTATCAGGGTTAGCTCTGTCAGCACAACATGCATTAGCATAATGCAGTACCTGTGTTACTACCAAGTAGACTCTGGCTACTGTCAAGCAAACACAACGATTGGAAAAACAAAAATAATGAAATTATTAATTTAAAAAAAATAAGTTTTTTATACTATCAAATGCAAACCTGTGTCAGGTACTAATTTCATTTGTATCTAAATTTCAAAATTATTTAGTGTTCTTGAAAAACATCATTCATTTGAATGTAAATAGTTCTATATCCTAAAGGCAGCAAAAGGTTTGTATTCCATCACTGAGGCCATGGGCACACAAACAAATTGCTCTGAGATAAAGAAGGGAGGGGCTTTATAGCACAGCAGCTTCTCTGTAGGATCTGTCTTGTGTTCATGCTTATGTTATCCCTCTTCTACAAAGGGCTAAACTGCCATGGTTTAGCCTCCACTTATCATGGCGTAAGAGTATGAATATGGGCAATTACCATGGGGCTATAAAATCCTGTACTTCTTTGCTCCGTTGTAATGTATTTGTGTCCATGCCTTAGATGTACAAGTGAGACACATAACAATAAAAATCTGAGATCTATCCTGAAATTACTGCACATTACTTTCCACAGACATAA
>NW_017728998.1:31978728-31980494 GCF_001723915.1 Gavialis gangeticus | reverse complement strand
GTATTTGTGTCCATGCCTTAGATGTACAAGTGAGACACATAACAATAAAAATCTGAGATCTATCCTGAAATTACTGCACATTACTTTCCACAGACATAAATGCATGTTAAGAGCTGTATATTCGGACCTAAAGATGATTAATGCTATGCAAGTCTTTGGGCAGTTCACAGGCTTTTTGATATGCCATTCTAAAAGGTAGGCCAAAGCCCACCAAGTAGAGTCATAAGCTCCTCTTGATGAAGGGGGCCACTAAAAGCATATCACTGATAGCTTGGGACAACTAAAAAACAAAATAGGGATGGAAGTGAAAGTCAAAGGTTCAAAATGAGTGCTCTGCTCAGTGTTCCCCCATTTTGCACACCAGACAGTGTCCACTGGCCCTCAAATGAGTCCAAGAAGCCAGTGGACACTGCCCAGTGAAAATGCCTAGAGACATGAATGGACCAGGGACAGGGAAACAGCCCTGCTATCTCTGGGGGTCCTCCCAACCAGATCCTCCTTCCTGGTAGGGTATATTGCCAGGTTGGCTAGGGCCAGGAGGAGGTTGACTAGGAGGTCCCAGGACTTGGGGGGGCCACAGATGGTGAGTGGGTGAATGAAAAGATGAGGGAAGCAGTGCAGCCAGAACCTCAGCAGGAGGTTCTGGAAAAGGCAGTGAGGACAGTTCACAGGAAGTGAGGGTCTTTGGTATATGGGTAGTTTGCAGACCACATCTAGCCTAAATGGCTGTGACGGCCACCTTCTGTTCAGGGTACACAATGGAGCAGTTAAGCGCTGCTACGCTTAGCTGAAGAAACAGATGCCATGACTATTATCACTGATCAGCATAGCAAAACTGGAATAGAAGCCAAGGAGTTACGGGTTTTCCCCAAGAAATGAATGCAAATATCAAGGGTTGAATCTGTGCTGGAACTGTGTGTACCTTTGAGCAGGTAGCAGCCCACAACAGTCAAAAGCAAAGAGCAAAGATTACAGGAAAGCCAAGGAGTCAGCAACAACAGCAGAAAGGTGCACTTCTGAGGGCACAGCATTAGCTGGAATGAGGCCTAACAACAGTGAGCAAAGAAACTGCCTCTTGTTGTTTGCTTCCTGCTATGCTCACAGCAATGAGACCTCAAGTACATTCCTTGTAAGTAAATGAGATTTCAAAAAAATACCTCACTCCATCGTCAGTCACTTCTCTTAGCATCAAGAACGCAAAGGATTTCTAAATATTGACTAACTGTGTAGGCTAAAAAAGGGGTAAGTAATATCTTGCGTCCATATGGCATTCATATTTCATTCATCCTAAAAGGGGTTTCACAGTACTCTACATGGCAACCTCTTCCTCGCCACAACACTCAGAAGTGGAAATTGCAAAGAAGTGGCTGGCATCCTAAGAGCAAAAATCAAGCAAAAATGTGTATGCAATTGAACAAAAGGTAGACGGGTAAGAAACAGTATAGATAACAATAGTAAAATCTGACAAGAGCCCTAGAACTAATTTCCAAGATAGCTAGTGCTCTTCCTTCCGAAGATCCTTTTTCTATGTACCTGTATACAGTAAAAGCCCTGTTTTCCAGCATGAGCGGGGAATGGGGGGTGCCAGTAATAATAAAATGCTGGTTACCTGAGGCACAGGGGTTTCCAGCCAGACACAGAGTGGGAGGGGAGTGGGGGGTGGTGGTGGCTGCACACAGAATTGGGGGGGTGGCAGCAGCAGCAGCACAGGGTGGCGGGTGGCAGTGGTGCCTGCTGCATGCACGCTCCCCTCCCCCCCCCCCCCC
>NW_017728998.1:31977174-31978316 GCF_001723915.1 Gavialis gangeticus | reverse complement strand
AAGACCCCACTGGATCCAATGTATATAATCATTTGGGGAGTTTACTGAAGTAATGAGGAAGAAATTTTGTGCATGCCTGCTATATTCACTCCTGTCAGATTTCACAGCCCAGAAGGAGGGCTTTAAAATACCATTATGCCTTCCTGATTCTGTGATGACACAGAACTTTTTTTTTTTTTTTTTTTTTTTTTAACTTTCCCAAAGGCTGCTCCAAGTTACAGCAGCTTATCCTTGGGGGAGGGGGGGTGTTTCCACAGTACTGTGTAGTTTGTGTCCATGCCCTCATGGGCACAGCCCTGTACTTGAGGAAAGGGTAGAAGGTACAGCACTTGACAGAGACTTTAAGCAATGGTCTTCTCCTTTAGCGGACTAGGGCCTTTACACAGCCACTGAGAAGTACTGGGAAAGTAGCAGAGAATCCCTTGGTGCCTAGATTTTGCTTTATTTGCTCTAATTTGAGTGTTAGGAATGTATTTAATTCTTAACTGCTAGGAATGTATTTATTTACATTTTGGGGGGTCTTACCAAACTTTAACACACCTCGAGCTGAAAGCAGGTGAATGACAAAGGGACAGGTTCAACCACCATCAGTTATGATGGGGGTCAGGCTAGATGACCTGTTCAGGTCCCTCCTGACCCTAGCTACTATAAAACTATGGTAACTAGTGCTGCACCCTTCATCAAGTTGTCCCACTGAAGTCTATTTGTTTCCATGCAGAAATCAGTAGAACTAACTTAAGGGGTGAGATTATTACTCCTAAAGGTGAGTTGCCAAAACCTGTCAAAAAATAAAAAATCCCATGGCGCCTCTAGATGAACATAGACATTTGTTTCCCCAGGGACAAGTAGCTGTGGCCCTGGATATCCAAGGGTCAAAAAAACCTATGGAAAAAAAAAAAAAAGAAGAGCAGTGCACACACGGGCAGTGTGCCCTTGCAGCATGGAGAACATCTAAAATGTTCGGTATGTGGCGCTACAGACATGTTTGTGGTGACACATACTGCAGCGCCACACTCATCTGGACATGGCCCTGGAGTCCAAACTAGTTAACCGACCTCCCTCCATTCTTTTCACACACACACACAAAACCTGTAAAGCCAGTTTCTCCCAAGAAACTATCATAATGACATGAACTGAGAAGT
>NW_017728998.1:31960431-31972174 GCF_001723915.1 Gavialis gangeticus | reverse complement strand
CATCTAAAATGTGCGGTATGTGGCGCTACAGACATGTTTGTGGTGACACATACTGCAGCGCCACACTCATCTGGACATGGCCCTGGAGTCCAAACTAGTTAACCGACCTCCCTCCATTCTTTTCACACACACACACAAAACCTGTAAAGCCAGTTTCTCCCAAGAAACTATCATAATGACATGAACTGAGAAGTCCTTTTAGCCTAAAATGACCAAAAAATGCAGTTTTGAAAAGAATCTTCCATTCCCCTCCTTCTCAGCCTTCTGCTAAATCTCTCAAGTTTAAAATCCATGCAAATCTTATGCAATGGAGAAGTATGATGAAAATGAAATGAATGTACTTTTGTACATTTGAGGATTTAGAAAAATTCCCCTTTCTTTTGAACATATAAAATGAAAAGATCCACAACACCCAGAAGGCTGTGAATAATTATTTTTATTAACGGGACTGCCAGAAATTTTAAACACTTACTAAGCATAAGATTTCAAGATTAAAAAAAAAGAAAAAAACAACTTTTAAGTTTTTTTTCCCCCGATTCCTTCCTTTCCTCAGCAGACTTCATATAAAGAACTTATTTCAATTTTCCCTCCTATTAAAAATGAATTAAATTAATAAAGCCAAAGAGGCATCACTTCAATTCATTTACATTTTGTACACTGGACATGTATGGTTCTATACACTTTGTATGAAACCGTATTTACACACACATACATAGGAGTAAACAATCAAGGACTTTCAGAAAAGTGGCTGCAGTTCTTCCATTTTGTCATCTTGACTGCACAAGCGTAGCACGCAATTTGACTCATCATGTTTACTCATTGACCACAAAGATGTCACTCTACTCGTTTTCTCAGCGAGTATAAAAAACGGGTTGCTCCACTGACTTCATGTCACAATACACCAACTGAGGATTTGGACTCTTGGAAATAAGGGTGGTCACTACAGAAAGGCCAGATTCTGCTCAATTAAACTGACAGAGTCCAGACCAACTTCACTGCAAATCACTGAAACTTCTTGGTCTAATTTTAAGAATTATATGGATATAACCAAGAACAAATTTTGGCCCAGACAGTACTGGGCTTAGGGAAATGATTTTCAGTAAAACCTCTTTTTTCTTCAAGATATTTATAAATAACATTAAGTAGAAGAGAACTTCTAGCCTTGCAAACCAGCAAATCTCTTAAAACTTTCTTCCTGTTCTGATGACTATATTCCACTTACTTCTATGCTCCATGCAGTCTCAGTTAAATGAAGGCTTCTTCAGTTCCCGGCCTATTCAGTAGTGCACTGTATATAATCTTTTCCCTCCCTCTGACAGCATGGTCCAGTGTTATTTTAAGTATAGGTTTGTTGTAGGAGGATATGAAACATGTCATTGAGTTAAAGGTTTGTTTAAAAAATGTGAGTTGCTCAGACATTTTAGCTTAAGAAGTTTAGTACATACTAAAATACAAGGCCTTCTCCATATCTGTTGAGTCATCTCTGATTAGCTCAGGATTGGAAGTTAACAAACAGGAGAAATACTGGTGACTTAGCCACAATCATCACAAACAGCTGTCAATGGGATGTATATGCACATGCTGAGGGCAAAACCATGCCTTTAAAGACCTACGCCAAGATAGGTGAACTAGGCATAGATTTTAAAATAACTTACTCATTTTAGATTTTAGGAAGAACTAGCATTTGTTGCCTTACATACATTGATTTAGTTTTTTACTGCTGTACTGCTTACAACTCAAACTGTAATGTTCATCACAGCCTGCTGACATCTATTTCACTGAGCTGGCTGTTATTTATTGTCTACACAGAGCTATGAGCCTTCATGGGTTTGTACAGATTAACACAGGTTACTGCATAAAGAACTTACAGTCTAAAGTAGACTTCTCAAAAAGGGATGGCAATAAACAAAGGTAGTAAAGAGAAGAGATAGACAATATCAGCTACAAAGGTGAATGATTGTAAGACTAGAAAAATACCAGTGGAAAGTCACCTGCAAAGTAAAGGGTGTTGAGACTGGTTAAGCAAAATTTCTCTCCTAACTTGATGGCTACAGGTGGAACACTGCCTGTAGCCGTTCTGCACCATGTGTGCACACCACCCAACCTATGCTACTGAAGATGCTCCACTTTCTTACCAATTCATATTAAGCCAGCAGTGTCCCCTCTCTATCTCTGCTCTGTTCCCAGCTACCAGACAATCTCTGCCCAATGATGAATGTTAGGGCACTATAAGTTACCTTTAAACTGTTCAAAATCTGTAGGATGTTAAGCAATGTTAAAGTTAGAACAGTTTCAGAACAGGTTAAGGCTTAAGACCATCTCTGACCTGCGCAACTGATTTGCCATAAGCGCTAGGCAGCCCTTTCCCTGCTCCACCTACCCAGGAATGTGGGAAGCTGGGAAGGGAAGCCATGCCTACCCCTCAAAATCTCCTGCCTAGGGCAAAGCCACCCAGATGTGGAAGGAAGGCTTATCCCTCTGAGGGGGAGGGCTGCATGCCCCCCCCCGCAAGGGGCCCAGATCAGGTCTTCTGGGAGCCAGTAGCATGGTGCTATGTGGGCTGGGGTCATATCCACTGGGGGTGGGTGGGGCCAGTACTACCTCCTGGGCAGCAGACCTTGGGAAGGTGTAATATGTGTCAGAGTAGAGGGGCTGGATGCTGTGCATCCTGGGATGTCAGATGACTGGTGATTAGTTGTTTTGTCTCCATGGAGACAAACCATACCCTAATCTGAGCTAGGTAGAATGGCTCAAAGATAACCTTCACCCTAAGTGGAATAACTTTAAGATGCTTGGATGGTACATAGCACAATTTCACATGCTTCAGCATGCGGACATTCCCATTTTAAGTGCCTTTAGAATGGTGTAAAGGTAATCTATAACACCACTGTCACTTCACTGTATAACCAACCTACAGTATGAATGAGAAACTACAGAACAGCTATTTTGTAATGTGGCATTAAAGATCACAATACAGAAGTCATCTGAATCAAAATAAAACAGCTAAGATTTTGTGTAGGACTTCAACTCTAGCACCTTGTATCTATTCATTACACTGCAGTCTTTATCTCATGCTATTTCTCAAACAATATAACATAGCACGTTAGAATTCTCCAGGCCCACAGAAGTCAGTAAGTTGCACTTATGTGTTATCTTGAATTGGGGCCTGATAGTAACACCTCTACAGTTCACCCTGCCCAACTATATCAGGGACAAAGCAATTCACTGGCCTTGAACATGTGAATGGAGAGGTAACACTCAAGGCATAAAGCTGAAGCAAATAACACTGCAGTACTTGTATACAAACAAACAGGTTGTACATTGGAAAGCATAAGAAAACTGCCCCTCATTTGTGATGGGTTAAATTTACCACTGTTGGGACAGAGCTACCTTACTTTTGGTGGGTTGTGTCACATATATATATTTTTAAACAGAATAGTTTAATTTGCTAAAGGTTAACTCAATCATGCATCCATAGCTTATATTAAGACAGAAATTGGTTTGCCTCCTTCACTAGAGGAGACAATCCTGCTCTCCTTATGCATACATCTACATAGTAAAATGAAGGTATGATTGTACGACAGACTAACAACCATAGAACAAATCCTTCAAGGACTGTGGCTCACCAGGGGATTTTTGTCTGGGCTGCAGTCACTTAACTCAGTCTTCCCTGGCCCAGGTGCAGGGGACAGCCCAGGCCATGGCATGGGCGACCTTCAGAGTGTAACTTCAGTGTGACCTAGACAAATTGAAGGATTGGGTCAAAGAAATCTCATGAGGTTCAACAAAGACAAGTGCAAAGTCCTGCGCTTAGGATGGAAGAATTCCATGCACTGCTACAGACTTGGGACCAACTGACTGGATAAGCAGCAGGTTTGCAGAAAAGGACCTGGGGGTTACAGCGGACAATAAGATGAATACGAGTCAGCATTGTGGCCTTGTTGTCAAGAAAGCTGACAACTTACTGGGCTGCATTAGTAGGAGCACTGTCAGTAGATAAAGGGAAGCAATTATTCCCCTCTATTCTGCACTGGTGAGACCACATCTGGAATACTGTATCTAGTTTTGGGCCGTCCACTACAGAAAGGATGTAGACAAGTTGGAGAGAGTTCAGCGGAAAGCAACAAAAATGGTTAGAGGGCTGGGGCACATGACGTCTGAGGGGAGGTGGAGGCAACTCAGATTATTTAGTCTTCAGAAGAGAAGGCTGAAGGGAGATTTGACATCAGCCTTTAACTACCTAAAGGGAGGTTCCAAAGAGGATGGAGCTAAAAACTCTTCTCAGTGGTGGCAGATGACAGAACAAGAAGCAGTACTCAGTCTCAAGTTGCAGTTAAGGAAGATTTAAGTTAGATATTAGGAAAAACTCTCACAAAGAGGGTGGTGAAGAACTGGAACAGGTTATCTAGAGAGGTGGTGGAATCAACATCCTTGCAGATTTTTTTAAGGCTTGGCTCAAACAAAGCCCTAGCTGGAATAATCTAATTGAGGATTGTCCTGCTTTGACTAGGGGGCGTTAAACTAGATGACCTCCTGAGGTTCCCTTCCAGCCCTAATGTTCTATGATTCTCTGTGTGGCCGGCCCCACCGCCCCTGAGAATGCAACAGGGCTGGGGTAGTGCAGTGGCCAGACTCCACTTCCCAGCAGTCCTAGCGATAGTGGCTTGTTCTGGCTGCCACTGCCACCAAACCTGGCCCTGCTGCCTGGTCACCATGGCATGTCCACCCCACACCCACTACCAGGGGTGTGGGGACCACGGGACCAATGGAACCATAGGCAGGGTGGGCAGGCAGTTGGATGGGATGAGGGAATGGAGAGCATTCTAGGAGAGGGATGGGAGTGCAGGGCTGAAACCATGGGGGGGCTGTGACAGCACAGGGCCAAGGTCCAGGGCAAAGCCATGATCAACTACCCACACATCCCTATGATGGGCACCTGCTCCATGGGCAGGGGCATGCAAGGAGTGGATCATGGCTCTGCCCCAGGCCCTGTGCTACCACTGTCCCACTCCCAGATGCAGTTCTCCACCCACGTGTGACCTCATCCAATGGCACACACATTGCCTGCACAGCTGTTTTTTGTGGACACTGTGGGATCACCAGGTGGTGAAACTATGGGGCTGAGGCAGAGCCAGGAGTCTGAGGCAGAGCTGCGATCCATTCCCTGCATGTCCCTGCCCATGGAAGCACCACCCATCACAGGGGCATGTGGGGAGCAGATTGTGGCTCTGCCCCGGGGTCCTGCACTATTGTGGTCTCATCTTCCCAGCCCCAGCCCCACCCACCCATCCCTCTCCTGGATGCTGCTCCCCACCTGCCTGCAGCCCCATTCCAGCATGGAACAGATCCCCTTAGGGAGTTTAATGAGCTGTTGTGGGGGGTGGGGGGAATCTGGCTATGGACAGTGGAGGGAGTGACCTGGCCCGTAGCAGCTGACCAAAAAACTCAGTAAGTGGCCCTCAGGCCCAAATAGTTGCCCAGCCCTGCCCTACAGTCTGGTTGCTAGCATGAGCTAACACTAGCACCACTGCATCTGCACTACTATTGTCACCTATAACAGCTAGGGTATAGGGCATTATATCACTGACTTCAGGGTAGCTGCTGTTAGATAAAAAAAAGTAAATAGATTTCATAGATTTCTAGGGTTGGAAGGGACCCTGTAGATCGAGTCCGACCCCCTGCTGTAGGCAGGAAAGAGCGCTGAGGTTAAACAACCCCAGCTAGGTGCCTGTCTAATCTCTTCTTGAACATCTCCAAGGTAGGGGAAAACACCACCTCCCTTGGTGCTGGCAACCAGATCATAGAGCAGGGCTGGGCAACTATCTGGGCCTGAGGGCAACTTACAGTTTTGGTCAGCTGCTGTGGGCCAGGTCACCCTTGAAATAAAATGAGCATGAATGTGAAACTGCAGTATAAGAAATCATCCACAGACTGAATTGTGTTAAGTATGGTTTAAATAAGGATTGGACTACCCGAATTAGCTTTCATGAACCTTTTGTCCCTATGGGTGTGTTACTTGTTTGCCTCTCACAGCACTGCCCTACTCCCCCTCCCTTTTTTCCTTTTGCATTCAAATAACTGTTTGACGCACTGCTCTGTGCATATCCTTTCACAGAGTCTGATGAAGTGAACTTGGGCTCACAACGGCTCATGCTTTACATCTCTGATTAAGTTAGTCCAGGAATAGCGAACACACAGCCCAGATGCAGCCTGTGGAGTCCCACACAATCTGGTCTCCAGTGCTGCTTGGTTGACCCATACACTGCACTAGACTGGCTCAGCACACAGTGCCGAGGACACACTGTGCTTACTGGGGCCAATCCTGGGCTGCGCCACAAAAACTGCACAGGCATCCCAGCCTGCCCCAGGCAGATGCCACATGGACTGGATGCGGTGGCATGCGGGGGGCAGAAGGGGAAGGTCCATGGGCCTGATCTAGATTGTTAAACATCCCTGAACTACTCATCCAGCCTGCAGGGCCAGATGAATTTTGCACCCAAGTTAGTTTGTAAGGAGCAAATCTACCCTGCCTTCTGCCTAACTTCAAACTAGAGTGGCTAACCTTCCTCTCTCTTCTAATAGCTAGAATAAACATTCACAACTTCACTTTGCTGTGTGGACATACCCAACAATACTGGAGAAAGATAGGTGATATGATAGCAACTTGCTAAAGACCCAAAAAGAAAAATATCAATATCACCTCTACACTCCTCTTTTCTGTGTTAGCATAAAGAATTTATAACTCAAAGTTTACCGCTCTCCATGCCTTCTTGGGTATGACACCAGATTAGCATGCCTGTTTCTGAAAAATGTTTTTCCATACCCCGCTCAAGTTTTACACTGCTGTATTACAATTATTTTCCTCTTTTGTTTTACATTTTTACCCTGACATCATTTATGCATCTAATTGAAACACATACTAGATAGCGTGTTTACCTGATATTGAAACTTTTCATGAGATTCTGTTTGTGCTTTTTTCACAAGTATGCTGTCATGCATAATACATCATTCAGTTATGAGTCATAGTCTTTTCTGTAGTATACTTAAAAAATATTCAGCTACACATTGTTTCATTCTGTGTTGAAATACAATGCATTACAATGAGGTATCTGTTAAAAATTCAGAGGATAAGACAAAAGTTAGCTTCCCCAAACCATTAGTGGCTTATACCACTTATGCAAAGCCATAATGATTTTTCTCCAACCTGCTTCTACTTGCTGGTTCTCTCCTACCTGAAGTACAGATCTGCAGTCCCTGATGGTCCCTCTTCTCTTCCATACTTTTCAGTCAGTTCCAAAAGTACAAGTATTCAGTACCTCCTTATCCATATTCCTTTTCTCTATGCAATCCCGCTTGAATCCCTCTTGTGATCTCTTGAACTCTCCCCAGCTAAATTTAATTTGCTACACAAAGCCTTCTACACACACAAAGAAATACTAAATAAAAACATATTCAAGTTTTTATAGCTAAGTACGTGTGGATACATTTGAATAATTGGCTTAATCAAAATTCAAAACACTTTCCAACCACCAAATCAGAATGAAGAGAATTTGACAGAATTTTTCAAGTCACCGGGCAGTCGCCATCACGTCTGTGCTACATTCACCCTCACTGTATTCTCATTGACTTGGATTGTTTTTTCCTTGACTGAAAAGTTAAATATATATTGTTGGGAAAAGGGAAAAAAAATTGAGCTGGTAGCCAAGAAGATATACAAAACATTGCAAATGTATAAACCTGTATTTTAAATCAAACTTTTTTCTCTCGTGAATAATAATATGAAATTACTTACGGCATTACTCAACTTTACCTTTGGATATGCACACTGTACTTCATGATTCTGTGGCATCTTGCACTTTTTATGTGTGGTTGTAACACAGACATAAGTAAAGATACAACAGGCTTAGTTACCCATCCCGAAGGATAAATAAAATGATTATCAACACAATGAACAAAGTAACAAAAAACACAGCAAAACTCTCTTGTACTTTATCCTGTACCCGTTGAATACAAATCTATTTTAAAACAATAGAAACAGCTATAACAATGCATTAAACAAACAGAATTTATAATATTTACAAAATGCCTCCAGTGCCATTAATCTAAAAAAAGCCAGCAGACTTCAGGAGATGTTGGCTAATAATTTGAGAAGTACATAGCATACCAATATGTTGTGAGGCAACAACATACATTTATTTAACAGCTTTCATCCCAAAGCAATTTACAATTTATGCCTCAAGATTCTCTCTCACTGCTTCCCCAGTGAAAACAGCTACTTCCAGATAAAACTCAACAACTGCAAAGTGCTGCTCTCTAGTATTAAACAAAAATTCTGGACAGATAATAAATACACTCTCCTGATTTGAATAAATAAAGGATTAGTGCTGCTCCCACTGAAATCAAGGGAGTTCTGTAACCATGGTCATGGGAAACAAGATTGGGCCTTAAAGACTGTATGCAACTCCCTATTTGTCTAGAATCCACCTGCTTTCAAAATGAGACATGGGGCTTATAAGAAGCAAAACGGTATTTGGAACAAATCATCTGAAATACATACTTTCCTCAGCACTATGAACTATACAATGGGGCTCTAAAATACTACCTCTTGTGTAAGAAGAAGTGTGCTTCTTGAGAGGTTTTCCATGCAAGTCTTTACTGAGACCATATAGATTGGGTCAAACTTAACTACTGCAAAGGAACTGTATTTGGAGGCAACTCTCATATCTGATTAAAGTAAGGTGCAAGGAATAAATAATTAATATTGCTACTCCAAGGACATAAACATTTATGAGACAGAACCCCCAAAATCACAAGATTGACCAGACTGAAATCATGAGATGGGCATACAACCAAATAAGCATGGTACTCTTTTAATTTTCTTCTGATGTTCAAGTCCACAGGGTTCGCATTTTCAAGCTTTCTTTCTGCACTGAGGAGGGCTAGACACTTTTAAAAAAATTAAAAAGTTGAGAATCTGACACTAACATCTAACCTTAGGGTCCTAAGTCTCTGAGAAAGAACACCAGATACTGCAAAGTTCAACTACAAAGTCACAAAAAGATTACATTATGTACTTTTAAACTAAAAAAAAAGAGCATCTTTATATAGCATTAGCATAAAGTAAACCAGATTGAAAAATCACCTTCTCTCATGGTACAAGAACAAGGCACTATTCACTGAAATAGGTCAATAAGTTCAAAATTGATCAAAGGAAATATTTCATCATACAGTACAGTCTGTATACTGTGAAATTCATTGCCACAAGACAGCATCAAGACCAACAGCTTAGATTTCAAAATAAGACTGAATGTTTACATGGATAAGTAAGACTTGATCTTAAAACAACATTTTTGGAAAGAATGTGAACATTCATTCACTCCCATCCATGCTGCAGCACTTTTATATTTACAAAGCAATTCATAAGAGATCCCTGCTCTTGGTCCCCACAAAAGATCTTTAGGATTGGCAGTTTTAAGTACTATTATTTCCACTTTAGATGCAAGCAGACTGAGGCAGGGAGATCAGGTGATTTTTGCCCAATGCCAACAGCAAATCCATACTAGATCCAAAATTATAATTCAAGAATACCTAAGTCATAGCCCAGTGTTCCAGTTCTTGGGCTACACTTCCTCCCACTATTCCACCTGCTTCCTTCCACCATCTATTGGGTGTTATGTGCAGATAGCCTGTTCCCAGGGATCATCTCATGACTGCCTACTGCAGGGCTGCTTGCCCTATTCTGTGATTTTCAGGCAGGTTACTGATCCAGTAGCCACTCTTGAACATACGCAATAGAAATGTTGAACACTGGAGAAGTTTGTATACCTTGGTGTTCATGTTTAATTTAAATTTTAAAAGCATAATTAAAGTACCAGTTGACCAAATTCTATAAAATCATATTGAGTAACACTCATTAAAAAAAGCAGTGTGAATATCCTGTCAGAATGTAGCGTGAAGCACATAGTTCCATACCTATTTCAGGATGAATCCCTCAAAAGGCATGACAAGGCCGTTTTAAACTGAATTCTCAGACATTCATGCATAAATACTTTGGCACAACAATATTAACCAGGAGAGACATAAGGAATTTAGATCTAACCAAGCCTCATTGTGAACAGCACTGTGCATCCCAAATCAATTCAACCATTTTTAAGGGTGAAGGGGTTGACATAAAACCTCCAAATAAGTGGATTACATTTATAATTGAGGGCTACTCTAGACATTCATATAAAGGTATAATAAGATGTGATCCATGATCTACACAATCATGCCTCTTGCCATGCTACAAATGCATGGCAGGAGGCATGATTGTGGAACTGAGCATTAGATCCAGCACACCTTATTGCTGGATCACTGGGCTCCCCCTGCACTGGCTCCCCTGTTGCAAGCCTCACAGCTGAGAAAGCTCACAGAGGGATCAGAGTTTCACCCATTGAAGCTGATGCAAATGTTGTCAGTTGATAAGGCTCCCAGATGGTGCAGCACATGGACCCCTGACCCTGCTGCAATGCCTGTTAACTGACAGGGCTCCTAGCCAGGGCAGCACATGAAACACAGCCTCCACTCCACTAGCTCTGGATCGGGCAGTGGGTCATGCACACCTGTGGCTGGCAGCCCCTCAGTTGATCAGGCTACCAACCATAGGGGAGCACCTGGCCACACATTCAGTTAATGGTGTGATAAGAATGAGCCACAAAGTTATTGCACATTTTTTGTGGAATAGCTTTGCAGCTTATTGCTTGTTTTATCAGGCCATTAATTGATTGAACGTGTACCTGGGTCACAACTTAAGATGCAATTAACTGGTTAATCACTCCTTAAATGTAAGGTGTAGATGGGGCCTAAGTATAGTTCTTTTGGCAGGGCCTTCACAACTACGTATTAGTGGTAAAAAAGTTGCTTTGCAATCCTCTTCAGAGCAAGGACACCACAATGTAAATGAGCACAGACAGTACCAAGCCTACCAAAGTATAAACAGAGCAGCAGCATTTACCCCCACAAATTAAATCCATCTCCTCATGAGTCAACACCACAAACTGTTGGTGGACACACTGGAGAACAAAAATTGGAAGGCTGCTCTGGAAAGTAGATCTGTCAAGTCATCTCTTAGCTTTTCTTTTTATTAGTACTTGCAGCTACTTGTCAATTCCAAGTCTTAGCCAATCTTTTTTAAAGTAAAGAATTCATAATAGAATAAATGGGTCTGGCTCCAAATAAAAAATAAAGATGCAAGCACAGTACTTGCTAGTACTTTCACAGTTCTACAGCATCTTGCAGACAACCTCCAAAGCAATTTAAAACAAAGCAAAGATCCACTATTAATAATTATGGAAACAACCTAAATAATATATGCAGCTAAAATCACTCATTGTATAGACATGGAAGCTGAAGCATGGAGAAACAATGAGCTCATATTCACATAGAAAAAAGCAGAAAAAATAAACCACAACTTTTATCTTCTGAAATTCAAACCCGGAGGCCATCCTTAATCCCTCTTCCTCTTCTGTTATTTTCACTGCTATAAAGCAAACAGACATTAGGCCCAATCTACAAATGCTGGAGACTTAAAAGAATATCCTAGACCTTCATTTGCAGGTTCAGGGTCACAGGCTATTACCTTCCATTCCCCCTGATTCTCACTGCCCTGCATTTGCATTTTCACAGACCTGCATTTTGCATATTGACTTTTATTTTACCCAAAAGAGCACACAAACACCAACAGACTCTTCCTATGCCCGAAGAA
>NW_017728998.1:31941788-31955431 GCF_001723915.1 Gavialis gangeticus | reverse complement strand
ATTTGAAAATAAATGTTTAGGGAACAGATTCAACCATCCCTTCCAACCAACCTTAAAACTTAATATGAGGAGCTCCATTCCTGTTGATGCTTAGCTCTAGGATATGCCTTTATTTGCCACAAGAATTTGAGAACATAAAACATATATGGAGCACAGAGAGGTGCTAAATTCAGCAAAAAGAAAAGGGTGCCCATGTCATCAGAACCCCAAAATATGAATAAACCATAATTTACATTTGTCAGAGCTGCAGAGTGTATGTGAAAGGTGAAGAATTCCAAGGCATTATAACGAGGCACAGAACTGCAACAAGAAATGGTACATCAGTGAAGGAAATATTTATCTGTTCCAAGCCTCAGTTTCACACAAAATCTGTTGCAAAATAAGGCATAGATAATGGCCTTGCTTGGTCATTAACCAGACTGCCTATTCTACTGCACTATTTGTCTTGTAGGGCCTCCTGATAAAACCCAATATTAACTTCTGATAAAGTCTTTACCCCCAAGTTCACAGCCCACCGCCATTCCTCTGAGCCAGGGGTTCTCAAAGTTCTTATGCCCCGGCCCGGCACACTGCAGCCCAGCAATCACAGCCAGCCATGACCTGAATTTCTGGTGAGCAGACAGGTAAGAATACCCCCACCCATGGGCCGGCAGAGGGGGGGGGCCAAACCCTGCGCTGCCGCAGACCCTACAGAAGGAGCCGCAGCCTCTCTGCTCGTCTCTGGGGGCTGCAGTTTGCCAGTCTGCGACCACTTCTGGTCCGTCAGCAAAATTAACCAGGTTTTACTGTATTTTGAACTTCTCTGGACTATGTGCATGACAGAAGAATGTGAGGCTGATCTTTACTGCCTGATTTAAGTCACCTAACCTGAACCAGGTTTTCAAAAAGATTAGCACTGTCACATGACAGCAGTTATTCCCCACTAATTTCAGGGATTACTGGTAATACCTGCTACTTCTATTAGCAAAGGGGAAAAAAAAAATCATACAAAAATGAAAAACTTACTATTGATTATAAGGATTAAAACATTTGCTATACTATCATTATCAACAATAAATGTAAGTCATTAAAATAAAGATGTCTTCTAAAATCTATGCAACTATTTAGATGTTAAATTTTACTTCAACTTCTTTTAAATTGTATGTTGATTTGAATAAACTCAAAGCTAATGATCTTCCCTAAACTAAGCTGCTTGTAGAAACATCTTCTCCTGTTTTAAATAAGGTGACCACCACTGTTGCAAGAGAAAAATAAAAATCCAAGTTTCTCATTTATGTTTCATTAACTTAGATATGCTGAACAAGACAAATACAATTTCCTTTGCATATTACACCACCAAGTGGCCTAGTACTCTTCACGTTTCCTTCCCTTTACCATGTTTTTTCTCTGGAGTATGCTTTTACTTTTCATGAAAGAATGAAATTGTAAATAAAGACCTGACCTGTTAATTTTCTAAGATAACAAATATGGTCAAATGGCACATAAGCCCAGAGACCGGACCAGATGCTTGACCTGCATAAACTTTTAAGTTTAGTTAGGGGAGGTGGAACACGAGGGTTTTGGGTTTTTTTAAATCTCCTTTTTTTCTCTCTTCTTTATAGTAATACTTGCTACCTGCTGACAAATGGGATATACCTTCACGTTTGACTGGGACAAATTCAGCCCAGGTGTCAAGTAAATAACTCCATCTGGGACATAACTTTAACAAGGGCTGTAACCAGACTAAGTTTGTTCCAGGTGTTGATCCAGTTAATTTAATCTCTGTTGGAACATTCTGAAATTCTCTGTTATAAGCCCACCTTGAATGGGAATCTTTCCAGTCAAATTCATTAGGCTTAATAAGGGCATCCCTACAAGTGGGAATGTGCGTTTCCCTGGGGATGAATAGTAGCAGCACAGATGTGTGCTACTGCTACTTAGTGGCACACATAGAAACATAGAAAGTTAGGGTTGGAAGGGACATCAGGAGGTAATCTAAAGCAACCCCCTCCTCTCCCCCATCCTGCCCAAAGCAGGACCATCCCCAACTAGATCATTCTAGCCAGGGCAGGGCGCACAGTATTCCAGATGTGGCCGCACCAGTGCAGAATAGTGGGGAATAATGACTTCCCTAGATCCACTGGCGACACAGCCCAATATACTGTTAACCCTCTTGGCAACAAAGGCACACAGTTGACTCATATCCATCTTATTGTCCAATGTAACCCCCAAGTCCTTTCAGGACATTGGATTCTTCTATCCTAAGTGCAGGACTTTATACTTTTCCTTATTGAACCTCATGAGATTTCTTTTGACCCAATCCTCCAATTTGTCTAGGTCACTCTGAATCCTAGCTCTACCCTCCAGTGTATCTACTACACTGCACCAGCTAGGTGTTATCTGCGAACTTGCTAAGGGTGCAATCCCTCCCATCTTCAAGATTGTTAACAAAACCAGCCCTGGGACCTACCCCTGAAGCACTCCATTTGATACTGGCTGCCAACTAGACACTGAGCCACTGATTAATAACCATTGAGCCCGACAATACAGCCAACTTTCTATCCACCTTACAGTCCATTCATCCAGCCCATACTTCTTTAGCTTGCTTCCAAGAATGCAGTGGAAGATGGTATCAAAAGCCTTGCTAAAGTCAATGTACATCACATCCACTGCTTTCCCCGTAGCCACAGAGTCACTTATCTCATCAAAGAAGGCAATCAAGTTGGTCAGGCATGACTTGCCTTTGGCGAATCCATGCAATTGCTGATCACTTTCTTCTCCTGCAAGTGCTTAGGAATAGATTCCTTGAGGACCTGCTCCATGATTTTTCTAGGGACTGAGGTGAGGCTGACTGGTCTGTAGTTTCCTGGATCCTGTTGTAGTCTCACTATCAGACCACTGCTACTGCCAGCCATAGCTCCTGCCCCAACTGTGCAAATGCCGACACCATTGCCCCATGAAAGGCCTTTTGTACTTATGTACTGATTAGGATTTCAAAAAATATACTCTCCTGTTATTCAAGTTGGCAGTTGAAGACACAAAGAAGTCTTCAACCAACTTCCTTTCCCAAATGTAGAGAACAAATACTAACAGCTGAGTCTGATTTCCTATGTCTGTAGATTCGTCAACCTGATGAGCATATGTAGAGACTGTTTTCAATCTCTCAAGCAGTTGTGCCTCCACATCCTTTGCCATTTTGCTAGTTCTATGAGAAACGGTATTGTCTGAAACAGGTATCTTTTTAACTTTATCTCCTTGCCAAACAGTACTTTACAAAATGTCCACTTTGGCAAGTACAATCAAAATTCTGCAATTGTATGTGCTTTCTTGCATTTTGCAATTCTGATTGATACCAGGTATGAGGCCTTCAGAGCACTTTCACTGACTTTAATGCTACAAGTAAACACCTCCTTCTGACGTTTGAAACTTTCAAGCCGCTGTTCAAAGTATTCAATCAGTTTTCCAACCAAGCTGGCATGCTTTGTTTCCAAGTGCCTTTTTAATAAAGACAGCTTCATACACTCATTAGAGAGTTCCTCCAAGCAAATGACACATTTCCATTTGAATTTATCTTTGGGACACACATATGTAAAACTGAACTCCAAACAGGCATCGCTGTACTTACGAACTTTCTGTCACTTTGCACTTTCTGTAGTACAGCCTTTTGTGTTTTTTCCTCCACTTTTCTTTTGCACTTGAGGAACTTACCCATGTTCAGTTGAGCTGCCTCGGTGCTCTGGCACTCCACCAATGTTGAAACTGCCCCTGGGGGCTACAGTGGAAAAATCAAGAAAATTTTATTTGGGGGGGGGGGCTGAGCACATGCAAACTTTCATGCGCATGCCCGCTCCCCCCCCCCCGCAGCAGGTCTGTCATGGGGAAGGGGCATGGGGACAGATCAATGCCCCCACAGTGAGGGAGTGGGGCAGGGGTTGGGGTGAATGGGACCCTGGGGCCAGGGCAAGTCATGGGACATTCGGAGCCCAGGTGGCTTGTCCAGGGGTGAAGGGGGGGTGTCACGGGCATCTCCCCAAATGAATGGCCAGACCGCAGTGAAATGGCAGAATGCTAGGCCATAACACAGGCCTCTAGACAGGTGACCCCTGTCACGCTCACAAGGCAGGGAAGTCAATCGCATTGAACTGCCATCGAAGCAGGAAGGAAATTGCAACATAATTGGCTAAGCAAAAGACAATGAGGGGACTTCATGAGGAAGGGGCTGCTGACGAGTAAACAGAATGCTGGCAGGAAGGTAACACAATTGGCCAGTAAAAATAAGTGAAAAAGAGTAAGGGTATAAAAGAGTAAAGCCACAAGGCCCTGACAGGGGAAGTTTGAACTGTAACTTCAAGCGTCAAAGGGCCCGCGGACTGATCACCTGCAGGGTTGCCCCCCGAGCACTGCCTCGGGTTGTTCTTGAGGCCTCCGTGAAGAGACTAACATTCCCAGCTATGAAGCTGCTCCTTTTGTTTGCTGTAGTGGTAAGCATGCATGTAAGACTGTAGCTATTTATGTTTGTATTTGTCTGTCTTTCCTGTAAAAGACATGAGCCGTTGACCAAGTCTGGGTCTAGGGTCTTGGCTAGCCGCACCAAGGTCATCCGTGATCTTGAAAGCAAGGGGCCTTGACCTGAACCCCGTGACTCAACGGACGTAATTTCCCGTTTAGCTGTTTGTGATTGTTTTGATTAATTATGTTTTGATTGTTAAATGACCTTTTAAGAAATATGAGCTGTTGACCAGGTCTCAGACTAGGGTCCTGGCCAGCCGCACCAAAACCATTCATGGTTTTGAAAGCAAGGGCCCTTGACCCGAACCTCATGACCCAACAGACATTGCTCCTCAGCTTTGATTGTTTGATTATTGTATGTTGTCGTACATTAGTATTATATAGGAAATCATTTGCTTAAGTTGTCAATATTTTATAGGTTAAAGCCAAATAAATATTGCATATTAATCATAAACTGCGTCCTCATTGGTGTCCAGCCCACTGACCTAGCCACAACTGGGCATTTTCAACCTAGTGTGACAGGGGGCTTCTGCTGCTGTGCACACCCTGGCGGAGGCCTGGGGGTCATGTGCCCCACAGATCTGTGTGTGGGGCAGAGGCAGCTGCTGCTGCAGGCTGGACTCTGCCCCCAGCTACCACTGCCCCAAAGGCCATGCAACGCCATGTGCCTGCTCCCACTGGGTTAGCAGGGGACAGACACATGCATGCAGATGCAGACTGTAACAAGCGGGCATCCTGGGGCTGATCTCAATCTAGGCCCGCCCATCTTTCCTGCCATGCCTTGATGTTCTGATTATCTGATGTTAATCAGGCGGGAGGTTACCCTTTACCTGCCCTAATGACAAGGGCCACTGTACATGTTCCGACCTTCCCTTGAGACGTCCCACGCCTCGTAAATGTTTCTTGGCCTAACACCCGGCCTCATCACCATTATGAGCTAACACCCAGCCTCATCATAATCTCATCAACTGAGCTCCCAGTCCCATCTCTGGCCCTACCAGCCCCTTCCCTAGGCTCCAGGCCCTCTCCTCAGGCTCCAAGCCCCATCCCCAGGCCACAAGCCTCTCCCAGCTCTAAATCCTGTCCTCAGGTTCCAAGCCCTGTCCCTGGGCTCCAAGCCTGCCCCACACTCGGGCTCCAAACTCTGTCCCCAGGCATCAACCATTCTCTATATCTCTAGGCCCCAGGCCCCCTCACTGGGCTTCAAGCCCTTCACAATGGGACTAGGGATCCAAGCCCCATCCCCCCTGAAGCCTAACACCCGTCTCCATAATGCGCCCAGGCTCTCCTGCCAGACTGGATGCTGCCGCAGGTCCCTCCACTGACCTAGGCCCTGCCTTGGTGCTTGCAGTGAGTCTGGGCTCCCTGTCTCAGATCTTACCCACCAGGGACGTGAGGGCTGAGGTTTTCAGGTGCCCCTACTAGCCTTTCACCAGGGAGGTAATGGTCCTGGCATTTCTGGGGAACTATCCCACCACAGGTAGCTCCACCAAGCCACCCTTCCCCTGCAGGGTGCAGTTTCAGGTCATGCTCAGGACCATAGGGCCTCCTCCTTCCCCACAGCCCTAGGCCTTACCTCTAAGATGTCCCAGGCAGCAGCTCAGCCAGATGTTGCCTCCTCAGCTGGTAGTAGCAAACTGCTGCCCTGAAGTTTGGGGAACTCAGCCCTTACATACTGCAGCTGAGTCTCATTCCCTAATCAGGCAACTCTGCTTATTACCACCACAGGCAGCTGCAGGCTGCCTGGCTACTGCTCAGGCCCCTGATAGTAAATTGAGCACAGCGTGCTCTGCTACACAGACACAGACAAACACACACAGATGCAGGCACAGACTCAAACACACACCCCACCCCTCAGCAGGGTGAGAGTATGTGTGGAGGGAAGGGGCTGGGGGGGGACAGATGGTGACCCCCACAGTGCAGAAGGTAGTGAGGCTGGGGCAGGGGTGAATGTGGCCCAGGCAAGGCTGGGTCCTGGGACAATGGGAGCCCAGCTGCCTGTCCAGGGACTGTCAAAGAAGCAGCTGGTGGCAGCCAGAGCCCCACTGCCTTGCATGGACAGCAACTGCACTGCCAAAGGTACCCTGCTGGGCTAGCAGGCCTGGGAGCAGATTAATCAGGCACTAATTCAATTTACAACCACTTTCAGGCACCAGCACAGATGTTTGCTGTCGCCATCTTCGCCACTGTGCCCCACGTTGCTTTGCCACGGTC
Source organism: Gavialis gangeticus (assembly GCF_001723915.1). Taxonomy (NCBI): domain Eukaryota; kingdom Metazoa; phylum Chordata; order Crocodylia; family Gavialidae; genus Gavialis; species Gavialis gangeticus. The sequence goes on along the minus strand of NW_017728998.1, from coordinate 31,948,729 downwards.
GGTTGCATGTGTGGCTCTGCTGTCTGCTGATGGGCTTCACACCTGGCCAATCGTGTGCTGCCGGGGGCAGGTACAAAACACACTCGTGCCCCCCCCCCAAGGCGCTGCTCTAAGTGGGTAATGGCTAATCTGGAGAATGAGCTGTGGTGGGGGGCAGGGAGGTGCTGCAGTGTGCCGTGGGGAGCTGGTGGTGCCCAGCACATCCCTCCCACTCCCCCAGTTAAGCAGGCGAAGTATGCCACGCTACAACACTGCCCTTGGGACAGCGCAGCCGGGCTGGGGAAGCACAGGGGAGAGTCAAACTTTGTTCCTGGTCAAGCCATGCCTCCCTTCTCCCTCAGCCTCACCAGCACCCGGCACAAGGTGACTCCGGTCACAGTGTGGGAGCATAGAAACACACTGGGGGAGACACCACTGCTGTGCCCCATCCCACTTGTACCCGCTAGGACCTTTCTAAGTGCCCCTGGGGGTACGCATACTCCTGATTGACAACCCCTGGTCTAGGCCAATGAGTTGCATTCAACACAGCTAAGACTTGAATTCAAACTCACCTTCCTTTTTTAGTGATTTATAATGCACTCCAATTTCTTTGGCTTGAAACTTATAATCTTTTAAGGGCAAAACAATTTTTCCTGATAAATTTGAAACACCAAACTACAACTGTTGCAGAATTATCTGATCTTGAAAAACAATAATCCCAATCTCCAGTCAGCATAAGGGAGCATTGCCTAATGGGAACTATGCCAGTTTGTGCTACTTGAGGATTTACCTCAATATTTCCATGTTTGGATCAGAAATATTATATCTAAAAACAAGCTAAAAACAGCCAAATGTGTCTTGTCAAAAGCTTACACAGAGTTAAAGGCCAAGCCAACACTGAGAAACTCATGTATTGATCATATCTATTACAGTAGCAACTAAAGGCCAACTGTGCTTGGGACCACAGTGTTTAGCACTGTACAAACACAGAACAGCTCCTGCACCTCAAAGAGACTGGAAACACCCCGGGCCCAACAAAGAGTAGGGGGGACAAGATACAACGTACAACCAGGACAAATGATGCAATGGTATGGGGTTTTCTTCCTTTTTTATTTAAACCCTTTCAGGGGAAATATGTTAGTGATTTGGTGAACAGAAAGACAAAGGAACGGAAGGGGTAGAGGAAATGAATACAGTAAATTCAGGATGGGACACACAGCAAATCATCACAGAGGATAGACTCTTCACAGTAAAAACTGAAGAAAATTGTCTGATGTCACTGGTGTTCCTTGTTCCCTACTTGAGTTGCTTTCTGCAGCTGCTCAGCCAGATTTTGCCTCTGGCTTTACTTGTCCACATGGTCTGTTCCTCACAACAGGAGACTGCACGGCTGGGAGAGAAGGAATCCCATGTGAACCCTAGTATCTCTTGTGGATAGTTTCCGTGCATAGTTCTAGATCTGAAGGACAGCACCACTTTCTCCTCAGCCTGAATAGCAGTACCTGTTCAGAACTTCTATTCAGTATCATTCATGACTTCAGTGTTTAAAGTAATCAATTTCACATGTCCCATAGAATTTCCCTCCTCTAGTTGGATATGTTTTGGGTATACAGCAAGGCCTGCCATTTCTTCCAATTGATAAAATCATTTGAACAGATAGCTTTCTCCACAAGCACCCAGAAGAGAAAGACAAAGCCATAGGAAGTATACTTATAAAATTTGAATGCGTACAAACATGTCCCATCCTTCATAACAGCAGAACGCAGGTGATTGCTTTCTATTAAACTGGGGATGAGCCCCTAAATTTAAGTTGCTTTTTGGGGTGGAAACAAAGTCCTTCATTGCCATGACTAAAAGAATTAGGATTACCTCTCTCTCTGCTTGGAGTAATCTCCATTTCTTCATGGCTAATAACTCACCATTGGTTTACAAATGGGATTTACAACCCCACAAAACATAGCATTCCAGTGCTCAAACTGAAAGAAGAGAAAATGCTTCTTAAAGATGTGATTTACAGGCCATTGAAGTCAATGGAACTACTCCCATCTGCATTAAAGGGTTTTGCCCCTGACAGGATCAAGAAAACCAGTCAGTGCTGGTCACAAAGACTTAATGCCATTATACAGAATTTCCATGTCTCCAACTCAGGCCCCTGGCTGACGTTCAACTAAAGGTGCCAGGGGATCTGATGTGTGATCCCAAAACCAGGCTTCCTGCCATGATATATGTGCATGGCAGAAAGTACAATTGTGGGATCAGGGATCAGATCACATGGTGCCATATTGTTGGTGCAGGGAGAGCCCAGGATCATTCCCCTGCACCGGCAATTAAGAAGCCAATTAGCTGCTCCCTGCTCCCAGCCTTGGGTGCATACTGGACAGAGTCAAGGGCTGGGAGATCAGATCAGCTGCTGTTCCCAACCATGGGGGAAAATCAGAGCCCTAGACTCCATTGTGCCCTGGCTGTTGGTTGCAGCAGCCCCAGTCCTAGTCCTGCCCAATTCCCTCCCTCCCTCTCTATAAGGGCTCAATTTCCCTGCTCCCCACTTACCTCTGGGAGCTGCTCTCTAGGCTGCCTAGCACTATGTGCATATACGTGCATGTTGCGCCCCCTGCCTGACCACCCTCCTCCCACTCCCTCCCAGCCCCCTGCAGGCTGGAACTCTGCCAGCCTGCAGAAGGCTCATCCCAAACCTGCAAAATCTGCAGGCTTCTCCGGTAAAATGAGAAATCCATGTTTGCCTCTGGTAAAAGCCATGGTTTACTTAGTTTATCTGTGGGAAATGGAAAACCCGGATCCCTGGTATTCAGGTATTCACAGTCAAAATATTTCAATCAACAAAGTTAAGAGTTAAAAAAGTAAAAAGTAAAATTAAAAGTCTTTAGGTCACAGCCATATGAGAGGAATGCCTTGTACCTAAAAAGTAAGTGTGTGTTTCTTCTCATATAGATATCTAGTCTTGAGACCATTACTCTGTATGTGCTTCTTCTCAAGTGGAGATCCAGTCTTGGGACCATTATGAAAACATATTTCTATATTTTAAACTAAAATCATCTTAATGCTGCTGTGGGAATTTAAAACAGGTTGGGGAAAATTAATTTTAAAAAGGAAGTGCTGAAAACATATTGTATGTAGAACTGGTATGTAGATAGTGGACAGTACTGCCAAATGCAAGTGTCCAAAACTCCTGAGTCCAGCTCTCCCCAGAAAAAAAATCATTAGATTGACTTAAAGAGCATGGGTGCCTGTACACGAGCCATGAGGCTACTCTGACATGCTGTAATTACAGCATATCAGAACAGACCCAATTAATCGAGCCTACTGGAGCATGCTAATTGGTGTGATCCAGCCAGCCTCTGCATCTCATGTATCAGCATCCCTGTGCTTCAAAATGCTGGTGGGGGCACTTCTGACTAAAGCTCATTTGATGAGTTTTAGTGAAAGCACCCCCACTGTCATACTGAAGCGCAGAGATGCTGATACAGGAGATGCTGCAGGCGCTTTAATTAGAACAGCTCTTGGATCTACTCTAAATAAAGCGCCTCCCCCTACTCCCAGAGCACATGTAAAAACGCCCTCTGAAATTTGGATAACACAAAATTTGCACTTGTTACATTATGCTCCTTAGCTCTTTGGATTCACTACTCAGGGTATGCTTTCAAACTTAAGTGTAATATAAGAAGTCATTAAAAAAATAAAATTTGGGATTCTTTATAATCACATATCGTCACCAAATGTGGCTGTAAGAAAAGATCTTTTGGGAGTACTGACCACACCGTTAATGCATCAGAGTTGGAAACCCTGCCTGCAATAGTGTTTTACTGATTTAAAGAACTGCACTACTCCGTACTGGCAAAGCACTCCTTGAACAGATGCAACCATGCCAGGATAGTTAAGTTTTGTACTGACAGCATACAAATACTTCCCAAAACAAGCTAGAGTGGCAAAAGAATAGTTTTGCTTGTATAACTGGGTCAAGAGACTTTTGCCGACGAAGCAGTGTTGATCAAAGACTATGTCTCTTCATAGTAACACAGAACAGCTGACAGAAATCCATAGTGAAGATATATCCTAAGCTTAGTGCATAGTTGGGGCCTGGTTGTCCCATGCCAGAAACAGAAATGTTGGAGACAGAATGGAGAAAAAGTTACTCTAAACAGCCCTGCTACTATCTGCTATTTTCTAATGAAAACCAAAACTACATTAATTCTTTCCTGTACCTCAAGTCATGAGCAACTGGTGCCACCTTAGTTTGGGGAGGGAGGGGGGGGGCACATGCCTCACCAGCAACTGGACAGTGACCTGGCCACGGTGCTCCCGGACGTGGCCACAGCACTTCATCCAGCGCTTCCACTCCCCAGCTGGCGTTCACAGGGGGGACACTGGCATTCCCACCTGCCTGTCCTGCCCATTGCCTAAGTGGGGAGCGCGGCCTGTTGCTACTGCCTCAAGCAGAAGGTAGCATTATGGTCCTTTCACTGTTAAGCGCAAGAGGTTTTTAGTCTGATTCTGCTGTATCTCCAGGGGACAAGCTGATCATTTGGCCTTCACTGTTACTGGGGAAAATGTACTTACAAACTTTCTGAGGTAAATGGAAACTGGAAGTGCTTAGACCTCACTTTAATCTTGGTAGGATACACAGTGACTAAATTAGAAGTGTACAAGTATTGTGAATCAGTCATGGAGGAATGGACTTGAAAATGAATTAAAGTACCAACCCACTTTTCAAGCAAGTCTTTGAGATGTAGTACAGGAAAACTTAGATTCTTTGTAGGCTTGGGTTCCTTATCCTACTGCAAAGATGAACTAGCTGAGAATACATATATATCCACAGCAAACAGCTATTTATTGTGGCTAAAGGACATTGCTTCTGTGGTTAGCTACATGGGATCCTAGCAGCTCCACGTGATCAGAGAAGTAGTGCCCTTTTGAAACATAAGCCACAGCAGGCACCTTAGTGGCTCATTCTTCATTTGGCAACCCACTGTGACTTGTGTGCTGCAAATCGTCCCTATACAAAAAAAAAATGCAGGTTCTAGTGTACTACCTGCTTAGCAGTTTCTAGAAACCTCCATCTAAATTGTGCTCACTCTCTGTGATAGTATCGTGGAACCAAAAACTCTCTCCCCAACGCAGCAGCTCAGTGAAACGGACCACTCGTAGCCAACAACCACTCCTGAGGCTTAAGGGATGGTGTTCTGCAGGGCCATGACCCCGTTCCTTTTCCTCCCCTAGCAGAGCTACAGGACTGTGGAGGAAAGTACTTTGTAAACGGCCAACAAAATGGCAATGCTCCCTGGAATATCAGAGCGGTGCAATACATCCTGAAGCATCATCAGGTTCAAGACTATTCTGCCTTCCATATGGAGGCTCAAATCCTAAATCCTACATCAGTTTACTTAGAGAGGCTGTGGAAACTCCTCCATTAGCTGTTGTTAAGCACAGGTTATACAAACATTTTTCTTGGTGGTTCAAGAGGGTACAATCCTATCCTGAGCACAGAACTGGACTAGAGGACCTTCTCAGGTCCCTTAACAGCCTTATTTTGCTGTGGCTGCAATTCCAAGTTCTTGCACATCATCCAAAGCAAGACTTAAGGCAGGGGCGGGCAACTATTTTGGGCAGAGGGCCGCTTACTGAGTTTTGGCAAGCCACTGAGGGCCTGTGACAGGCAGCCCAGGGCAGATAAATATTAATTTTCTAAATTTTTAGGGCCCCCGGGCGGATAGAATGGCCTGGCGGGCTGCATCCAGCCCCCGGGCTGCATTTTGCCCATCACTGACTTAAAGCAATGCTAGCGTTTTGGAGAAGAAAGGGGAATATTAGGATGAAAATCAAAGGGAAGGAGAACTGAAGACACAGAAGACAAAATGGTGTATATTCTGGCTATAAATATCTACACCAAGATAAAATGTGTGTGTGCAAGATCCAAGGTATGCCCAAAAAACCCAACAACGAGAAAGGATACATCACAATTCTCAAAGGTTGGCCACAAGTCATACTTACTTATTTGTACTACACTTCTCTCAAATTTCAGTAGCTTCAGGACAGGATTAGTCATTACAGTTCAGAAGAACAATTGTACGAATAGAACGTGAAAGAAACCTTAGAGCACCTGCTCATCCTCTAGGGGGAACGGAGGATACAGCCACATGTGTGTTTGCATTTTATGAAACATGTCCTTTAAACATTTCCTAGTCTTGTGTTTTTTTGCACGTGGCCTGACCCCCAGACAAAAACCCTCGGCATCCCACTGAAGCGTACGTAAAAACATTTCATGGTATTTGCAATAAGAGTCTTAGAGAATCCAGATGCGAATGAGAAAAACGACTTATGTCCATCACAGCTACATTTCAAATTACTGGAAGAAGACCCAGCAGGGAAGCTGTGGTTTACTTCAGGACCCATCCACACTGCGATCCAGCCAGGTTACCAAACGACAGCGTTTCTAGCCACTGTACTGCAAAACACCCAGCATCATCGGACTGGCCGAACATACCCAGCTGGCAGGACTCCACAAAGCTTCAGACTTCAAATATTACCAGCCTCGCAGGGAACAATTTCAACTAAAACCAACCCACACCTTCAATTGCTGCATCCCTGGATTTTGCGTCGGGCTAAGTCACCTTCCCAGGCGCAAAGCGAGGACTAACCCTGCAGCGCGGTTACGTTAGTGAAAAGGAAGCGAAGGACATCGGTCCTCGGCCAACGTGTGCAGGGACAGGGGGTCTGGTCTGGCCCTTGTGTGCGCGAGGAGCCCTCCGTGGCCTCCGGCTGGGTCTGACCTGGCCCGCAGGAGAAGAGGAGCGCTGGGGCGGACTGCAGGCACCGCTCTCCTAGGCCCCGGCGGGACGAGTCGCAGGGGCCAGCCCAACTTCCTCACAGGCCTCCGCTCCCGCCAGCCCCGCGGCGGCTACCAGGCCCCGCCCCTCCGCGCGGTGGGCGGGGCCAACGGCCAGCAG
>NW_017728998.1:31940096-31941210 GCF_001723915.1 Gavialis gangeticus | reverse complement strand
CGTGACCCCGGGGCGCAGGGGGGCCCGCGTCGCCGCCGCCATGGGCAAGAAGCACAAGCGGCACAAGGCCGATAAGCGCCCTTATGAAGGTAGCGCGAGGCGGGAGGGCGGGCCTTGCGGGGAAGGGGAGCGGCCCAGGCGCGGTCGCCCCCGCACGCTGACCGCGTTCTCCCCCCTCCTCCCCCCGCAGAGTACGTGGAGAAGCCCCTGAAGCTGGTGCTGAAGGTGGGAGGCAGCGAAGTGACGGAGCTGTCCACGGGGAGCTCGGGGCACGACTCGAGCCTGTACGACGACAAGGCCGAGCATGAGAAGCACAAGAAGAGGAAGAAGAGGAAGAAGGGAGAGAAGCAGCCGCCGGGGGAGGAGAAGGAAAAGAGAAAGAGGAGAGTCAAGGTAGTCATGGGCGCAGTTAAGGTTTCAGAGGCAGGGGCATGAGGGGTGATGCTGGGCCGCTCCTGAGCTTTCTTCCCTTCCCGACCTGTGTTAGAAGCAGGCCCAGGGGCAGATGCAACATGCCTGCTGTAGGGGTCATTTACTGCCTGTCCTGTTTTGTGGTAAATTTGCTCTGTAGTGAGACAGACGTGTGACCAGGTCTCCTAAGGTAGCTCTCTGGAGGAGGTGCTGCTTCCACCTCCAGCCATGAGGAGTCTGCACTGGGAAGGGGCTCCCTGGGAGTAAAGTTGACAGAGGTGGGAGATATGCAGCACTTAAACTGGAGAATAGCAAAGACTGGTTTGCCGTGGGCTCTCTCCAGCTTTTCTCTAAGTAAATTGAGACTATGTCAGGGTAATGTGTCGTGTGTCCACACCCAAGGGGGATGTGAATGCATTTTGTTCTTCGATGGGAGTAGGTGATGCTCTCAAAGCACTGCATCTTCCTTATTTTTTCCCCTCCTCATATTAAAGGATGTTAATGTGATCTAGCTGAAACTTTCTTACCTAAATTAAAAATTGTCCAGCTTGACAATTAAGAGGGCAAATCCTAATTTGTTGTCACAGGCACTTCGAGTAAGCACATAGCACAATATTCCAACTATAGAAATCAGTGTAGAGGCATCGGAAATCTTTGGTTTACTCTCCTTTCATAGTTTCATAGTTTCTAGGGTCGGAAGGGA
>NW_017728998.1:31935433-31940085 GCF_001723915.1 Gavialis gangeticus | reverse complement strand
GGTCGCACAACCCTGTAGGGAAAGAAAAAATCTGTCAATCTTTCATCAACATCATCTATGTTTTAAGATGTGGGTGTTAATAAAGTCTACCACTCACTCCATGCTTTTAGTGAATGAGTACATTTAAAGTTTACAATTGGGAAGAGACTACAATATGAATTGAGTATAAACTAATAAATATATTTATGTATGGCTGAAAAAAGTCACTAAGAACAGGTGACTTCCACATTCATCTTCCGTGCAACCTTGTAACCATAAAAACTTCAACTTTGTGGTAGCAGCCTAATTTGCTGTTTGCTGTCACTTGTCTGCATTCTCTCTAAAGGGGCTGGCTGCTATGTGGGTCATTGCTAGGCAAGCTAAACTGCTCTTCCCCCCCCTCTTTGGATTGCTCTATATAAGCCGACAGGTGACAGGCCTTTGCCATGTGCATGGAATTGGATTTTTCCCACTTCTAGACTAGGGCCTGAGTTATAAACCCCTTGTATATTGACTGATTACCAGGGAACTGGGTTTTCTGTTTCTTGGGGAGGGCGCCATTTTAACCTTTTAACTGAGAAAAATGTGGCATTTTCTCATTTTAACAGAGAAATATGTAGATTTTGCACCTTTGCAAAGAGCTTTCCGCAGCTGACAGAGTTGCAGCATGCAGCAGGCTGGGGGGAATGGGAGGATAGCAATCAGGCAGGGTGCACCATATGCATGTGTGCACATATGCATGTATGTTGCCACCAGGCAGCCTGGAGAGCAGCTCCCACAGGCAAGTCTGGCAGGCGGGGGATTGAGGACCCCATAGGGAAGGAGGGAGGGAGTTGGGCAGGGCTGGAGCTACTGCTGTCTGGCTGGGGCCATGTGTGGCTGCAAGGCCCCAGTGGGGAGCAGGATGGAGCTATGGGTGGCTAGTCAGGGGCAGGGAGGAGCTGGTTCCCTGCTGCTGTGTGCACTCCCGGGGGGAGGGGGGGCAGCCCACCCCCTCCCTCTCCCCTATGGGCTCCACTCTGGCCATGCTACCCATGCGGGAGGGGGAGCTGGGTTTCGCACTCTGCTTTGCCATCACCTCCCATGAGCAGCAGCCAGGGCTTGAGTGCTGCTGCTGCAGGGGGAAAGGGGCTGCAGACCTGGGTCCCTGGTCCCATAGCCCTGGCAGCTGGGGGCCCCCTCTGGTAGGGCTGGGGGTCCTGCAACCTGCATCCCGGTGAGGAAAAGGGGGCAGGGGGAGCTCTGTTTTTTCCAATATAAAAACAACCCAAAATCCAAATACTAACGTTTATAGGTATTTAGAATTGATTTCATTACAGTGATCGAGGCACTGGTAAGCTTCCAAATTGTTTTAAAATTGTAAATATATCAAAACATTGTGTTCAATTGATACCTATATATATACACACACACATATATCGTTGCAGTTCATTTTAATCACAGGTTTTGGGGATTTTAATCAGTGAATTTGCGGGATTTTTTTTAATTGGAGAATTTGTGATTTTTAATTTGAGAGAACCAGGATCTCTGCTGATTACTTCAGCAAGCGTAATTTAGGTTCAGTATCTGCACTTTGGTTTTCTGGGACTTGTGAGGAGCAAGTAGTATACTATTCAAAATAGTATTTATTCTTCATGACCATAAGAACACCACAAAAGAGAGCAAGGATTTTAACATAATAAATGTATACAGAAGTCTGTCTAGGTAGAGCTCCTCTTCCTATTCCTCCCAGTCATTAGCTGTATCATCTCAACTTCTTCAGAATTTTTCTGAACATATCTTCCCCATTCTTTACAGAAGTTTAAGCTGTTTATTGTCCTTTTTGTTGTAATCCTTCTAGCTGTCAGTGAAAAAGATTCTCTTTACAGAGTAGTTTGTCATACACAGATATGGTAGGATTGTTGTGTTGTGTCTGTGATGGTTCTTGCATATTCTCTAGACCAAGGTTTGTTCGGTAATCTCTCTTATTGGACCAAATATATATTTGTGAGAGATGTTAAGACAAGCTTCTAGGCATAACATTCTTTTCCTTGGGTCTAGAAAAAAAATTGGATACAGCTTAAGCCAAATACGAGAGTTTTTAAAAAAAATCAGATTCTTCATTGAAGAAGGGGCAGTAAATCTCTGACAGATAATCACAAATAAAGGGGTTTTTTTTAAAAATATATAAATTTGTTCATGTAGTTCAATTACTCTATATTACAGCAGGTGGAGCTACTACATTAAGATTTAATGTTTCTAAAAGCCTGTAGAAGCTTTGCTTTTTTGCCTTTCTTGAACTTGCCTATCTTTCTGTTTTTTAGGAAGATAAAAAGAAACGAGATCGGGAACACCTAGAAAGTGAGGGAGAAAGAGAACTGAGATGTCAGACTCCTGTGAGACTGGAATTGCCACCAGAAAAACCACTGGCAAGTACTTTAGCAAAACAAGAAGGTAAGAAAAACTGAAGTACTTGGTCTGATGGTGGTGCTTTTAAAGCCAATTTTTTTTTTCCAAGAATAATGGCCTGTATGAGTGCTGTCTGGTCTGCTGTAGCAACTCTGGTTTTCTAGTATTGAAAACATTTTTGTTTCTTCATGTGTGTATCAAAAAAACTTGGCATTTTATATCATAATAGACAACATAGTGCAAACAAAGACATGCACACCGAGCCACAAACAAAAGCCTAGCCCGTGATAAAGTTCTACTGTTAATTTAGTGTTTTCAAAATAATGCCTAGTACCACATTCAGTAAGGCTGATTATTAAAGTAGTTTCTGAGTTTTGTTTGCTGCTACAATGTTTCTCGTGGAAAAAATAATATTTGACATTTAGTTTAACATAAGGTAGGTGTTTTGAATGACACTTTTAGGAGTTTTAGTTTCTCTTTGTAATTGTTTCCTTCCCTGCCCCCTTTTCTTCTGTAGAAGTAGAACAAACACCACTTCAAGAAGCTTTGAATCAACTCATAAGACAGCTGCAGAGGTGTGTACTTGCTCTACTAGCTTCCAGAATGATGAAATGAATTTGATAACCTGGGTTGCTAATGGGTGTAACATGAAAAGTGTTCTTTAAGCCATGTGACGCTTATAGGCTTGGTCAGGTTTGAGGTGCTTGATAGTTATTTTGGTTAGCAACAGCAGCACCATAAACTGCCAAACATTGTTGTCTGCACTTGATTTGACTTGCTTTTAAAATATTCTATGCTTCAGCGATTAAAAAAACAAACAAACAAACAAACAAACAAAAACCCCTTCTCTGTGAACCTTCTTCTGGTTAGTATTGCCTGTATTTTATAATGTAACAGTTAGATACAAGGTTTTAAAAATTTAACACTTAGGGGGTGTGTGTGTCCAAAAAGGTGGGGAGGGGCAGGGAGTGAGAGTTAAAGGAACTTAGGGCAACCTTATAAACTCAGATACTCAAAGCATGGCATCAGCTTTAGCTTCTCCTCAGTCTTGGACTACCTGTAAATATCTGCTATAATGTTTTAATTGGTTTCAAAGACCGTTAAAAAGAAATGGAAGGAATGTTATCAGAAATGCCTTAATTCTCAAAAATACATATTATACTTGCATTCAATAAGTTGTCCTCAGCAGATGCAAGAGTATATAGTGTTTGTCAAAAAAACCTAATTTACTCAAGTAAGTGAAGGGATTTTACAGATTTATTAAGTAAAATGTAAGTGTATATGTAAATTAGCTTTGTAAAATCGAGTGCTGAACAAGTGAGCATTTTAATAAGTTAAGTGTCAAGCAAAGTTTTTTGTTTTTGAGGGCTTTTCTTGGTTACATTTTTGTGGTATGAAGCCACCAGGCGTCTTAAAGCCTTCCCTAATTCTGTGGGAGGAAAGTTCATAGCCTGTGCCTGGCTTACAAATACGAAGATGATAAATAGCATCCAGCTGAAAAGCTAGCTGTGCTAACCAACCTCAATTACCAGGTTCTTGATGTCTCCATATATCAGAAGCTGGATACCTTCAAGTCAGCCAGCCCTGACAATCTACACCCCAGGGTACTCAAGGAGCTAGCGAGCATCATAGCCCAGCCTCTGGCACGGATCTTTGAAAACTCCTGGCGCTCTGGTGTAGTGCCCGAAGACTGGAAGAAGGCCAACGTGGTGCCTGTCTTCAAGAAAGGGAGGAAAGTGGATCCGGCTAACTATAGGCCCATCAGCCTGACTTCTATCCCGGGGAAGATCTTAGAAAAGTTTATTAAAGAGGCCATCCTTAATGGACTGGCCGACGCCAACATCCTAAGGGATAGCCAGCACGGGTTTGTTGCGGGTAGGTCTTGCTTGACCAATCTCATTTCCTTCTAGGACCAGGTGACCTATCACCTGGACAAGGGAGAAGATACTGATGTCATATATCTTGACTTCAGAAAAGCCTTCGATCTGGTGTCTCATGATTACCTCTTGGCGAAACTGGCCAGTTGTGGCCTTGGGTCCACCATGATCCGCTGGCTGGGAAATTGGCTCTGTGGTCGGACCCAGAGGGTGGTAACTGACGGAAGTCAATCCTCATGGTGTCCTGTAACCAGGGGTCCCGCAAGGCTCTGTCCTTGGACCCATATTGTTCAACATCTTCATTAATGATGTGGAAATTGGCGTGAGAAGTGGATTGGCCAAGTTTGCCGACGGCACCAAACTTTCGGGCAAAGCAACCACACCAGAAGCCAGGCAGGTGATCCAGGA
>NW_017728998.1:31894723-31930433 GCF_001723915.1 Gavialis gangeticus | reverse complement strand
GTGATCTGATGGCCACCTATAAGTTTATCAGGGGTGACCACCAGGATCTGGGCGAACGTTTATTCACCAGAGCACCCCAAGGGATGATGAGGTCGAACTGTCATAAACTACTACAAGACTGTTTCAGGCTGGACATAAGGAAGAATTTCTTTACTGTCTGTGAGCCCCCAAGGTCTGGAACAGCCTGCCATCAGAGGTGGTTCAAGCACCTACACTGAATACCTTCAAGAGCAGATTAGATGCTTATCTTGCTGGGATCCTATGACCCCAGCTGACTTCCTGCCCTATGTTTATGAAATCAGGTTTACAAAATGGTATATAGCTTTAAAGTGTCTCACTTTCAGTAATTAAAAGTTTTAGTTATTTTGTAGTAATTTTTCAAGTTTTAAAAATACTGAAGTTCAGTTAGTTTAGTTTCTCAACTACAAGGGTGCTTGTTAAGATAGTAATTTAAACTTCAGTCTTCAAATGAAAAGAAGTTGCAAAAGCCAATTCAGTATTTAGGCAGCTTAGGCAATGGAGGACAAACACAAGAAGGGAAGACAGGCCTTGGTGTAAATCACTAGAGTTTATAATAATCTCCAGCTCTGTAATAAAAATAAACTCCAGCACATGTTCTCTCTAATACAAGTGTTTTCAAAAGGTCAATCACAAAAGTACATTGGTGCTACTTATAATCTTGCATCAAATTTGATTTTGACATTTGACAGTAGCATTGTGTGAAGACAAAAAATAAGTTCCCCTTTAACTTATAACCGTGTATAAGACTTCCTTCAACTAATAACTGAAAGCTGCTTTTGGCCTATTGCGATGCTACTTTTCTGCAGATCTTTCAAATACATTGTTACAAAGATATGTACACGCACACAGTAAAATGCAGACACCTCACCAACTGCTCTATGATTAAAAATAAATGCTACTTTGTCAACCTGGCTATATGTTAAAATATTTAGGATGATTGATTTATATTAGTTCGCTAATGTGCTTACCAGTGTTTCTAAAATGTGATGGTTTTTTGCTTCTGCCCTTTTGCTGACAGACTGGGCTTTTGGACGTTCCCAGTGTTGCCATTTTTAAAGGTTTATGGCTGCACTTTTTCTGATATCCTTCAACAAATCAAAATAAAGCACTCCCCTAAAGTTAATTGACTCCAGTTGGATGAAAGGTCAAGCTTGTTACCTTATGCAAGTTTAGTACCTTATCCCAGCTCAAGAGATACAGTGAAGAAATTTGGTAGAATCCAGCTAACTAGGCAAAGCCATCAACTTAAGTATTTAACTACCTCATAATATCAGTTTGTGATTGTTGCCGCATTCAGAAAGCTGTTTTTAGATTTTTCTGATCATGACCTTTACAAAAGATTGAACAAAAATCTGATTCTGAGTGGTTCTAGTTTAAAAAGAGTTTTAAAATTAAACTAGAACCAAAATATATGTTTGTTTTGCAACAATAAACTTTATCTTTCAAGACCAGTACAAGTAATCCTTTTCTCTCCCTCTGATCTGGTTAGAAAGCAATACCCATGTAAAAAATAGAAACATAAATTTTTCTCACCTCTTAAAAAAAAAAATCCTCAGAGGACCTGCAAATAGTCAGCCTACAAATATGGAACAAACTGAATGGTTGTACTGATGTGAGACATGTCTTGCTTCAGTTCTGTGGTTCCTTTCAACAAAGTTTTTTTTCTTCTGATAATTCCAAGCTCAATATGTTCTGTGTTGTTAAAATTAAACAGAAGTGTTTTTTTCATATCTTAACAGAAAGGATCCAAGTTCATTCTTTTCATTTCCTGTAACTGACTTCATTGCTCCTGGCTACTCCATGATCATTAAACATCCAATGGATTTTAGTACCATGAAAGAAAAGATCAAGAACAATGGTTACCAATCCATAGAAGAATTAAAGGTATTTATAAGATATTTTACCTTTATAGAGCAGTATTAAACAATGACATTTGGGGGCACTAGCAGTTGTACTGTCCTGGCTTATTCAATCTTTCATTTAAGTTGTCTTGAACTCCACCTTTATGGATATATATAGTTAGCAAAAATCAGCGTGTCTGGCTTTAGCAATATTTTCTGCTGATCAAACATACTTGTATGCCTGTGAACACTTTTTTTATTTTCAGTATGTATCCAGAAAAAAAATAAATGACAAACAAAAACTTCTAAAGCATTGCATAGTATAATTATGTTTCAAGAAGGTCATATGCTTTTTAATGGGGATATCTGCAATCCATTTTCAGGCCTACCAATCTGAATAGTTTTCTTGTATGGTGTAATTTAGTGACTTTTCAGCATTATGTCAATGAAGTTAACATTTACATCTCCTAGTTTGCATTACAAACAAAAATGTAGTCTTTTAACTATAATTCTTTTAAAGAATATAACATACTCAAGTCAGTAGAAAACTGAAAGAGAATGTTTCAGTAAGAAGCTTTACTTCAGAGTCCAAAGAAACTATCAGTTTGTCCCTCCAGTTCCATTTCATATTTCTCTGTGTGAGAATCAAATGGTAGAATTTATAGTGGACAGCATTTATGTTAAAGTGAGGGATTTGATTTATCAAGTCTTTCTTCCTTAATACTATTTCCCCATTATCTCTGCAAAAATACTTGCCCTTTTTGTATTTGTCTTCTGTATAATAGGTATAATCCTGTGATCTCCAGAAAGAGTTGTCTGTATGTACCACTGCCTTTTGCTTCCCGTTAATTTAAAAAATACAGTCAAATATCTGTCACATTATTTTGGTCTCAGTAACAGATCTGTCATTTTGAGAGCAAGTCCTGAAGATTTCAGCTAAGAGTTATCTACTGCAGTGGGAGAGAACTTGCCTTCACTGGGACATCTGAGAACCAGTCTTACGTTGAATGGAATCTGGTTAGGGATGCTACTTACAGTTCTGGATAAACACAGTTATCATATTGATGTTTTGTGGCCTCCCAAATTAATTTTGGAATGCAGAAATGTTATGTGCTATGTTGCTTGCATGACATAAATGATTTCTTAAAAAATCCAGGAAAAAACTGGGAAGGATGGAGGCTATAACAGAAATAATCGAGGAGAGTAAAGGAATTATTCTATTCCTGTCAAATAGGTGTTTCCCTAGTTTACACAGGCTAACAATCGCAAAAATTGTTTTTTTTTAGCAGAGTTACACCCATAGCCCTTAATTTTTTTTTGCGTTACTCATGCACTTGAATTTGCAAAAATTCAGGATGCACAAGGATTACTGCTCAGATCATGCAGTAATGATCATGAGGTTACCCGTGTACCTTTTGCAGATGTTGCAAGGTACCATTTTGAAGGGTAGCAATATTACCAAATTCCTTAAGAAAACTGACTTAAACTGAAGCAGTTGGTCTCACCTGTACTTAGCTTAGACTGTGACTACTACTTCCTTAGACCTGATGAAACGTAAGGTGTTTGATACCAAAATGCTTGTCTGACACCTCCCCCAACCATAAAAGTTGGTCCTATAAAATATGTTCCTCATCTCACAAATCTTGCTCACCTCAGAAGTTCAATTTTCGAGTAACATGCATGCAGCTTGTGGAGATAGTATCTAGGTTAGTTACCTTTTTTAATTTGTATTTAATCAGATGCATATTCTTATTCAGAACTCTGAAACAAGAAAAAAACATTCACTGTTGTCTCAGCTGGTTCAGATTTAATCTGGCAGATGCATCTAGACAATCTGTTTCTGTCAGCTTTTTGACTTCTTCTCTCTTCACAAACATCAGGACTGATTCATAGTGGAAGACTGTTAGCTCTGCAAAGAGCATTTCTTGTTTCTCTCTGTCTCTGAGGTACCAAGGTAACATCTGGCCCTTCAGTGATTAACAAAGGCCATTCAATCAAATAAAGGTATATAAAGATTGTTCTGTCTGCAAACGTTTAAATAGCGATTTTAAAATGGAATTCCAAATTTTTTGTTCTTAAAATGTAGTTGGATCCAGTTATGAAATTAACCAGAAAATAGTTCTAAAGTTTTCTTGGTGTTGAGTGTTAATTTCATAGAGCAGTACAACTTAGTGAACAAACATGTGTAATGTTTCCTTTCTGCTAACAGATTATAAAATAAAAAAGATAATTGAGATAATTTGGGTGCTGTTCTGTACTGTTAAACCAAACGGCTGCATTGAATTATATTCCTTTTGCATAATCTTACTAAATTTCACTGATTGGATTTATTGGTAAGTGGCCGATTTAAAACAAAATGGTCAGGAGTAATTCAGTTTTTCTTTTCTATTTTTAATTAATTTGTTTAATTTTTAAACAGTTTTAAATATTTGAGTATTAACTTTATTCTGGAGTAAAAATGAAGTGAAACTACGATGCACAGCCTTAAACTGGTGTTAGTTACTCCACTTCAGTGTAAAAGTCTCTCTCTCATTTTGGAGTGAGCATGCTGGTTGTGTCCCTTTCACTTTTATCCTGGGCAGCTGTTTGATCAGTAGAAACTTACTCCTCCCCATATCTAATACTAGGATCTATAATAGCACCTACTGCAGGCAACTAGCTTGAGAGAACTGGCCATGTCTGCTTTGGACTGTGGAGTAAAATCTAGGGTAAATTATTCTGTGGTAATAATGTGTGTTGACACTCAGTGTAACTTCATCTATGTATTTTCCCTGTCGCAGCTTGGGTGTGGCCAGAGGCAAAACATTCCAGCTCTGGCCAGATTCAGCCCATGGGCTGTACGCTGCCAACGCATTTTAAATAATGTAAAAACATGCTTTAATGAAATTATCATCTTATTTATGAATTTCCATGAAATTTGTTACTTTCAACTGAAGAAACAGCTTGTATTGTATCAGTATTCTAATATCACATCTTTCAAAATTGGCTTAACTTCTTTTATGAATTAATTTTTTGTTCAGGACAACTTCAAACTGATGTGTACTAATGCCATGATCTACAATAAACCAGACACCATATATTACAAAGCTGCAAAGAAATTACTGCACTCAGGAATGAAAATTCTTAGCCAGGTAAGGGACTATTATAAATAATCAGATGTTTGTGTAGTTATTTTAAAAGACATAGGAAGATCCATGTTTTCTATTAAACAGTCTGCAATACTGTTTTTAAAGGATCTCTCCTCTTCATGTCATTTTCAGTTTCAGATGGTTCAAAGGCATATCAAAAGGAATCATTTTTTCTATAACGTTTCCATCATCTTTGCCAAATAAGCTACTTCTGTTTCAGGGAATTCATATCCAGGAGAAGGATTTACTTTACTTTCTAACTCTAAAGTTTGCTTTTGCATAAATATAAATTAACGTCACAGACATGCTCATAAAGATTAAGGAAGATAAGAGCTGTTGAATCATCTTCCAGAATCTGTCATGTAATACAGGCAATACAATTTTACCAACTTACCCATTTATAACTTTTGTTTGGGTAAAGCATATCTTCCAAAGAAACATCTAAAAGATGGATAATCCATCAATTTCTTTGATAGCTTGTTCCCCACTCTTTGGTGTTCTAATATCACATCTTTCACAGTTGGTTTAACTTATTTTATTAATTCATTTTTTGGTCAGGACAATTTCAACTTATTTCCAGCTTGAATTTGTTTGGCTGCAGTTTCTAATCCAGTGGTCCTCAGTGTTTTCAGACTCATGGCACCTCTCATTGGACTTGAGGCATCTCTCTATAATTTTTGTGACTTGGATTGGTACCCCATTTCAAAATCGAAATGTATATATTACAGTGCTTACCCTCCTTGTTGAGGGGCCAGGCAGTAGGGTTGAGGGATCTTCCAGGGAGGGACAGTCCTGAGTCTGCTCTTATTTGTTTCTCTCTTCATACCTCATGGCACCATTTAAAGGATCTGGTAGCACCCCAGGGTACCATGGCACTCTGGTTGAGAATCAGTGTTCTATCCATTTATTCATGCTCTGCATTTCTCTGTTAGATCAAAGACCATAATATCCAGTATTTTTACTTTGCAAAGGTACTTCAACACTAGCCAAGTTACCTCTCAATCTTCTCTTTTGATAAACCTACCAGACTGAATTCAAGTTTTCGCATGTACAACCTCTTTTCTACCTCCTGAATTATTTTTGTGGCTTAATGGCACATCTTCTAATTTTTCAGTAGCCCTTTTAAAATGTATTCACCGGAGTTGAAAAACAGATTGGCATGTTCAAGAGTCCTCTGCTTCCTGCACTGCGACCTTCTTCTCTCTTTTTCTAAGCAGGATCCAGCATACTGAAAGCTTGAAAATTTGATCTGTTCCTGTTGCATATCTTAGAATTGGGAAGTTCAAACAACAAAATAATACTACTAAAAATCTCATGTTCCTTGGACTGCAAAGCCCAGCACCTACATTCAACCTATCATAATATTGTAGCATATTGTATCTACCCTTTGACATTTTATTAGTGTTTACACTAGAGACTGGGAGAAATATTTTGCTTTAATAAATAGTTGGATGCCTAAAATAGCTATGATTTTTCTTAAGGCTGAAACAGTTTCATCTAAGAAACCTACCGGGAACTAAGAAAATTATACAAGATGAGAACCTCCTACCCGTCCCCACCCAGATTTCAATATAAAAACTAAGTCTGAGGCCTCATCTACGCTTAGTTTAGTAAGCTGCTCTAAAGCCGCTTATTCCATCTCGGAAGTTCTTATGCCAGTATCCCAGTGGCAGCAAACAGCAAAATTGCACTTCTGTCCATATAGCTCCGTCTGTGTGAGAGCTTTTGCTTATTTTGCTTATCACAGCTATGTTGGTTAGTGGTCTGTTTGTGTGTATGTGTTTGCATTTTCCCCCCTTATTGCTCCTACATGCCTTCATAATTTTCTAGTAGGCCTTTTCTAGTTACAAAACACATCTATTTAGTGTGACTATGCTTTTAATCATAGAAAAATTAAGGTTGGAAGGGACCTCAGGAAGTCATCTAGTCCAATCCCCTGCTCGAAATAAGACCATACCCAACTAAATTGTACCAGCCAGGGCTTTGTCAAACTGGGCCTTAAAAACCTCCAAGGATGGGGAGTCTGCCATCTGTTTAGGTAACCTGTCCAGTGCTTCACCACCTTCCTAGTGAGAGAGTTTTTCCTACTATATCCAGTCTAAACCTCCATTGCTGCAACTTGAGACCATTGCTCCTTATTCTGTCATCTGTTACCATGGAGAATATTTAGCTCCATCCTCTTTGTAACCACCCTTCAGGTAGTTAAAGACTGCTGTAAAATTCCCCCTTGGTCTTCTCTTCTGCAGACTAAATAAGCCCAGTTCCCTTGGCTTCGCCTCAGAAATCATGAGCTCCAAGCCCCTAACCATTTTCATTGCCCTCTGCTGGACTCTCTCCAACTTGTATACATCCTTTCTATAGACGAAGACCCAAAACTGGACACCGTACTCCAGATGTGGCCTCACCAGTGCAGAATAGAGAGGAGTAATTACTTCCCTCAATCTGCTGGAAACACTCCTACTAATGCAGCCCAGTATGCTGTTAGCCTTCTTGGCAACAAGGGTGCACTGCTAACTCATACCCATCTTATTGTCCACTGTAACCCCCAGGTCCTTTTCTGCAAACCTGCTGCTTTGGTAGTTTGTTCCAAGCCTGCAGCAATGCATAGGATTCTTCCATGCGAGAGCAATATTCTTATACTCTTCCCTAGTCATTTGTCCAAGCTTCCACTTCTTATAAGCTTCCTTTTTGTGTTTAAGCTCACTGAGGAGTTCTCTGCTAAGCCAAGCTGGTTGTCTGCCATATTCACTATTCTTTCTTTGTTCCTGCACCATCAGTAAGGTTTCTTTAAAATACAACCATCTCTCCTAGACTCCTTTCCCCCCTCCAGACTGGCCTTCCAGGGGATCTTGCCCATCAGCTCCCTTCTTCTTTTATATAGCTGGCTTGGAACAATAATTATTCGTCCAGTTTAAGGTTAACCAGTCTAATGCTCTCGAAGAAAGGGAATGTATCTCTGCAATGTCACTGTTAAATTTGTAGAGAGGGCAGACAGTTACATTGTCCATAGTTTGATCAGGATTGCTGTAGTCACATTTTGCAGAACTCCCTGCTATGTGGAAATCCAAAACAGGAAAATCCACAACTACTGTCATCACAACAGCGACCGAACGCCCAACAGCCTCCCAGCTGATGGAGCAATAACCATAGAAATCAGTTCCATGAGGGAGCCAAAGTCTGCTCTTCTGAAGTCCAGGGTCAGTACTCTGCTGCTCTCCTTTCTTCCCTTTGTCAGGATCCTGAACTCAAACATCTCGTGCTCACTGCTACCCATGTTGCCATTCATTTCTACATCCCCCACCAATTCTTACCTGTTTGTGAGCAGCATGTCAAGAAAAACACGGCCTCTAGCGGGTCTATCCAACAGTTCAGCCAGGAAGTTGTCCCCAGCGCTCTCCAAAAACTTGCTGGATTTCCTGTGCACTGCTGTATTGTCCTCCCAGCAAATGTCAGGGTGATTGGCATCCCCCAGGAGAACCTTTCAGTGTTAAAACTACTTGAAAAAACTTTGAAATTGTAATAGGCCACGTGAATAACTGGTGTAGTCAGTAATTATTTGTGACTGTTACAGTTGTAACCACTTGGAAACAAAGATCATCAAGTGCCCTTATTTTCTCATGAACCTTCTTTCCATACTGACTTTCTTATGCAATTCCAGTGATAATCAGTAAAATAAAATTAATGTTAGTGTTTGAGAAATGATAGAATTGAGTTTGCTGCTCACTATCAGGTGCCATGCTAGAGCCAGTTCGCCAGTTAAATACAGAATGTATTAGTGTTTCAAGCATTTAATTTTCCATTGTTTAGATTGCCTGTTTTAGCTGGCAGTATTGAAAGGAGAGTGCATTTAACTCAGCCTTTCTGTGAAGTAATAAAAAGATTTACTAAAGATATGAAATAAACATTTCTGATATGTTTTTAGGAGAGAATTCAGAGTCTGAAACAGAGCATAGAATTCATGGCTGACCTGCAGAAGACCAGGAAACAAAAAGATAAGACAGAATTGCAGCCAGATGGTGAAAATGATCATGTCCTTGCAAAAGACAAAGAAGAATCTATGGAAACTGATGTAAAAACCTTTAAAACCCCCAACAAGGAACAAAAAAAGTAAAGTACTGTCAAAGTATTGTCTTAATACTGATTTTAAAGTTACACCCACTCTAATTTCACTGAAAGAAAGCAACTCCTACAGACTAGTGGACATAACCTCATATATTTCTGGCACTGGTATGTGTTCCAAGATAATCTGATTCCTTATCTCTTAGGACTTAGTCTTGAAGGTTTTTGTCCTCCTTTTCTTCTAGACTGTTCCAAATGTCAGAATAATTAGAAAAAAATGCCCATTTAGAGCCATGTTAGAAAATATCTGTATTTTGCATTGAATAATTTTGCTTAAATCTAACAACTCTAGCTCCGAAATTGTTTTGGATTGCCAGACTACCTCCAGTCCTCAAATTCTGTGCAGACTGCCATGCATCTTTATCAACCAACTTTCAAGGTGGGGAGCAAGTTGATGGACATAAGCAAGTTTGCATCTAAATTTATGTAATCTGAGGTTTCTTATGGCAAGTACTGACTGTTTGCTGCTAGATGTCTGAGGTACACTTGTGATCACTTACTGG
Organism: Gavialis gangeticus; assembly: GCF_001723915.1. Lineage (NCBI taxonomy): Eukaryota > Metazoa > Chordata > Crocodylia > Gavialidae > Gavialis > Gavialis gangeticus. Next base: position 31,920,821 of record NW_017728998.1, on the reverse strand, counting down.
TGTGTGTAACTGCAGCAGTTGCACTAAATTTAGATATCCATTAATATCCCAAAATTACTTGTGAATCAATTACTTGATTTTTTTTCCCCTGAAGATTATCCTTCTTAGGTCCTTTACCCACTGTAGCAATGAGAGTGCCTCAAATGGGCAGTCCTTTATAATTGGAGAAACTTATACTCCATAGTGTCTCTAGCTTTTGGTCCAGAGAGCACCTAATTATTTGCAGACAAGTCATTTGCAGACAAGACATGTCTTCCAGACAAACGTGTATTTTTTCTTAATTATATTTTTCTTAATTATATTAAAAATATTGAAGCCAAACTCTCTTTTGTATATTAGTTGGTGTGCAGAAACAGGCATTATTTTAACCTGACAGAGAGAGTTTCTTCATTGTACCCTTGCCAATATTTATAAATGATTTGATAATTTTGCTGGTTTAAGGCAGGTAAAGAGAAAATTATTTCTTATTTTCAGGAAAGACAAAGATCTACTTGAGGAAAAATTAAGAAACAATAACTTGGAGAGGGAACAGGAACAGATCGATCGTATTGTTAGAGAATCAGGAGGAAAGTTAACAAGACGACTTGCAAACAGTCAGGTAAATATTGGGCAGGTGTGGAAACTCTATTTACTTTTCAGTGAATTTTGCACACCACTAACATTTATGTTAAAAGCCACAGAGTAAGAACCAAAAAGTATTTAAGCCTGCAAAAACATTGCTCCTCTAGCTTTGGCGTTGTCTAAAAGCAGGTTATTTAATTATACAAATGTTCTTGTTTTGCAAGTGTTGGAGGTAGAAACGAGCTAAAACTAAACAATCAGGCCCGTTTACTTTTGACTACATGTTTGAATGCAGGCCTTAAGTGAAAAAAACTGCATGAATTCTTTATAGCATTAAGCATGTTTGTCATTTGCTGTATTTTTTTGATTCAACTGCTAGGCCCTTAAAGTTAGAATTTTATTTAATTATCTATTCAGAACAGCTATGCTTAGTGCCATATTTCCTCACATACAACACACCTTCGACTGGAAAAAAACAAGTGTGTATTACAATCTGCCTTTCAGAAATAAGTTATTTCCTTGTACAGTAGTAGCATCTAGGGAGCGAAGCCTGCTCTTTGTTCTGCTCCCTATGAAACACTACATAATTTACTTCTGTTTTACCTGGTAAGTGGCAGAACCTGCTCTTACCATATTTTTCGCGTGCAGTGTGCACTCCAATTGCCAGCAGCCCTTTGGGAGAAAGATGTAAGTAGTATGCAAGAGTATACAGTCATCTGGAATACAGTGCATTATTGTGACTATACATATTTGACCTACTAATAAAGACCACAAAATTTTGAGCATTTTTTAACACAAGAAGTTAAGTCTCTGATGCACAGGACAAAAAATTCAGGAGTAAACAAATAGTTATCACTTCCTCTTAAAATCCCAGGTGGATTTTGACATTTAACACTTCGATGGTTAAATGCTTTGGATTTAGACCAGTAGTAAAGATACTGAAAAAGGAGAAAGTTAACATTTAAGGTTATGCTTCAAACCTGACCTTTTGCATTTCTTATTATGGGGAAAATCCTTTTCAATTATTTAGTCCATAGTTGTAAGGAGAAAAAAATAAAAGTTTTCCATCAGTAAGACACTAGAACTCTTAAATGTTATGTCACACAATCCTGTTTTAATTTTTATTTCAGTGTGAGTTTGAAAGAAGAAAACCAGATGGTACAACAACCCTGGGACTTCTTAACCCAGTTGACCCTAATGCAGGAGGTATGTCTTTGTTGAACATGTTAATAATGAATTAATTCCTAGATTCCCCTCTTGGTGTCTGGTTTAGATCCCACTGCTGGAGAATGATGTTTATTGGCGCACAGTGCAGATTTGCCAAAAATGGCCACTGGAGTCTCACTTGGATGACTGAGCACATGTAGTCATCTCACTTCTACCCTTTGGTGCAGGGTGTTGCCAGCTAATAGAGAGACTGGCTAGAGTTTTTGACTATTGACTATTAACTATCTCCAGAATAGGAGGAAGCATAAAGGTGATGAAGCTTTCTACTCTCCTTCCCTCTTTTCTGCATCCAGTTTGTCAGCAAAGAGGTATCAGGGTCAGTGTTCAGTTGTTTATGTTCCACATCAATTTCTCTTGTTAGACTCCCCAAGCAAGGGAAAGGCAGGAAGGAGGAAGACTGTTCTAATTTATCTTCATCATGCCCTTACGAACAATGAATTTCCATGAAAGGTGCTAATAAATATTTACCCAGTAAATCTTCTGGTCTCGCTGTTAAATGGGTTGATGCTTGTTTGAACATGAGCTTAGGTAAAAATATAATTTGGAGGCTAGTATTGCAAGTTTGTTTTAGTCCTGTCTTAAATTATTTTCTCTGAAAACATCAGCATCTAATGCCTTCAGGGGTTGGACTAATGCATTTGAGAATTTTTTAATGTGTCTGTATTTGAATAGTAAAGGTTTCTGAAGTTGTACATGTGCATGGCATCCTTCATATTAAGTTATGTACTGTATTACAGAACCAGGTTACTGCCCTGTAAAGCTGGGTATGACAGCTGGAAGACTTCAGTCAGGAGTTAATACTTTACAAGGATTCAAAGAAGACAAAAGGAACAAAGTTACTCCTGGTGAGTGTTTGGAGGGGGTGGTGGTTGGGTTTGTTTGGCTGTTCTTTTTTTACCCTAAGACTCCTTCCTTTTAAACAAAAACAACTAAGGTACTTTTTGGGTTTTTAATCTAAACTATGTTTCAGTTTTGCTATATCATGGAAATAAATGTTATGCTTTGACGGAGATGAAATTGGTATCCTTAATGTCCCTTGAAACAAAGCAGTGCATTTTATTGCCTGTCAAAAAAACTGACTTCTCCAGTCTAATTGTGTATATATTAGAAAGAATATACTTTATTTACATGTGTACATACAAATAGGCAGGTAGGTTCTTCATTTGTAGGTAGAACTACCAGATTAACTATGTTAGTAAGGGCACACAGTTTTCATATCCATGCTTTTGCAGATATGGACAGGCAGGTATAAAAATTACATGATTAGACACAGATATTAGGTATTGACTGATATATTATTAGGATGTAACATTTGATGGACATTAGGGCTGGAAGGGACCTCGAAAGATCATCGAGTCCAGCCCCCTGCCCAAGGGGCAGGAAGTCAGCTGGGGTCATAGGATCCCACAGCAAGATAAACATCCAATTTTCTCTTGAAGGTGTTCAATGTAGGTGCTTGAACCACCTCCGATGGCAGGCTATTCCAGACCTTGGGGGCTCGGACAGTAAAGAAATTCTTCCTTATGGCCAGCCTGAAACAGTCTTGCAGTAGTTTATAACCGTTTGCCCTTGTCATCCTTTGAGGTGCTCTGTTGAAAAAAAGTTCCCCCAGATCCTGGTGGTCACCCCTGATAAACTTATAGGTGGCCACCAGATCACCTCTGAGCCTGTGCTTTTCCAGGCTGAAGAGTCCCATGGCTCTCAGCCTCTCATCATAAGGTCTGTTTTCCTTACCTCTGATTATGCATGTGGCTCTGCTCTGCACCCTCTCAAGCTTCTCCACATCCTTTTTGAATTGTGGAGCCCAAAACTGGACGCAGTACTCCAGCTGTGGCCTCACCAAGGCCGAGTACAATGGGAGAATGACGTCCTGGGAATGGCTTGAGAAGCATCTATGGATGTAAGCCAGCGTTTTGCTCACTTTACTAGCTGCAGCATCACATTGAAGGCTCATGTTCATCTTGTGGTCAATCGTGACCCCCAAGTCCCTTTCATCCATAGTGCTAGCCAGTGTAGCACTGCCAAGCCTATAAGGATGCTGCAGGTTTTTCCTCTGAAGGTGGAGAACTTTGCATTTTTCGGTGTTAAACACCTCACGTACTTTTGTTGTTACAGAAGCATAGCAAAACTATTATGACTTTTTAACCCCAAATGAAATAGCATTAAAATTACAGATTTAGCCCACTTCTGGTATAGGAACATGAAGATGCAACAGGCAATACATTCTTCCAGGCAGTTAATCCTTTCCCCATTACCTGCATATTCTTAGAAAACAATATATCCACAGTTAAGACAATTCACCTTTTAATTACATGGGGACTATTCTAATATAATAAAAGCCTTAGTCTGTATGTCTGTAATGCTCTGGGCCAGCTACACATGCGCTTCCAAGAGGGCCCAAAGCGTTACAGACAGAGGGGGCAAGGGAGCTGCCACGTCCCCACCCCACCGCTGCACCAGCACAAAAGGAGAGGTGGTGGAGATCAGGGGAGGAAGAGAGGGGGATGGGGAGGGGGGGCGAATGACCCTGTCATTCATGATGGGCAGTTTGCTAGTATTACATAAATGCTATATCACAAAGAAGGAAAATAGAAAAAAAACCTCTTAAGTCCACCTAGTTTCTATTCTTGGCCAAACTTCTACTCATAAATTTGTACATATATATTTATCCCAAAAATCTATTTTTGTATATTTTCTAATGCGTCAATACAGTATAGTTAGAACATTTGTGTATAAACTGTATTTGCAGTAAAATGCAGTGATAGATGTTTCGTGTTTTTAGGACCACTTTAAATTGTATTATAACTTAATTGAATATTTGCTTGTGTAACGCAAGACTGATTTGTCTTTTTTATTATTCAATAGTGGCATACTTGAATTATGGACCCTACAGTTCATATGCTCCAACCTATGATTCCACATTTGCAAATATCAGCAAGGAAGATTCTGATTTAATCTACTCAACATATGGGGAAGATTCTAATCAAGGGTATTCCACGTAAGTAACCAGCTGTATTCTAGCTTCCAGTATTTACAGAAGTTACACAGAAGAGGTGAGAGTTTGCATAGATTTGTTATGGGATTTTTTTTTCTATTACAAGCTATATATACTGTGGGGAGGAAAGGAGGAGAGCAAATATTCCAGATTTTTTCCTAGCCAGTAGTAGCTTTGGTACCATAAGTGTATCTAAATCATCATTTTGCCCTGTATTCATGGGATAGTTGGTCTTCACTTTTCCTCATCGCAAAGGAGAACTTAATATACAAAGTTTTCCAGTTTCATCTGTAATGCTTACTATTAGCAATAAGGCAAATTGATTAGAAGCTACAGTTCCTGAAGTAGTCTGAATAAACTACTGGTCAAATTCTTGTTTGTAGGCTACAGGCTCTTGCCTGAACTTGCTCCCACTCAGTTTGCTCTCCCAGCCCAACAGTTTGGCCGCTTAGAGAAGTCCTGAGCCAATGTCCCAGTACTCCTCTCAGAATTTCCATGCTACACCTTTAGCAGTCCAGTCTTTTGGATTGTAATCTATGTAAAAAAGGATTAGCTTTTAACCCCTGTAATCACTCGGTGCAAATGCATCAACTTTAAAGTAACTTGTGAATAGAATGTGACAATTCAATAATGGGACACTGAACCTCAAAATCATACTTCAGGAGTATTGTTAAGCATCTACAAACCCTTATTTGAAAGAAAGTTACTTTAAAATACTCAAATTTTCAGAAGATCTGAAGAGATACTTGATGATTTTAAAAACTGCTTAATCTGTTTCCCAAGTTCGTGTTAAAAATACTAATAGTATAACCGCAAGGCTTGGCCCCGATTCTCATACCTACTTGGTTTTGAGGAATGTTACAGTGTTTTTTCTCTTAGCCATTTTCCTACATCCATCTATAAAAATAGCTAAAAGCCAGTAATTAAAAAATAAAACTCATCGTTCTTGAATAACAGTTTAAAATCTGAAGCAAAGTATTAAAGGCTATGCATGTATAGAGCAGTGATTCTCAACCAGGATGCCACTGCATCCTGTGGAAACATGAGATGATTTAAGCATTCCACACAATATTAGCAGTTTCATGATTCGCAGGGTAAAGTCAGAGATTTCAAATAGGAATAGTATCAAAAAGATCAGAACCAGTTTTGTAACAGAAAAACTGCTGTCTCTTAGCTTTCACATGTTTTATGACCATGGAACAAAACTGACTTTTTCTGAGGAGTGCCTGGAGTATAAAAAGGTTATTAACTACTGGTGGGTGTGGGTGTGGGTGTTTAGGGCGGTTTGTTCTGTTCACTACTATCAACTTGTATTTGTTGCCAAGACACCAGTTTTTGCTAGTGACAAATAGCAGTTTGCAAGCCATAAGTGGTTATTACCACAGGTCTAAATCCTGGTATTCAAGAAGAAATTTCAGATTTGAATAATTTTATACAGTGCTCAAACTTATTTTTTAGATGAATGAGTAAAATGGCTATAACTTACATATAATAACCACTCTTGATCCAAACATTCTCAGGATGGTGGCATAGGCACATTTCTTGATGTGCTTTAGAAATATATCAAAGAAAACTAGAAAACACTCATCCTTCTAAAATGCCATGGTATAATTTGTATTAGAATCACAAATTATTTAAACAATAATATTTTAATATTCTTACTGTTTTCATAAGTTTTGTCCCATCATAAGCCACCCTGAGCCCTTTTTTAGGGAATGGCAGCATATAAATTAATATCAAACATGCATGTTCGTTTGTAGTGTGATTATCTTACTGCTTTTCTTTTGTACTATTGGTCTTGGGTGTCTTTAATGGGCTAACGGGAAACCCAGCTGAAATTGGGTAAGGCTCTGTTCTCCCGGGCACCACCGGGGATTACTAGGAATAATGGCCACCAATTGTTAGAGAGAAAGTTCAGGCTGGACATCAGGAGACATTACTTTACTTTACAGTTAGGGCTGCCAGGCTCTGGAATGGGCTCCCAAGTTAGGTGGTACTCTCTCCTACCTTAGGGGTCTTCAGGAGGAGCTGGACAGATATTTGGCTGGGGTGTTATGACCCCGGCACTCATTCCTGCCTGGGACAGGGGGGTCAGACCTGATGATCTGTTTAGGTCCCTTCCAACCCTAAGCACTATGAAACCTGTGAAGTAAATTTCTTTAGATGGAATTCCTTGCTGACCTTGTGATCAGCACTTTCAAAACTCCATATAATGGGGGTTTGCAATAACATCCGTTAGGGGGAATTTGTCTTTTACGTGATGTAAGAATGATTTTGATACCCATGCTTTTGATATTTCAGTATTCATGAGTTTATGACCAAGTCTCAGGACTACCCATTTGTAATGGCCGATAGCCTGCTGGATGTATTGACCAAAGGAGGACATTCTAGATCTCTGAGAGAGCTAGAAAAGGTAAGAATTGTGATGCCTTATCTCTGACAGAACAGAGTTTTGAATCTAGTTGGGCTAATGTCACTTGGCAAGAAAGATATTTCTCACTTTGTTACATTTGTGTTTTGCACAGGATCCATGTCCATAAATTCCAGACATTTCCTTACATGTTTTAGTTTTAAGATTTCCCTCCAACTTGACTAACATTATGAATAGGCTTGAAAGAATTTGATTTTTATTTTTTAATGTTTTCAACAGCCAAAAATAAGTGTTTATTTTTAAGCATTTACTTTGATTCTTATTTACATTTTCAGGATTGCATAAAACTAGGGGCATGGGGGTGCACATGCGCACACAAACAATATCCACTTCCTCTGCCAGTCCAGCACACAGCAGCCCACCACCTGGCCCCCAGGCACAGTCCCATTTTTGTACATTTTGATTATTAATGATGGAAGTATTTTTGTCAGTCTGAGTGAGAGGTGAACTCGTCACTTATCGACATTTACTGATAAAAATCAAATCCTGCCAGTCCTAGTTACGCAACATGTTCATGTTAAATTTCTTAGATTAAAAATATTTCAGTTTCCTTTTGTTAAATAGGTTCTAGTTTCCTTGTCCCACTTAATGGCTTTATACAGTAATTTTTGATACATTAGGATGAGGACTTCTGGTATTTGAGGGGGCAAGTGGTGTTGCAGTTGCTATAGTTAGACTGGAGAGAGAAAATATACCATTGAGAAGACCCTGGAACAGACCTCCTAAATATACAACATGTTGAAATTTTCCAGTTGCCCCTAAGTGATGCATGCCTTTTTAGGCAGAGTTTAAAATGTTAACTTCTTTCCCAATTGATAGTCAAGTCAGTCTCCCACATAGTAAATATAACTTTCATTCTCCCCCAAACTGAAGTCAAGAATATAAAATGCAACAGTTTCAATCTGCTGCTTTTTAATATATTAAATTGAAGTTCAGTTTCATTATTTCTCATTCTTCACTTGTCATTTCTAACTACTTGTTATTGAGGTTGTTAAGAATAAAAGACAGTCAGCATGATGTGGTGTCAGTATTGTCCAGCAGAGTCACTGTAATGGGAGGAAGCAGGTTTGTGTTCTGAAACAAACCCTATTGTGATGATCTGACCACTGGTATAACTTTCCAGAGGAAAATAAAGTTTAAAAAAAAAAGCACGTGCTGCAAATGCAGTCATGCTAGCCTTCATTTTATAAAGGTACTTATTGTTTCAGCATTAAGTATGGTCTACCACTGTTAATTCTTAAAAACCCTGGGCATTTGTACACATGCTTGCACTGCAGTGCCAGGTGCTTTTAAAAACACCCAGTGCTGTGGTGCATACAAATGGTAAAATGCATGTCAGCACCGAGAAAATAGCGGTGGCGCGCTTTTGAACTAAAACATATCAAAGTTATTTTAGTTCAAAAGTGCATTGCTGTCATTTTCTCAGCACTGATGCACATTTTGCCTTTATACAAATGTATGTGACACAGTGCTGGGCGCATCAGCTCACAAATGGAGGAGACTCGATTAATCAAGTCTTCTCCAGTGCGCTGAATCTCCAGTATGTTGGAGCAGACAAACATGCGTATAAATGCCCCCTAAAAATAACTACCTGCTATAGTCCATCTTGTATTTACAATAGCAAAGGTCATACAGTGGAACCTCATGGTTTGTAACCCACTTAATATGCAGCATGAGCATTAGTACAGCATGTACCTTTACTCTTAGGCTTTCATGAGCATAAAGTTGGATTGCTAAAATCACAGTTCTTGAGTCTAGGATAAGCTGTGCAGGAACATCTCATTGTTTGCTTTGCAGTATTTGGTGATAAGCTATGAACAGAAGTGCCTTCCTTGAAAAGCTTATATTTAAACAAGAACTATATATAGAGTATATGATTTTGAAACCTTTGACTGGTAATGTTTAGAGGAAGCATTTTACAAGAACTATCTAGTAAAATATAGCAGCAATTGACCACAAAGTCAAACAGCAGCAAAGGTAGGGCAAGACAAAGATGTCATCCCTACAACTGTTAACGACTGGCTTAAGCAAGAACATCCTCTTCATACTAGACTGGCTGTCTGTATCAACAGTAAAAACAGGGGACAGAGAAATCAGATATCATGATTCAGAGGATACTTTGTGTTTATGGGCTGATGATTAAAGCAGGAAACACAACAGCACAGGCATCACACTTTCTTGCAAGAAAGGTGATACGTTGTTTGAAAGTGGAATAGAACAAATGGATGACCCAGCAGTGTTTTTAGGAATGGCTTATTTAGTGAACTTATCCCATTATGAGAAATTACCCAAGTAATAAGAAATTCTACTTGAAAGCTAGTCTTCTTGTGGACAGTTTCCAGTCATCCTGTATCAGTGAATGCCTTTGAAAATTTCCAACTTGTTCTTTTCTACCAGTAATGCTGTGACCTTGTAGCCCAGGGTTCAGAGACTCTCTCAGTTCAAGCATGTGTACACAGGGGGTGCGTCTACAGAAGAAGTTTACTGTGCAATTGATTAATTTAGCTGCACAGTAAACATTGCACATCTATACATGTGCCTCTGTTATGGGGTAAACTAATTTATTCCACAGCAGCACACGTGTAGATGCTGCCCCAGCCAGCGCCTCAGCAGCATGCTGAGCCGGGGGGGGGGGGGGGGGGGTGGGAAAGCAGCCCCTGGTTACCAGGCTGGCCCCTGGACCCTGCTCCAGCCCAGCTCAACATGCTGTACTCTCGGGCATACATACAGATGCAGCACCCGGGACCAATAAGCTGCAAACTTTATTCAAACACATTAATAGCATGTATAGATGTGCCCAAGGAAACTTCTCTCAATTGCTGAAGAGGATACAGAAAATGTTCACATATTCTGCAGTCATCAAGAATGCAGTCAGTTTGATTGATGCCTGGAAATGTGCAACTCCTTTAGTCTTTGAAAGCAGCGTGGCACAGGCCATAGGTTGACATTGATGTGTAATTATTTCAGTTTGCTAAAGCATATAAGCCAAAAGATTGAAGGACTTGATTAAACAAATTCCTGGGCTTAACGATGCAAAGAAAAAGAATATGGAGGAATTTTTGGAAGGAACTAGCACAAGGTATGCTGGAGTTGAGCAAGGTAGCAGAAACAGAAAATGTCACAACAGAGGAAGGAGCCATTGTGGCTGCTTCAGGAATGCTCAAAGTAACTAGCCTAGCTTAAATAATGACCACAATATCTAAGCTAGTTTGAGAGCACCACCACCCTGTTCCAGCCTGAAGTTCAGCAGCTATATGGAAAGCTGTCTCTCAGTAATTTTCATCTGAAAAAATAAGCAGGAGGTATTGGGCTTGAAGAGATGTGTGCATGTATATAACACTTTATGAAGTGTGTGTGCTTTATGTTATGGTGTACTGTACTTACATTGTTTAAGGTTTCATTTCTTGTACCAGAAAGAAATGGTTAAAGCTGTGACTGTGGCTTCCAGTGTGAGCCCAGGAGCACTACCAAGAGCGAAGCCCCTCCCACGCTTCCCATACGCCCCTGCCCTGTGCCTACAGCCCCTCTCAGTGGTGCAGCTGAATTTTCTCTGAAGGCTATGTCTATAGCTTGAGATTCTGTATCCCCTGCTAGCAGGTGTAATCCTTCCAAACAGATTTGCATAATTCACTATCGCCAATGTATACTGCTTGCACCAGAGCTCACAAAGAATAATACTAGAATTTTCCTTAATCCTATAAGGGTCCTGTAACAATACTGATTTAAACCATATTGTAGCTTCTCCTTTGTAAATGTGCAGCTACATATTTAATGTATGCTGTAAAATAGAGAATGGACACTTCATTGTAACTCTGAGTCCTAATGCACTGATACAGTTTTGATCTGAATTCCACATCATATGGAAAAAGAGATATAAATAAGGAGGATTGTGTTTACCTGGGATAGAGATAAATGGTAGCTTGGAGAAGTTCTAACCCCTGCTTATGGCTGCAAATTGTTTTCTGAGACGTTTAATCAGCAGTCATCACACTTATATAGCTGGAAGGCAGTCTTCACGACAGAAGGATACATGGCTGGATCATAATTTCTATAAGAGAACACCCAGCTATGGTGCTGGCTCCAAGAAACATCACCAGACCAGTGTTCCAGTGAAGCTTCTTCGTAGGTGTTGAGTTCTGCAGACATGGAAGGGTCAAACTACTGCCCGGGCTGTATTATGTCACAGCGCCTACAGTAGAAGAATGAAATACAGAACCCAGTGATGGGTTCACCTTATGCTGACTGGCCAGCGACATCTGTGGGGGTCCCTATGCTGGCCCTTCCAGGACTTTAATGGAAAAAGAACATGTGCAGTTTATTTCATTCTATGATACTCTGCACATCCTTCCTCTTCCTACCCTGGTTTCTAAACTGTGGCCATGATGTTCTCTTGCCATTAAGGAAGCATGGTAAATTATGCCATTTGTTTTAACCATGGATTGCTGCTTTTTTTTTCTCCTGTCTGCATAAAGAGTTTAGCAGCTAGATCTCTAGCTTTAAGACAAGGAGTTATTCTCCTGCCCTCTTAAGGGCAGAGATAAGGACTCTTCTATAATTACTTTTACAGTCACTAGCCAACTAGTCTTCTTTAAGCCCAGTGAGATATTAGCAAATGCACATGCTGAGCAGAATCAGAATCAAGGGGGCTGATTTGGCCAAAAGGGTGTGTGGTGCAAAAATACAGCCACAATCTGAGTTTAAAAGCCTTTGCTCATGTAGTTGGTGCAGTTAATTCTTCCCTTTTTTGGTATTTTAGGTTTAGGCAATTAAGAGGAAGAGACTGTTCATCATGCCTAGCTAACTACATTAACATTGGGAAGATTATTGCCAGGCCTTAACAATTGAAGATGAATTCTGGCTCCAGATGATTGTGTTGTATCATTGAATCTTAGCTCAGTCAGTCCTGTGCCCAGCAGTGATACTAACACAAGACTACTTACAGGGGTCAGTCACTTTTGCTTTAGATTAACTAATGAAAAATAAGGTGTAATTTCTTGAAAGTGTGCACACTAACTCAGACTAAAAAAATTGAGCTATACCGCATGTAGCAAACCCCACAGTCATCTGTAAGGTTTTGAAAAATGTTTTACAGCCGAGGAAGATTGTTTGCTCCAGTCAAGTTAGAAGGTTACTGATTGATTACTTGTACAGGTGGAAACTCAGTTTCACCTGCCACTTATGAGCATCATCTTGGAAGATACTGATTTTTGCTTCCTACTTGAAATCATTAATTCATTTTAATGCCCTACTAAATACTCTCTCCTTCCTCCCTGTCTTTAGGCAGTGGATGAAGTTGAAGGCCAGCATGAAAGAATAGATTCCATAAAGGATGTGGAGGTAAGATTTTTCTGATGTGAATGTTTGAAGTGAGCAAACAGAGCAGATATAAAAATTGTTACGTGCTCATTTACAGTAAAATAAATAAATAAATAAAGTCTTAGCTTTGGCTTGCTTTTTGCAGATAATGGAAACAGAAGCTGCTAGCAGGATGGACTCTGCTAATGACAGACTTACTGCACTGGAAGATGTAACAAATTTTGGAATGCCTGTAGAAGAATTTGACTCTGAAGGCAAGTTGTCTAAATTGTACTGGAACTAGAAACATTCATATTTATTTGTGGAATACATTTATTGCATTCAATCCATTTGTGTAAAGTAACTTAAGTCATGTACTTGCTGTGGGGTGGACCGGTGTGTGCGTGTGGGAGATGTACACGTGTACACAAACATGTGTCATGCACTAACATGTTTTGGCCTTTTGTTACCAGAAGCTGAAATCTTCCAGAGGAAACTTGATGAAACAACAAAGTTACTCAGAGAGCTCCAGGATGCTCAGAATGAACGACTAAGTACAAAACCGCCTCCTAATATGATATGTCTTTTGGGTCCATCATACAAAGAGATGCACCTTGGTATGTATATATAACTTCTGGTTTTTTATTCAGTCACTTTAGTCTGACCTTATAACAAATTACTGTAAGGCGGTGGTTGTCAACCAGGGGTATGAAGAAAAGAACTAAGGGGTACGTGCTGGCAGACAGGAACAGAATGCCACCACTCTGCACCTCTGCCTCCCAGGAGCAGGGCCGGGGAAGAGGGGGGCCAAGGGTAGCACGGCTTCCCTCTGCAGGCTGCACAGGTGCTGGCCGGACAGAGTGGGGGAGCCCACACACTGGCTGCTATCCATCACTCTGCACCACCGTCACATGTAAGCCCCACCCCACTCCGCATCTAGCCACTGCCCCCCCCCACTGCACCAGAAGTGTACCCAAAAGGGGTACATGCCTTAAGAAAGGTTGAAAACTCCTGCTGTAAGGCATTGCTTAAGTGGGTGCATCTACACGTTCATTAATGCACAGTGCCTACTGCGCATTGCATTTAGGATGTACACTTGCAAAAGGAAGTATTAAATAAATGCACAGTAGGCTGCCCTACTGCATGTTAAGCACCAAAATTTAATTTTTCATTTAAAAATGACTCTGCTTTTTTATAACTTTTAGCTGAAAGAGTAACAAATAACCTAAAAGAACTTGCACAACAAGTGACTCCTGGTGATATTGTAAGCACATACGGTGTTAGGAAAGCAATGGGAATTTCCATTCCTTCATTTGACACTGAAGACAACTGTGTAAATTTAACAGATGGTAAGTATTCAGAGTAGACTTGGGGATCTGGTTTAATACACCTAAAGTTTATCTGCCAATCAGTAGTTTTTAACAACTACAGTAAAGTTAGAGGTTCTAGTTGCTTGGTCCTAGAAGTCTTTTTAGGGTTAAAAGTTACCATGCTTAGTTTTTTTTGGAAGCAAGATTGGTTCAACCACTTCTTTTAAACGTGTTGGAATTTTTGCACTTGCACAACTCTAAGCCAAAGAAAAAAACAAATGATTAAAAAATTTAGTTCATCTAAATAGCAACCTTAATGTTGGTAACGTGTATATTCAGATTTCCCTGATTTTACTTTCCATTTAAGGGTGCACATTTATGAAATTTGGCATTCTTAAAGTATAAAGTAAATAAAAAGGTATACTAGTAGTATAGTGCAAAAATAAATTATTAGCTGGTTCTACTTAAAATAGGCTATTGTTGTACATTTTTATATTTTGCACTGGTTTTCCCCATTCACTCTGTACAACATACCGTATCTTAAGTTTTTTGGAATTGCCAGAGTTCTCAGTCTGGCTTTCATTAAATGCTACCTTTTGCTCATAAAGGTATTAATTAAATAGTAAATTAAAGAGAGCTTGATTTTTGCATGCTACAGAAATAACTACATAAATTACACATTATCTGTTTGTTAAGCATTATTACTGTTTTTCCTCCTTCATAAAAAAGAAAAATTTAAGTAGGTTGTTAATGAGCAACAAAAGTAAATGTCTTCAAGCAGCATTGCATATTTAACTGAAAAACTGACATAAATGACTTGTGTGTCCTATAAAACATTCAGTCTTTTGCAGTGTTTCATCAGGTTATTAAGTATAAAAATACACTTGTTTTAAAATGTTTGTCCAAGAACCTTGAACTTACTACTAGTGGATTTACATTACATCTATGCAGTGACACAAAAGTGACTTTGAGCAGTTATATTCAGTTATATACTTACCACTCACTGAACAAAACTAGTTATCCCACTCATCAGTGTGGTGTCTTCTTTTTTTATCACAGGTTTTCAGGAACCAAAAAAGACTGTTCCTGTTGCTGGGAATGAGTGTGATCCAGTAGCAGTTTGAAACTTCAGTTTTGTGTGCATATTTTTATTTGGTTCTATTTAAGAACTAAAACTTCAGGATGGAATTACTGAACATTTGTACAATGTGCATTAATGGAAGTGTTTTGTCTTAAAGTTTTAAACTCATTAAACTATATCAGAGTTTCATGGTTTTGTGTTATCAGTTACTTTTCATAGATGCATGTTAAATCGTGAATTCTTACTGTGTAACTAGTCACTTTGCTGACAGCCTGAAGAACTCCTTTAATCTGTGTTCTCAGTACTAACTTGGGCTGAAACAATTAAGTACAAAACATAAAGAGCTTGCAAATTCAAGCTTGTGTAGCTGAAAAATATGGATATTCATACGTTCCAAATAACTGCAAAACAAGTTACCTTTAAGAAGTTTTTTATTTTATGGTAGAAACAAAAGTATATTCTTTCTATGCAGTAGGTAACCGATTCATTATTTAAAGATACAGTGTAATCAGCTTTAAATGAGATTAATCATCATTTTGTAGCTTTAGACTTGTCTGTTTTTTTAAAACAAGTATTCTACAGAAGTTGTCCTAAGCAGTTATTCCTTAAATTCCAATAAGTAAGGGTTCACAGTTCTGTTAAGAAACAGCTAATTAAAAGCACTGTTTTGGTAAGGCTCAATTTCACTTAAGAGGCAACTTTTTTGTTCATTTTCAGCTTTAGGCTGAATTCCCAACACTGTGCAATTCCAGTTCAAGATAAATTTCAGCCTGAAAACACGACATTTAAGGGAACAAAAAAAGTCCAGCTAAATACACTTTCCCTTAGTCAATACTTTTGACTTGTTTTCCATTTTCTCAGTTTTCATACAGCAACAAAGTAAATACAGAAAAACTCAGACAGCCATGTGATTAAGTTGATCATATCCCTTTAAAAATCACACAGCAGTACCACAGGTAACAAAGAGACAACCCTGCTTCATCTCCTTCAAAAAGCTATAGTCCGTTGAAAATACCTGCAACTGAAACCAATCTATATCCAAATAACATCAGCCTGAATGACAATACAGTGTAAACAGAAGCATTTAAAATGCTGTTGGGTATGATTTTGTTCTAAAGTTTTATTTAAATTTCTACTGCTATTATAGTCTATTTT
Source organism: Gavialis gangeticus (assembly GCF_001723915.1). Lineage (NCBI taxonomy): Eukaryota > Metazoa > Chordata > Crocodylia > Gavialidae > Gavialis > Gavialis gangeticus. The sequence goes on along the minus strand of NW_017728998.1, from coordinate 31,904,766 downwards.
CAAACCAGTTCCACCCATAAGAAAAATGCAAAGTTCAAAATACTTTAATGAGGCAATATGGTCATTCGAACTGGTTCTGGTGTTTATAAAACAAAATAAATTAACATCTCAAAAACAAATGCTTGTTAAACATCACAAATGTGCAATAGAAGGGGCTAATGGAAGCTACTCAAAAATAGTTTAGAACAGAATATTTACATTGACCTGATATTAGCAAGATGTTTAAGTAGGAAACTATTCCCTCTCATCAGCAGATGAACAGAAGATCTAGACAACCTCAGACTACAATTGTCTAATGTATTGTTTGTTGGTAACTACAGCAAAAACAGTTTTGACCTACCACACTGACAAAGACATTAAAAAAAAAGTTTTCAATCCAGTTAGGACATTACTGAGATTTGTTCCTGTTTTGAAACATAGGCACTTTAGCTTTCAAAGAAATTACACAGTAATTAGAAAACAGCAGTGTCACGTTAGACAAAACATGTTAGATAATGCTGCAGTCATGCTTTGGTACTAAAACAAACATTTACAAATGCTGCTTTGTCTACAAAGTAATCTTAACAAAATATTAATTATTCTATGCTTCATAGCCACTCACAGGAGAGAGATTCTTTACTTAATAAATGTACATACTGGGCATATTAATCTTTAAAAAGATACTTTTTGCCCAAGAGCAGGAACGAATGTAGGCATGATCTTGTTTAGGCTTAGTAAAAACTAATTATATTGCTAAAGGAAAACTCTTCACATTAAACTAATTTGTAAGAAGTGCAACTCTTCATTCCTTTTACTCCCCATCACCATGGAATAAAACAGATGGAGTAAGTCAGGGAAGCACAGTTCTAGTTTTTAAGCCATGCCAGAACATTATAAACATCATTTTTCTACATGCAGCTTTTGTAGTAATTATATATATATATTTTTAGCTTTGCAACCTGTATTATGAAGCTTATGCAGCCCAACCCATGACAATGAATTACAGAGAAAAAACTCAGAGGAAATTTACTGATTATAGTTCAAATCACTTACAAAAATCTTCCTTAGTGGTTTTTTTCAATTTAGAATATATTAATTCTTATACACCATCATTTTGTTTTGCCAACTATTTTCAAGAATTCAATCAGTCCCTTCAATTTAGTCCCTATCCAAAGATGGTGTTATGGCTATTATCAAAGCCTTTGTTGTGCAGATGTTCAGTACAAGTTGCAGGTAATACATATATCAAACAATGTTAAGGTTTTATTTTTAATTAGGGGGCAATTTTTGAAGCCTAGACACCCTCAACTGAATATATATATGGGTGCAAAGTAATCAGGTGCACAAAGTATACAGTTATAAATATGCACCTTCTGTATGCAGGCATATTTGTTGTCATCTTGAATATGTGTTCTTGATATCTTCCACAAGCTTATGCTAAAGGAGAAACTTAAATACACTCCAAAATTGAATGATATACTTCATTACTGTTCTATCTAGTTTTTCAAAAGACTCCCATTGCCAGGAATTTTAACTAAATAAAAAAAGGAAACTTTCTTCATACATATTCTAAAACTAAAGGGAGTTTATAGATGTGCTGCAGGGCGGGGGGCTTTAATTAGAGTGGCTTTGAGAGCCGTTCTAATTAAAGCGCGAAAAGCATCACATGCATCAGCGTCCCTGTGCTGAAAAAGGAGCACAGGGACACTTTAACTAAAGCTCTTTGAACAAGCCTTAGTTAAACCACCCCCACCACCATTTTTCAGTACAGGGACATTGATGCATATGATGCTGTAGTCTGCTGGAGCACAGTAATTACCACGCTCCAGCAGACTCAATTAATTGAGTCTACTCCAACACCCTGTAATTACAGTGCATCAGAGCAGCCTCCCTGCATGTGTATAGGCACCCAAAATGGTTTGCTGTCTAGCTCTAAAGAGGGAATTACCTTAGTATTAACCCAAGACTATAACTGTGCATTCATTTTACTAGATACTGTATATCAATATCTATTCAGACCATCTTTGAAAGACTGATGTCTCACTAGCAGTAAAAAGTCTATAGCTGATCATCAACTACTTGGTATTTACACTAGAAGAGAACGGTAGCCCCAAGATGAATTTTAAACACTAGTCAGATTCAGCCCGAGCTTTCAGGGAATTCTGACACAGGGAGGGCAGCTGGAGTAGCCGCTCTTCTAGAATTGTCTTAGTCTCACCGAGAATGTTCACATAACAAAATGATCAGACAAAAAAGATGCTGGTGGCATATATTCTGTGAAGGACATAATAAAAATAGGTGACAATGTAATTTACAACCTGCACAGCTCTGAGAACAGAGGCATAATGATTAGTCTGGACAGGGTGGCAAAGAGAAAACATGCTGTAACCAGGGCACCTGATTTAAGTTTATCTTAGGTTATCAATTTGAGGGACTGCCCTCTTCAGGTAGCAGAAACCAAACAAGAGCACAGTGCTCAATATTAACTTGGCAAATATGCAACATGCAATGGCATGACTGTGATGAATGGAAGGCCTGCATCTCTCTGCAGCTATCATTTACTGTATCTTATCAACATGCAGGTCTAAATGGGCTTTCGCATGCTGGATTTCTTCGAAGTTGATTCTGAAAGTCAAAGCAACTTCCTGCCAGTAGATATTACGTTATTCAAAAAAACCTTCATCTTCCTTGAATAGTGGAAAAAGCAGGGTGAAAGACCAAGGTACATGTATCCCATGATGTAAGTTCTTTGAACCAACTCTGGATAAAAGTACAACTGTTCATCAAGAAAGAAATTGTGTAAATTTGGTGACTAAGGTAGGAGAGGCACACATCAGTTTGGTTACCAGGGGAAACCCAATACAAACTACGGCATAATTACTCTTATGAAAAAGCAACAGCACAATTGCCACATAATAAACTGTAATTTTCTTGTGTCCGTCCCTCCGTTCAGCAGGCTTCTGTCTTGAAAGTTTGCTTTGTTTCAAGAAAACGCAACTGAAGGATATGCTGCGCCCAAAGCTTACTGTCACTTCATGTTCATGACAAATGCAATACTGTTAGCAGATCTAACAACGAGGCAGTGAAATGTTTTCACCTGACTGAGTTAAATAACGCGTTCATGTATGTCCTTGTTGAGGCTTTCAGTCTCCTATCTTGCAAGCAGGAAAGGAAGTAACAGGAAATACGGCAAGGCCATACCAGGTAAGTCTTCAAATTATCATAGGAACAGACAAGCCAACCATTTCCTGTAAGAACTTTCAGGACTTGTCTTCTTTATAAGTCAGTCTCTTGAGATGCAGGTGGACCATTAGCACACATTTAGAATAATCTCCTTTATATAAGGAGAAAAATACCAAGTCTTCATAGAAGCAATGTGGTTGTTCAAAACCCATTTGACAGACTTTGTTACAGCCTCAGTTCAATCCAGCACCTTGGGATTTGGCTGTGTCAGTGCACACAAAATAAGTCCTAAGTTCTCCTTTGCCTTTGACGTTAATGAGCCCCCTACATTCACACACATATCCCAGTTCTTGTAATATTCTGCTGGTCTCTTCTGTAACCTGTGAGTGAACAGAATTAGAAACTGATGTGAAACTCAGTGGATATTTATTTTGAGTCCTAACCAATAAAAATTCTAGAAGTAATATTCCAGAAACATCTAGAATCCCCACGTTCTTACCTGGATTTTTCCAAGTTCACCAGTACTCTCCATTCTGCTAGCAACATTGACAGTGTTACCCCAGATGTCATATTGAGGTTTGCGGGCACCAATCACACCAGCTATCACAGGCCCATGGTTTATCCCTATATAAACAAAAACATATCAGTATAGGTCCAGTAGATTTGGGTCTCAGTAGTTACTTTGATCTTTTGGCAGGTCACCATTATTGTAGAATCATAGGGCTGGAAGGGACCCCAAAGGATCATCAGGTCCAGCCCCCTGCATGAGCAGAAAAGACGTCTGGGATCAGGTGACCCCAGTCAGGTGAGCGTCCAGTCTTCTCTTGAAGACCTCTAGGGTAGATGATTGCACCACCTCTGCAGGGAGCTTGTTCCATAGTCTGGACACCCTAATTGTGAAGAAGTTTTTCCTAATGTTCAGCCTGAAACTATTTTTCAGGAGTTTGGGGCCTTCCCCCCGGGCACCCTGGTGAACAGTTGTTCACTGAGCCCCTGATGTGCGCCTCTGCTATAGCGGTAATCTGCAATCAGGTCCCCTCCCAGCCTTCTTTTCTTTAGGCTGAAGAGTCAGATCCCTTAGCCTCTCCTCGTGTGACTTGCCAAGTCCCTGATCATGCAGGTGGCTCTTCTCTGGACCCTCTCAAGCTTTAGCACGTCTCTGTTGAAGTGCAGCGCCCAGAACTGGATGCAGTACTCCAGCTGCGGCTGCACCAATGTTGAGTAAAGTGGGAGAATCACTTCTTTGGATTTACTGGAGATGCATTGATTGATGCATGCCAGAGTTTTATTGGACCTAGCGGCTACTGCATCGCACCGACGGTTCATATTCATACTGGGGTCTATTGTTACCCCCAGATTCCTTTCATTTGTAGTGCTGGTCAGGTTAGCGATGCCCAGCCTGTAGGTGTGGGTTCTTCCTTCCCCGATGCAGCACTTTGCATTTCTCTACATTGAACCTCATCTGGTTCTGTTCTGCCCAACATGCCAGCCTGTCTAGGTCTGCTTGTATCTGCAGGTAGTTCTGCAGATGACAATACAGAGGTGCAGAGTACGGAAGTGAGCTTTCCAGCCTAGTGTCAGGAGTTTGCAGCAGAACTGAGCACACAGTCTAGGTTTCATGACTCACAAACCTGTGCTATAAGCAAAGTCTAATCTTTCTACACTTTATGGATGTAAAACAATTCTCAAGTTGCTTTGTAATCAGCCAACCCCACCACCAGGCTTTCCCTCTCCTCTTGACTCCAAGCCATGTTTTCCCAAACTCAGCTTAGCGAGCTACAGCATCATTGTCACTGTGCCCCAAGCAAAGCTCAAAGCAGGAACACTAATGCCTGAATAGTGCAGGACTGCCAAAATCACAAGGCTGCACAGCTGTTTCCCCAAAGCAGATACAGAATCCTCACTGCTTGCCAAATTTAAAAGCTGGATAAGAAAATGGTCTAGCTCAGTTAAGTATTTATATGATATGCCACACCACTATGCTAGTCACATTATGACCAATTCAGTGGTACCCAGCAGCCTAACTTTTCTAATAATTTTCCCCAGCTCTAGTTTTTTACCGAGCTTGTCACATTCAAATCCTTCATGAACTGAACTTACCAATACGTAGGCGGAAATTGTTAAAGGAATGTCTGTTGATGCCATCCAGTTTGCTCATCAAGGCAATTCCATACTCTACCATGATCCCAATGTGAGCATGCTGTCTCTCCTTGTCCTAGAAAATGTTATCATATACATTAATGCCTTAACAGCATACAAAGTCATGTCAAGCTACTACTGAAATACTGTTTTCTGATGCAGTCCAGGACTGTCAACAAATAATTTATATGGAATAGAGCACCCATTCTCATCAAGCTTCAAGTAAAACACCACCTGGGTACAAATCACAGCTTGGTTCAGAGGAGAATACAGTAAATTGCTCCAGCTGGCAGGAGGAGAGCATGATCTGATTGATGCATATAATCCTGGCTACTTTCCCAGACTTAAAGCAAAAAAAAAAAAAAAAAGTCTTGTATAACAGCACATACATCCTCATACTATCTTCTCATGTAATAGGGTACAGCAGGCATGAGCCTGAACTAAATGCCCAGTTTGAAAAGTCCCCGAGTCATGGTGTTTGAAATTCAGCTCTGATTTTCACTACCTCAGCTAACACTTTTGTAACAGGTTGCCTCTTACATAGCAAATATACTAATCAGGTTTCTTTCATAACCTGAGGTAGGTAATTTCTTGAATGCCTCCAACTGAAACTATTCTGTTGTGTCCAGAAATGTTCAGATGCTGGATACAAAGATTCTCAACGATTTGAAGGAAACTGCACTGATTTCAGATATATAACATCTGTTTGTGAAAACTGAAGATAAATGAAAGCTATTGGAGATATGAAATTTCCTATATTGGTCTGCAGTGCAAAGGACTGGGAAATTACAAAACAGCAAACTGATTTCAAAAGAAGCCAGCTAGAAAAAGAATGATGTCTCCTGCTGTGCCTAGGACTGCAATCTCATGCCATAGTCGTGGGTCTTGTGTTAAAACCATGGGATTTGTTCATGACTCCAGAGCCCAAAAAAGGAATGAAAACCTTGTTTTAGATATGTTTATTTTTATAACACACATTGTAAGATGCACTTTTGGATCACCACTTGTGACTGCTGGTAAATTTGACCCTCCTTTTTTCCCCATTACTTGTGTTGTCCAGACTCAGATAAGGACATGTGGAATTCTAAATGCTTTCTAAAACGGTAACATACCTGATTATTTTCTTGGCCTGGTGTAACACTGAGGCCTGCTGCTGCCATGTAAGTGCTTCCAATGGTTTTGATTTTTTCAACACCACTAAATTTAGGTTTTAACAACAGCTGTGAGAAGAAAATTAAATTATAGAAATCAAGACTAATTCTTCATCTATCAATATGTTCTTATCAATGATATTGTATTCTCTGTAACAGACTTAAGTAAATCCCACAAGGCAAAAATGAAATCTCAGATACAAGAGTATTCAAATTCAGGGGGAAAAACACTGATACTTGTTCATACAGTACTATTAAAGGATTCTAACTGCAAGAGAACATAAAATAGAATTTTTACTTTCCAAAACTGAAGGCTGAACTGAGTTCATGCATCTCTGATTCAGTTAGCCTATAAGGTGCACCTCTACCTTGGCTTCTGCCTAAGAGTATCAGGGTCAATTTACTAATTTTCTTCTAATTTCAAGATTCCTACACCGAAGTGTCTAGAATTTTAATATTGTAACAAACATGAAATGCAAGCTATGCTCATTTGAAACTTAAATACCTCATCAAAATCAGCAATGATTTCATTCAACAGCCGCAAGCACTCCAGTCCTTCTTTATTAACGTCGCACTCAGTATAGAATACCTTAAAGTCAGGTACTGATGCGAACATGACACAGACGCAGTCATATGACTGATGGTACCAGTCCTGTGGAAAAGCAAGAGCAATTTCACAGTCACCACTGTAACCTAATGCTCTGTAACCAAAACAACATTCAGCTGTTTGGTACTCTCAAAAACAATTGCAACTAGAAATGAAGCCACCTAAACCACTGGAATGTGGCCACATTAACAGAAGGAATATACTTTCCTACATTTCTTTTACCAAAACTGTTGAGAAAATCACTATCCAGAATATCCTCCCACCACACCCCCTACCTATGTTCTGGACACTGACTACTTTCTTAGCCCAAAACTCTACCGGTGGCTCAGTGAGCAGGTGATGAAGTGCTGGTGTAGGGAGGTGTCTAATAGTCACAAAATGACTTCTTTTTACCATCTCCTCTTGAAGTGTTGCTAAGGAGATGCTATCTGCACCTCAATTAATTTCCTGTAAAAATTAAGGCTATCAGCTCTGTAAAATGTGGTCTGGGGAGAAAGGTGAGTCTTTTAGACTGCAAACAGATTTCACAGATTTCTAGGGTGCCATATTTATCCCAGGATAAATCCTAAAAACAAGTTTCCAGATAAGAGCTAGTAACCATTTATTCTGGGGCATTACAAAGTACATTTGTACAGTTATCCCAAGACAGCATAATTGGATCAATGACAGAAAAGCATCACTTCAGTCAGCCCGTCACTAAACCCTGATTAGAAGGGTAATGTGTGTGCACGTCAGTCCTGGGATATTTTTGTCCTGGGACAAACACAGAAACATTTTAACCAGGGATAAATGTGATGTCTGTTCATAGCCTTTGAACCAATTGTCCACCCAAAGCCAAGGATCAGCTCTGAATGGACTTAGTGTCTGCCAATGTAAAAGTTAACAGTTTTTGTAATGCCAGGTTGGTAGCAGAGCCTTTAATTTGGAAAGCTCTTGGGGTGCTTGACTTTGGACAAAAAAGGATGGGACTGAGGACAGGCAGCAGCTTTGAACCCCCATTCTACTGGTGCAGGAGGTATTCTGAAAGTCTTATTTACTGTCCTTACCAGCCCAGTAAACTAAGCATACCTCATTTCGCTTTTCACCAATGAAATAGGCAGCAACATGTGCTGGAAGGACATTTTCCAGCAAGAGCCTGTTAACATTCTCCATAGTTTCAAACTGTTCGTGTTCTTTTTTAAATTTATTCTTCCATAGGCAATCCAGTCGGCAGTAATAGTCAATCTGCAAACAAAAAAAGGTACAAGTTAAATCCACCTACCTCGCAAAGTAAAATGGACTAGTCTCAATTCAATCAATGTAGACTGCAAGTTTGTTCAGCTGATGGTGTAACTGAATGGCCTTTAATTTTTCATTGAAAAATTATACCCACATCTGTGAATACATAAATCTATATGTACACAAGTCAAAAGGTAACTGTGTAGGCAATTCTAGTGCTGTCAGATGTACCCAGTCCAACATGCGCATCTAAGTCATGGTTGTATTTTAAATAATAATGACATCAATTTCAAATCATTCTTCATGACATACCAAGTCAGGCTGGGTAACAGCATATTAAAATAACACCCTCACTACAGGATTACCTGATGTAGAATCTGGCTGCACAATTCTGTTAGCACTATCTTGAAGCCATTTGTGAAAAATTGTATCCAAAAGTTGAATGCCTCAATACTAATGAAAAATGGGAACTCTCCCTCTCTCTTCCCCAAAAATAAAAGGTTTCCTCACCAGGTTCTGGGACAGAATATAGATTCAAACACCTGTTCCCAGACTCCCTAAAATTAAAACAGTATTTTGGTGCATTTTACTTAAATAAACTATTACAGAGTGAAAAAGGAAAGGATGCTTTGCTTTTAAAATCATTACCTGTCTTGCCAGTAGGATCAGAGTTATGTAAAACATAGCCATGTACAAATAACTCATCATTATTGGATCTTTCAAGAAAAGCCTAAAATCCAGAAAGGCAATACCCAGTTATTGTTTTGAGTCTTTTTACAAGCCATGGATTAACACAGAGCATCCCCACAGTCCCCTTTTCACTCTCAAGGTTTTATTAAAAATAGCAAGAGTGACATTGCCCAGGTACACTATAGTCCAGCTGCTTACAAGTGCTGCTTTGACATCTACATAGAAACTGGAACTGATGTCACTGAGCTATAATTCATACCTGTCATGATCTCAGCCTCAGACACTTGTTTCAGAATAAAACTGTTCTTTAAATTAAGTACTTTTTTTTTTTTTACCAATTGAAGTTATGTCCAAGTAGAGCACTCTGATTCTGAAACACAAGTGCCCACCTGCAGCACTGCACTGAAATGACTGCAGGTGTCACAGACTACAGCTCAGTGAGATATATTGGCTCCAGTTTGTGTAGACCAGCCCCAAAACTCTGAGCACAATCAAATTATCCATGTGTATTAGCTTAATCTGGTTTCCATCATACTATGCAACAGCCTTGACAGCATACCCAGGATTCTGGGAAGAGACTTTCAAACAGGCATACAAATCTTCCTAGGTTGTACATAGAAGCTATGCTCCCCTGCTTGATTAGGTTGGAAGCATCAGCTGGTTGGAGTAAGAAAGTAGTTTATGACCTGGATAATTAACTATTGTGCTGTACTACTGGGGCATGGCTACATCACCTCTGACTGCACTACGGAGCTGCTGAAGGGCAGAGAACTAAAACACCCCACATGCATCACAACCACAAAAAGATTAGAGCGCTGCTCTTTGGCACGTGTCTAGTGCTGCTCTTTAGCTCTCTTGTCTCAGGGGTGTTTACTGGAGTGTATTCAGGGCTGCTCTAGCAGTAGCTACATGTTTTGGGCTGGAGCGTGTGCAGAGCAGGTGTGCCACATTTCACTGCAGCACTTTATTGCACGGGTTAGCCATGTCCCATGTTTATCACTGCACACACACACTCTGCAGCCTCTCCTGGAGCAAGCACACCATGCATGCATTGGCAATTCAAATGTACCACGAAT
>NW_017728998.1:31885497-31889723 GCF_001723915.1 Gavialis gangeticus | reverse complement strand
TGTGCAGAGCAGGTGTGCCACATTTCACTGCAGCACTTTATTGCACGGGTTAGCCATGTCCCATGTTTATCACTGCACACACACACTCTGCAGCCTCTCCTGGAGCAAGCACACCATGCATGCATTGGCAATTCAAATGTACCATGAATAGAAATAAACATTTTGGAAACTTTTAATGTACAGCTACTACTGTACATTAAAAACTTTTAATATCTTTCCCAAGCTATTACTTCCTAGATGAGGCTGAAACCTCTCACGATAAGAACAGTTTTTAAACCTCCCCCTTATCCTTCCCCCCAAAACAAGCAATGCATTGTGGGATTCCATGTCCCTCATTCACATCCCACAGTAAACTTTTTCTGGGAAAGTTTGGAAGAAGTCAGCAAAAAGGCTGGAAGTGATGAATCATAACAATATTTTCATTAATCACTTCACAAAATTTTCCTAAAAATTCTTGTCTCATATTGCAATACTTAAAACCCCAATGAAAGTTCAGGACTCTGACAACCCTTTCCATGTAAAACTTTTGTCCATCATGAGGAACTTTGTATCATACCTTTCAGGGTCACAGTTTCTACTCAAATTATTAAAAATTACGATGTACACAGTGACAGCAACAGACAGAAGAAGAAATTTCAGTTCAAAGCTCATTCGAAGGAATGCTGAGCAAGCAATAAACGCCAATATGCAGCAATAAGTATAATACTGTAATAGAAAAAAATTAAAAGCTGAAAAATTCACGTGTGCACAGTACATTTTACACTTCAAAAGTTAGTAAATTTGTGGCCATCATAATTTATACCAGACAAAACAGAATTAAACCATATGACAGATTTAATTATCTAACTTGGTTAATTCTACTAGAAGGCAGATCTTGGGGGGGGGAGTTGTTTGGTTTTGGGTTTGTTTGTTTGTTTGGGGTAGGTGTTACAAACTTACTTTTTGATTTATCCTATATAAAAGCATCTACCTAAAAACATGAAAGCAATATCTGGTACATATGAAAAAGAAATGCTGCTAGCAAAGGGATTTGTTCTCTAGACATGATTAGTTTAAAAAATGAATTTCTATTCATTCTCTTTAAGTTCAATTCTGGTTTACAGAAATGACGTAAGTCTAGTGACCTGAGTATGTAGCTGGGACCCAGAAATTCTTAACCATTCTAATACTTTTGCCAGCTTGAACAAATCACAACTGCAACATACAGACATCTCTACTTATTTGCCTGCCTGGCATGTGGGTTGGTTAATGATATAAAGACTTTTGATGACATAATTGGTCTGTTCTAAAAGCAAATTAAAATCAATGGAAAAAAAACTCTCACTGATGATAGATGACTTTGGATTTGGCTTTAAGAATGTATCAGTTTTTTTCCAACTACTTCACAGTTTTACAGGCACTTGATCTCATTTAACTTTTAGCTTTTTTCTTTTATACATGGCACTGAACAAATTACTAAACTTTTGCACCTATAACTGCATGTATTATAACGTTCCAGTGGCATATCCTCAGCTAGTGCAACCTGTCACAGTCCTACTGAAGTCATGGAGCTATGGACATTTTTACCAGGTGAAGATCTGCCCCACAGTCTGAAACAGACTCTATTGTACCAAACCTGTCTTCCTGAAGACTCTGGGCCTCATTTACAAAAGGTACTGATGATCCCTCAAGACACATCTACACATGTGCTTTAATGTGCATTAACCTATTTTAATGTGCATTATTACATTATTTACTCAATGTAAAAGCTGTATGTTCAATCAACAAAGGGATGATACCAAGACCTTGCCAGCTGCCAGTATTAAAACACAGCATTCAAAATGTGTATTTTCCTTGAGGGGGCAGGGTAGAGGGGAATGGAAACATGACACTTGCATACTACTTACAGGGAAGATGATATTCTCAGAACAGAATCCAGTTGTATTTTTTCCAGTAGTCTGATTCATAGACAGGGAAGAACACAGATGTTATTAGCAGCAAAAAATTGCTCACATTCACAACATGCTGATAAGACTTGCAAAAAAAGTTCTGTCGACACATGCAGCACACTACTTAAAAAATGTTCAAAACTGGCAACCAAAGGAGAGAAATTCTTCACAAACTTTTTGGTGAATTCGAAATAGAAATTCATGTTAACGGCCAAAAACTGAATGCCATGCCAAATGAAATCAATAGCACTGCTCTCTTTCATTGTCAATAGGAATTGCATACGACTTTACATGCTAAAATACTGTTTCACTTTAAAAGATTCACCACCTTTGAAGCACCTCTTCTTATCTTCTGAATATGCAGGAGACTGAACAACAAGACTCTAAATCAAATTTAACACTTGGACCTTTTGATTGTCAGAGGTACTGAGCAGACCCAGCAGCCTGTGACTTCACTGGAGCTGTGAGGGGTCAATGCTTCTGAAAATATTAAGATGACAAGCTATGAAACCATCTTCTGTAGACCCTGCATCATGCAGGGAACTATGTCAACTCTCAGATATGGCACCTGGAACCATTAGATGGCATGAGCAAATCTGTGCGTACTCAGTAATTTAAAAGCTATATCTTTGTAAAGAGAAGGGAAGATGACAGATCCTGTCAGCACTATACGCAACATTCAAGGTTTGTGATTTTTTTAAATCCAGGAAATAAAAGTGATGCTGTACTTACACAAGCAGTGACACACTCATTTCTTGATCCAGTAGAGTTTGAAAGTCTGCTTTCTTCAGTAGGCTGAGTTTGGCAAAAAAAAGTACATAAGAGCTGATTATGAAAAGGAGTAATTTATTCTCTATTTGTGCAGCACCTAGAACAATGAAGTACTGGTTGCCCTCTTGATTCTGTTGCAATAGAAATGTTAAATAATGCCAATGCCTTGCACTTGTGTAACACCTCCTCAGAATAAAGCAGTTGCAACAACAGAATCAAACCTGCCATAATTTCTCAAAATAGCTTCTCTCCTGCCAACACAGGCAACCAAGTAGGAGAAAGTGAACATTTTGGTGATGTCTACACAGAATATTTTTTTCTATCTGATGGCCCAAAAGCCTGATACAATCCTTATTCTGAATTCAAAAAGAAAGATTACCTCTGGGCTTCAAAGAGACTTAGACCAGATCCCAAATTCTGCTGTCCTAACTCAGAAAGGACTCCCACAACAGGAGCAAAACCTGAGTAAACACTCCAGGATTTGCCAATGCTAGCTCTGGCTTTGATTTTTAAACAAGGGGGCAGTTACTTTTCATGCTTCCCTCCTTCACTAACCCAAGCTGTCAGTAGGAACACTTACACAAGTTAGATTTTTCACACGATTGGGCCCCTGAAAGCATCTCTACAGCCACGCTATGACACAGGTGCACAGATGCAGGGTGCTTTTAAAGTGGCTGATCATCAGGGATCCAAGTTTTCTGTTTCCCACAGAAAAATGGAGAAAGCCATGAATTTCTCTTTTTTATCAGAGAAAAGATGGATTTCTCCCTTTAGCAGAGAAGGCAGAGGATTCTCCGCTTTTGCAAAGAGCTCTGCAAGTGGGTTAAGCTCCAGCCTACAAGAGCTGTTTGCAAACAGGACAGGAAACCCCCAACCCTGCCCAGAGTGGGAGGGGGAAGGGCAGGGCCTGAAGCTCTCAGTCAGCCACCACTGGGCTCAGTTCAGCCTCACTTTGTTCCTGGAGCGTGTGAGGTAAGTGGGGCTTGCAGGGGGCTAAGGGCCCCTCTGGCAGGTCTGTGGGGGGAGCCAGGAGTTGGCCCCGGCCCTGCCCGAGCAGGCAGCAGCAGTGGGGGAGCTGGCTCCATGCTGCTTCTGCTGCAGCTGCCTGCTGTTGGGGGCAGAGGTCTGCAGACTTGGATCCCTGGCCCCATAACCCTGGCAGCTGGGGGCCCCTTCTGGCAGGGCTGGGGGGCATTTAATTTTAATAATGGATTTGATGAGTTTTATCAAAGAATTTGCAACTTTGTCAGAGAATTTGTGATTTTTTATCACAGAAAACCAGAATCTCTGCTGATCATGCAACAAATTAACCTTCCTCAAATGAGGTATTAGATGAAGGTGCTCCGCTTTAGAGTGGCTTAGGAAACCTGTGTTCCCTTGGGTAAATTTTTCATGCATTGGGCTGGGCTTATGCAGCGCAACCCTGCCCCAGAGGCTGTCACAGCAGGGGGAGGAGGAGGAGGTGGTGGAGAGAGGGAGCAACACTGAGCTGTTGGCTGGAGTTTGCTGCTTAGCTGGAGCTGGAGG
>NW_017728998.1:31883556-31885395 GCF_001723915.1 Gavialis gangeticus | reverse complement strand
TTTGCTGGTTAGCGGGGGCTGGGGGAGGTGGGGGGGGGGGGAGTGGAACAAAGCCCACCTCACCTCGCAAACCCCATCCAGGTACCCAAGATGGGATAGTGGGAGGATTGAGGCCAGGCCCACAAGACAAGGGGACTCCATTGCACTGCCCCCTCCAGCTCAGGCCAGGCAAGCCGTGCTTCCTCTTTTCTGCTTTATCTGGCCTAAGCTAAGTGGGGAGGGGAGGGGAGGGAGGTGGGGGTGGAACAGAGTCCCTTCACCTCATGGGACCAGCCCGGATCCTCTACCAGGGTACCTGAAGGAGGGAGCTATGAGGCGGGAAGGCTGCGTCTCCCCTCCCCCTCTCCAGCTCCAGCCAGGCAGCAAACTCTGGATGGCAGCTCCTCCCTCTGCCTCCCCCTCCCCACACTGCCCCAGAGCTGGGGGGGTGGGGTGCTGGGAAGAGGGGCAGTTCATCTGCCTCCTCGGAGGCTGCTGGAGCACCCCTGTCTGCTGGCCAGGAGGGCCAGTGCAAATAGGCTCGATCCCCGGACCCAACAGGCAAATGTCTTGGATCAGGCAAGCGCTCTAGTTCACACCATTTTATGTAAAGCACCATGAGTTACAGTGGGACTCCGAATATTCCTACAGAAATAGTAATTATAATAAATTATTATTGTTCCTGACATGATAAAAGCAAAGAGGGCAATGTATTACATGACAGAAGAGTATTATGTACATATTTTAGATTCTACGAACTGCTTGGGACCTTTTTCCCCTGCTACATCCTACTTCACATTCCACACAAAATTGTCTTTCTGTGTGTCACTGTGAAGTTAAAAATAAGTAGTGAAGCATTACCCATCAGAAAGTAGGACCCAGGACAAGCCACTTGAGGAAAGAGTCTGTGATGGTCACAATATTAAATAAAATTAACAAACTGAAGGAAATGCAATTACTTACAACATTAAAAATGGCGATAATCAGCAAGGCACCAACAGTGATGACGGTTAATGGGAGTCTCACTAGAGGCATTGTTTCCACCATCTCAGAAACAGCAGAAAGGGGCCTCAAAGAAGGCCATCGTTCTGAGCAACACCCCTGTAAATGAAATGAATGTCTCAGTCAGCTGCATGACACAGACATTAGTGCTCTGACAGTTACTGCAAAAAAATACTCTGTCCCTTGCACAAACTAAGGTCTAAAGACAATCACTGGAGCATCACAAGTGCGTTACCTCCATTTCTATTGAGAGTGATTTTGTTCTCTAATGATCACAGCAAGAGAGCAAGAGCTGAGATGCTTGAACTCCCATCTGTGCAACTAACTCACTCTGAGATACTGGACAAGCCAGAACTACACCTTTGATTTCCGCATCTGTAAAATGGAGGTAACATTTTTTTACTTCCAAGAGTAGGGTTTTAACACCTATAGAATTTCTACCACACTACATACTGCGATAGCATCCAACGGGAGCCATTACCGAAACATTATAAAAAAGTTACGCTAAATTACAATTCTTGCTAAATTGAAAAATAGACTTTAAAGATTCACACAAATTACAACATACCAACCCCGCCCCTCCCTCCCCCCAAAACCCTCCTCCATTTCCTGATATAGGAAGAAATATTTGCTAAACATATATTCATTTAAGAGAGCAAGCATACTAATTGAATATAAACATATTGTTCAGGGACTCTGAATCCAAACAGTCCTGAGGTTAAAATTAAACTGAATGCAATGTCAGTTTTAGAACTTTCTTTTTCCTACCACCATGTGGCTCAATACACCAAATAATACACCAAATACGGAATTCAAGAAAGCTTTGTTACTGAATCCTCTAAAAAGATTACTATTCAT
>NW_017728998.1:31872229-31878556 GCF_001723915.1 Gavialis gangeticus | reverse complement strand
TCACTCAGCCAGCACAAGACAAACCAGCCCCTCCCTCCCCCCAAAACCCTCCTCCATTTCCTGATATAGGAAGAAATATTTGCTAAACATATATTCATTTAAGAGAGCAAGCATACTAATTGAATATAAACATATTGTTCAGGGACTCTGAATCCAAACAGTCCTGAGGTTAAAATTAAACTGAATGCAATGTCAGTTTTAGAACTTTCTTTTTCCTACCACCATGTGGCTCAATACACCAAATAATACACCAAATACGGAATTCAAGAAAGCTTTGTTACTGAATCCTCTAAAAAGATTACTATTCATACAGTAGTGTCCTGCACTTTCTGCACCCTATTTCATCTGTCTCTCGGTACTTAAGAAAAAACACCTCTTACTGTATCATGTCTCATAGTAACTGAGATCTACAATGCTGAGGCTGCCAGCCTCATGCTGGAAGGTGCTGGTGAGAGACCATTCAGAAAAACTTTAATTTACTTCCCACTGTGGTCCACCAAAGCCAAGATCTTACAGATACACGGTAAAATCCATTTGTTCTCTCAGGAGTTCATGGGGAGGGTTAACACAAAGGTTGGACTGGACAACACAGTTTTTTTAAGATACAAGGCTGTTCTCTGTGTTTGTACAGCTGTTCTCATTTTATTAAAAACCACAATTGTATACATTTGACAGTATACCTAGAGTGTCACATAGCAAAGAATAAATTCAAGCACACGGTATTCAATTTGCTAGAATTTTAAGTTCAACAAAGATCCTTTAAGGAAAAGCAATCTACAATATTACCATCATTAAAACATATGGGCATTTTCTTCATATTACAGCTTTATGAATTCTTGTTTAACCCACCCTTGCACTCAAAAAATTGTAGGATTCATAACCAAAATCACTTAAGGAGTACTGTATAGTATCAAAATCTTGTAAAACTTGACATAAGAACAGAAATCACTTGGGGTTTTTAAAAACACAATTATATAATAGCATGGAAGAATTATAGCTCATTTCCAAATGTAATGCCTTACGTTCAGTATCTAAAACTGTATTTTAGACACTGAAATATACACAGCTTGATTATTTCAGCTTTCCTTAAACTGCAAATGCTCAGCACCTAAATGCACGCCATTTATAGGTAGGTGCTTAAAATATTTGGGTGCCTTATTTTAGCCATTAAAACAAACAGTTGACCTACATTTTTACTTACCATCCATTTATCAACAAAACACATGCATAAAATCAGTCCAATGATGACTGCTACAATCCCAAATGAAATCCCAAGTTTTGGAGTTCTGAAACAGAGATGAGAAGTGTTAAACGTGAGTTACAGGTATCATGCCATTATCAAATTCCAACTCATGAGAATACACCTCTTAACTATCTCCTAATTTAATAAAAATAAACAAAAAATTCATTTTTTTCAGTACGAGATGCCCACAAGATAAGGCGTTCTACAGATCAGGGGTGTCAAACATAGGGCCCATGGGCTGAATCCAGCCAGCAGAGCCCACAGGGCTACCTGCAGTCTGCTGGAAGTTTGGGGAAGGGTCGTAGCCAGGGGCAAGTGGCCTGCCTCAGCATCCAGAGCCCTTGGGCCCTGGTGGACATTGCTATCCAAGGCTGGCCTCATTGTCCACTGTCACTGCATGCACACACATACTCTGTGCTGTGCACCACCGCTGTGTGTCCCATGCTCTGTGCTGGAGCTGGAGCCCAAGCAAGCACCTCATACCGCATTCTCCAAAGCACAGCTGTGTCTTGTGCTACAGCTGAAGCCAATACGGTTTGCCCCATGCTCCCTGCTACACCCACCCCTATGCATTCCATGCTGAACACAGCCCTGGCATGAACAAACACATCAGTGGCAGCAGCTCTAGCTCTGGCATGGGGTGTGCAACACATGGTGGAAGCTGCTAGAACCACCCCATGCCCTGGGCAAGAATCTGGCCTACAAGCAGCCCTGTGGTCCAGATCCAGCCCAGGGCAGGAGATGAGTTTGATATCCCTGCCATAAAAAATTGCTGCCCTCCTGTGGCTGAGATCCACTTCCAGGCTCACTATCAATATCTCACTTTCACTGCTCCTTCATTCAAAACACATGCTATTATTATCCTATGCATAAACAATAAGGGCAGCACACTAGAGCAGGCATGAAAACATGTTTGCCAAAGGAAGTTTACACAATCAGAGTTATGATAAAGAGATACTTAACAAGCCAACACCCTTCTTTTGAGTTCCTCCTCCATGTTCCTTTTTCCTCTTAAAGGAAAGGGACATCTTGGCTCTACTTAATCCTTCTCCTCATTTATAGTCAATCTGGTTATGGTCAGATAAACTATCTAAAACAATACATCCTCGTTTAATCAATCTGTGTATTCCTCTGTGTATGTACTGACCATTGTCAAAACACACTACTGAGGAAACACTGTCCATTTTTTTTATGCAGCTGTCCTGGCTCAGGTACCAAAGCTGCCTATATGAATGCAACGTGCTAACAAAGAGCAGGTTAGGATTACACTTGGTTACAGCCCTGCAGGAAGGTCTGGAAGAATGAAAATGTTATTCAAGCAAGAGCTATTGCTTTACCTAGGGGTTCATTTAAAATGTAAAACAATACAAAAAAAGAAAGAAAAAATATGCACTTACTTTGGCATCACAAACATTTGTATCACAAATATACAGAGCAACACAATACTGGCACACGCAAAGTAACTCTTCACTTTTGGGATGGAGATGGTGCGATACTGAAACAGATTATAATCATGTCAGTAAAGAGAATTACAGAAGCCAACTACAGAATTTACTGAGCTTTTTTAAAAATTAGACAAATCTGCCACCAACTATTTTTACCCCCTACAGTTAAAACCAAACGCAAAAGATTTTTTAAAAATCTAATAATAAAGCGACCATTAATTGTCATTCACAGAATAGTTCAAAAGTATTGATTTCCAACTTAAAGTAGTATTGTACTTGCATAACCGATTATTACATTATATGGGAATTCACACAGTGGATACATCTATATGTGCAATTAACACAATACAATAAACTCCAGGGCCATTTGAGCTGGAGTACACTGCTCCCAAGGGCAGGGTTGAGATGTGCATCCATGACAGCAGCAATTTGGGCTAGGGTGGAGCAGCCCTGGCAGGGGAGCACTGGGGGCCAGCTCCAGGCGGTAGCATCAGACAGGGGAGGGGCAGGCGGGAGCCGGAGGTCTGGTCCCTGGCTGGCTGCACTGACAGGGCACAATTTGTGCCCAGCAGTCACCATCTACATGTGTTTGATCTCACTTAATGGCTCTGCTGTAAGATAGGATTGTCCCTGACAGTACTATCTTACAGTGGAGTTAATTAGTTTACTATGTATTAGTGAAGCTGGTTCTTGAGGGGAGTGGGAGGCATCAAGGGGCAGGTGTTCCAGGTACGGGGAAGCTTCATGTGTCCAAATGTGTTTTGCAAAGGGCAAGCAACAGAATGTAAAATGTTTTACTCGTAAAGAGATTTGAAATGCTATGCTGTCCCCATTTAAGTTAAACAACTATAACTGTGAATGATTTGGGCATTAAGAGTAATATTACCATTCATACAGGCCATGCACTGTATCTGCCAATTCTGATACTCTACATACAATGACATGAGCATCTGTTACACTGTGTTGTACAGAAACATTTTAAACGCAGCTTCTTGCTTTTTTAATAAAGATACTCAAAACTAATTAAGTCTCACTGGCAAAACCCCATTGACTTAAATTAGGGCCAGGTTTTAATCTGAATGCTGTAACAGACACCTTTAGTCCGTAGGATTAAGATTGCCAAAAAAGAGTGGATAAGCCAAACAGTCTGCACTACATCACATTACCCAAGACCTCTCTGGGCTGCAGTCACCTCAGAAATCCCAATGAAGAAATAAAAGCACTTTCAACAGTTCTCTTCTGCTTGCATAAATTCCAGTACCAGAACTATCAAAACAAATTGCTTATCCCTTACCAACCTCTTTTTCAAGTCCTGTTTCTACAAAAAAGAGCCAGAATCTACAGAAGTCATCTGATTTACAACACCACGGTCTGCATTGAAACAGAAAGAGATTTTACAAAACAAGGGCAATAACTAAAGTAGCAGGATGCAGAACAGCAAACAAAGCCCTTTAAAAGCCTGAGAGACTGACTCAAAGATCACTTTGTTAGTAAGGTCAACAATTACAAAAGAAATCTATTCTGACAGTTCTGTTAGTATACCAGTCCTCAGAGTAGAAGTGCTAGTGCTGTCAGCACCTGCCTATGTTCTCCAAACTCTGTCCACGTGCGTGCATCAGTTCTTTGCTCCTCAGCTGTTTGTATGCAGAAATGAGACAGAGAACTTCCCACTCCTTTTCTGACCTTCACTCAGCTCATTTGTTTGTACAATGCCCAGGTACTTGAAGTAATGTCTAGGCTTTTTTTCCTCAGCTAGAACACTGTACAGTATAGTATGGACCACTTGCATTGGACATGATCTGTTTTCAGGTACAATTTCTTCATTTTCTCAGAAATAAAATATTGTCCCTGGACAGAATTTTACTGTAGAACAATGTTATTAAGCTATACTAGAACACACTGTAATCACGTTAGAAACAAGGAATATTTAAGAAAGAAAGAAAAACCCAACCAAAAAGAAACAAGCAACAGAAAAAAAACCAAGACAATTACTCCTGCTGGTTCTGGAAAGCAGAGCAGAGGTTGCATCTAGTTTTAAAACTGAGAATGCAGGTTTGCTCAAAAGAAAAGCAGACCCAAGAAGAAGATAATAAAATAATACATACTTGGTCGAACTAAGACCCTCAATGGTTGACATCATTTCATCATAAATATCTTCCTCCAGCCTTCCTTTTTGAGATGTATTTCTGAGAAAAAAAATATATGTATATGACAAAGCAAATTTGTGGCTTATAAAAAGGGATTTATCTCTACCCAAACTTCCAAAGTATGCTGCACAATATAAGCATAAAAGGGTTGTCTCATACTGCTACTATTATTTATTATTCTGATTTTACCATTACAAATCTCTTAAAAATACATTAAAATACCACGAGATGTACCAATTCCAAAATAAGCCCTAAAAAAATTTAAAAACAGGCATAATTAATTTTGAGACTTTTGTTTATAAAGTAAGGTTAAATTCAGATGCTGTAAATACAAAAATATATTTACCTTTATTGAAACCTAAAATAAATAAGTAAAAAACTACTGGGAACATTCAAGTACTACTAACGCAACAATGAAAAAGGAATGAATCTCTTTGAAGTCACCCATTCCCTTACAAAAAAACACTTCTTACTTTTCTGTAGAAAAATAGAAAGGGGGTTAGTGAGGACATACTAGACATTAAGAAGTCCAGAGGGAGAGAATTCTGTGCTTACAGGAATAAAAAGACAAAAAAGAATGTTTATAGTTTACAACTCAAGAAGAATACAATTACATGCATGTAAATCTATACAAACTAACAGAGGAAGGAACACACATTCACGCAAGACAGCAGCTTTAATAGATGAATTAATAACCACTAAGTTACTCATTCAAACAAAATAATTTTGAAGGCAGCCTATCTTCAGTGAGTTGTCAACCTGCATAATCTTCCTTTTATTTTATTTGGCTTACTAACGAAGTCTGAAATGCCAAATTCTGCAGTGCAAAAGTCTATTAACATGAAGTTAGTTTATGTAAAGGTTTAAAAGGTAGAGGTAACATTTGCAATGCATGGGGAATATGGCTTGGTTAGTCTTGTGATACGTTTACTGCAATGTTTATCATTAAAAGATAAATGGGTCGCCAACACAGTCAAATGGGTTGCCAGCTGGCTGGAAGGCTGCACCCAGAGAGTGGTGGTGGATGGGTCATTTTCGACCTGGAGGGATGTGGGCAGTGGGTTTCTGCAGGGCTCGGTCCTCGGGCCTGTACTGTTCAACATCTTCATCAGTGACTTGGACGAGGGGGTAAAAAGCACCCTGTTCAAATCTGCTGATAACACTAAGATGTGGGGGAAAGAGGGCACGTTAGAAGGAAGGAATAGGCTACAATTGGACCTAGACAGGTTACAGGGGTGGGTGGATGAGAACAGGATGAGATCCAACACTGACAAGTGCAAGATGATGCACCTGGGGAGGAAGAACCAGCAGGAGACCTACAGGCTGGGGAACTCCCTTCTCATCAGCGCAGAGGCAGAAAAAGATCTTGAAGTCATTATTGATGCCAAGATGAACATGGGCCGGCAGTGTGGGGATGCAGTCAGGAAGGCCAACCGCACCTTGTCATCCACAGATGCATCTCAAGCAGGTCCAGGGAGGTGATCCTCCCCCT
>NW_017728998.1:31862537-31872017 GCF_001723915.1 Gavialis gangeticus | reverse complement strand
CTTCACTGTCAGGGCAGCTAGGATCTGGAACCAACTTCCAAGCAAAGTGGTGCTGGCTCCTACCCTGGAGGTCTTTAAGACAAGGCTAAACAATCATCTTGCTGGGGTCGTTTGACCCCAGTACTCTTTCCTTTCATGGCAGGGGCCCGGACTTGATGATCTGCTCAGGTCCCTTCTGACCCTACTAACTATGAAACTATGAAGATAGCAGTTTCTGAATTACATACAGCATAAGCACAGCTAAGAGGCATCTCAAGATTAAATGCAATGTCTAAAAGTTGGATTTTACAATTTCTTCTATTCAGGTTGAGCAGTAAACTTGCAATAATACATTAAAATGTCTCAGAAATCCAGTATATCTTGGAATGATGTAATGAGCAAACTGGAGAACAAGACAATACGTTCCTTTAACAAAGTCCATATAAAACAATGGTCAAGGCTTGCTATTATGAATATGGGGGGCGGGGTGGCAGGGGCACTACATAAACTTCCCCAGGCCAGACTGGCCCACAGAGTAGGATAAACAGTGGGATAAATTAGAGCACAACACTAGCTTGGGGTTTTGCAAGTGCTGACATAACCACTGCACTAAGAGTGAAAAGTTAACAAAGTTATTCTCCAAAGAAAAGTCTGTTTCTTATGCTAAACCAATGCTGGTGCTGCATGTTGACAATTTTTCTAGTTTACTAGCTCTCAGGGACAGGTTTGCACAGCACCTAGCTCAGTGGATCCTCCTTCCCACTCTGATTAAATCACACAAGTGCTACCATGAGACAAATAATTAACAGGTCATAGGAACAGAAGAACCTGTGTTCCCCATTATTAAATGCACAATAACCTAAGCTAGCAGCACATATGGAGTTGTTTTCTACTGATCTTTGTCTCCTTTTTCACCTCTCTTCCCCGCTGTACCCTGTTCTGTTTCAAGTGAAATGCAATCCAGTAATGTTTGAGTGAAGGGACTATCGAGAGGACAGAAAAAATGTCATAATATTTGAAATATATGTCCTAAATAACTGAATTATTTCTTAGGAACTTGTAACATCCTTTAAAAACAGTGTAGACCTGATTGGAACCCCTTAAGCCTAAGGTACAATAGAAATACTGCATTTGATTCCAAGATGAGGTGTTTTTCCCTTTTCAACATGGGGAAAACAAAGGCTTGTCTCAGACTCAAGTATCACTGCCGAGAGCTGGGAGAAGCGCCCGTGCAGGGAGTACAGCTGGGGCAGGGACAGCACTGGCAACATGCATATTCCCATTTCCAGCATCTCTCCCTGCCTGACTTCCTTATGCCCTTCCCTTTGTCTCCCTTGTTGGCAGGAATCTAGGCAGGACAGAAGGAAATCCCATGCTGCTGTGTCTCCAGCCAGCTGGGTGACCTGCAAAGCAGTTCCTCCCAGCTTCCAGCTGGAGCAGTGTGATTCAGCTGTAGCAAGCATCGGGAAGCTCCAGAGTCACTCCTGCTGCTGCAGAAAGCAGCTCTTCAGGAAGCCCAGCTATACAACATGCAGATTCCTCCTTGGAGCCTGCTCCCACCCAAGGGGGTGCATGGGTGAGGTGGAAGGGAAGCCAAGCAGGGAAGGAGGAATCTGTCCACTGCAGATCCAGACTCCCTGCATAGCTGCTCTCTCCAGTGTGGGGTAGGACCAGCTCTGGGACTCACCCTGAGCCCTGATCAGTAGGTAAAGCAGCTGAGGGGGAAGGTGGGCATGGAGGCAAGGAATAGGGAAGTGGTGGAGGGGGAAGCACCACGGGGACAAACGGTGGCGAACAGGCTGCCTGCCCTTGCTTGCTCCCACCACTTCTTCCCCCTCACCCCACCTGCCTCCATCCCTGCTTTCCCCCGCCTCTGTTTTCTCCCTGCGTGCCTCTTTGACTGCTTTCCCCACTCCTTCCCCTGCAAAAGCAGACAGACAAACTTAAGATGACCCTCCAATCACTAGATTCTGGACATGGAAAATTATAATAAATTTATAATTTTACATGTCTAGAATCTAATTATTGGGGTCATCTTAAATTCAAAGTAATCTTGGATTTAGCTACATGCAGTAGTTGTCTGGATTTTATTTAAATAAATATCTAAGTCCTATAATGAGGAGTACATCTAACAGCAAAAGGACCCCAAAGCCATACAGTAAGTAACAAAGTTACTTGACTCACCTATCTGAAGTCCTCAGACGACCTGCCATACGCAAAGGTATTTCCTGAAAAAGGAGAATTTGAGAATACATTTAATACAATCATCTAATAAAAACTGAAGGGATAATTTAAAATGTACTTTAAGAGAAAGTCACCCAGACACCCATGACAACATATGTGTGAAGAACTAATTTAAATCATACAGATGATGTTTATTTTCCACTGGACTACTAGCCACAGAAGTGATACAGAGGTAATGTACAGGATATTCCATGATACTTGATCAGCACTGAATGCATAGCTTAGTTTCAGACATTCATGTAACAAGAATCTTCTTCACTCACTTGTCTGAGCCCCACCCCCTGCAAAATGAAAGAATTCCATTCTACTCTGTAGTTAATGTAAATACTATACTAAATATAAGATGAGGAGAAAAGAAGGAAGCTGTAGTATTCACCTTCAGGTGAAACAAAATAAATCTAGTGAATCTCCGGAGGAAAGTTAAGATCCAAAAAGAACAGACAATAACCTTGAAATACTGGGTAGCATCAGCTCTTCTCAATAAGACAAAACTATCCTTTTAGCCTGGATGGGCTTTTAACAATCAATTCATTTATGTAGTCACTGTCTACCTGTGGCCTTCATTGGGAAAAAACATTTAGATATGTACCAAGGATAAACATAGGCTTAATTTTTGGCAAAACCAGAGATCAAATAGCCACATGGATAACGCTATTTAAGTTTCCAGGGTCAGTTCCACTGTCCCATAGGAATTTTTTTAAAAGTTTTAACACTGAATCAGAATGAAGTAAAAAAAAAAAATCTCAAAAATATTTTTAAAAATATTCTTACTTCAACTACAATTTCAAAATGCAAAAGCATTTGGAATAACTTTTTTTTAAATTTTAAAAATATTAAGATGGTTGGAAACGCATTTCAAAATGGTCATTGTGTTTAGATTGGCAGAATTCACTAAAATGTTTCCTTTCTAACAAAGTTATTTCTGTTTTGACAACTGTTTTCTAACCAGAGGTGGAAGATTGCTGCCCAGCTTTATTACCAATCTCTTCTCTCATCTTCATAATATGTGTGAGGGGCTGGCTGGCAGTGACTTAGCCCAGGAGTTTTGAAAGGGCAAAAGATGATCGGAGGACTTGGGATTCCCTTTCCTCGCCAATCTGGTAATGATTTGGCCCAGGGGTTTTGAAGGGGTAAAAAATGATTGGAGGACTTGGGATTCCCTTTCCTCACCAATCAGGCCCCAGAGACTCACCCTCCATGCCCTCCGATTGGCCCCCTGGGTCACCTGGAGGGGGATAAAAGGGGCAGTGTGGCTGACTCAAGGGGGACCAGCGAGGGACCACAAGGAAGGAGATTCAAAGAGCTGGCAAAGAGCTGGGAGTGGGACCTGCAGGCAGCAGCTGGACCCTCAGCAGTGCGGCATGTGGCTGGCAGGAGAGGCTCCCTGGAGCTCAGGCTCCAGGATCCCCTACAAGAGGCTGCAGCCAGCAGGAGAGGCTCCCCAGCTCCAGCAAGGATCTGAGCAGTGACCTGACAGGTTCCCAGCTCTGCTTCCAGCTCCTCCAATCAGAGGCCAGGCAGCTTGACGTGAGGCCAGGGCGCCTGATAGGTCAAGACCCCTAGCAGCTTGGCACAACACCAGCACCAGTGGCTGTGTGGGAGAGCTTCTGCCTACCACGTGGGAGATCTGAGATCGAAGTCCCAGCTGTGGTGACTTGGGGCGAGTGAGCTAACAGCGGGAAATTCTTCTTGCAGTGGAAAGGGGCCATTGTGTTTTCCTCCTTTCTCCCCCTCCAGGTACCTAGGCCCTATATTCCTTGTCATTTGACATTTTGTATTTTATGCCTCAGGGCATTGTAGTGTCCCCTATACCCCCTGATGTATACTGGTTATGCTCCCAGTACAGTTCTCTCATTAAAAGGTATATGGTTAAGTTCCCATTGGTGGTCTGGCTCTGCTCTATAGGGGGAGGAGAGTCCCTACACCTCCCACAGTGCTTGTGCACCTGCTTTGATCCCTTCAATTGGAGAGGGGATACCTCTTGGAGTACCACCTGGGTTACACATGCAACAATTGAGATCATCAGAGGAATCAGAATTGGAGCCAAAGTAGAAAAAAGAGCAGGATAGCATTTTCCTCTAATAATTCACTCCCCTCTCTTGGGCTGATAATACAGTTTTGATAACATTTAGGGCACACAGCTAGGTCCAGCTATTCCCTCTGGCTTTTAGGAAATGGGAATCCATTCTTTAAACTGTCACAACTTTTGTGTTTTTGGAGCAATTGGATGGGCTGGTTTGTTTGGTTTTAAATGAGTGTCCAGGGTTCTCAGAGGCTGGGATGGATGCTTTTTTATACAGACTGGGTGGAGGGTGCCAAGGATACAAAAATATCTGAGACAAGCAGAACTTAAGGTTTTTGCAACTGGTTTACTAGTAGCAACAGGCCTTGCTCTGCTGGGCATTAGTCATTTTTTTTGCTGTTTTGCTAAGGATGTTGACTGCAAGTTTCCCTCTAAGGTGTGCGTGTGCACAGCTGTGCACAACTAAAAGTGTGGCCACGCACAGCCTTTTCAAGGCCACGCATCAGGAGAGGTGGGGGTGGGAGCTTCTCATGGGCTCCGCCAGCTCCGGGGAAGTGCTCCACTTCCCTACATCAGGGCTGGAGAGTGGAGCACTTCCCCGGCACACTGCGGGAAATGCCCCGAGGAGATGTGGGGGAGTGGAGTAGTGTCCTGGAGCCGGCGGAGCCTCGCTCGGGGCAGGCAGCAGCTCCTCCCCAAGGTGAGGCAAGGCAGGTATGGAAGCTAGGGCAGGGGGCTCCACTGGCTCTGGGGAAGTGCTCCACTCCCCAGCCCTGATGCAGGGAAGCAGAGCAGTTCCCCGGAGCTGGTGGAGCCCGTGCCAACCTCCGACCCCCGCCTCTCGGCCCCTGGCTCTGGCCCCTCGGCTCCCGGCCCGCCGCCCCTCGGCTCCTGGCCCCCTTTGATAATTGTCCTATGCCGGACCGAGGCGGCGTGCTCACGGACTGAGGCAGCGCGCTCATGGACCACTACTCCTTAGAGGGAACACTGGCTGATTGTGCACAGACAGGCATCTGTTTGGCATTCTGTACAAATCTAAATACCTAAAATGGCAACACATCCAGTGAAGAGACCAATCACAAGTCTTAAATTCTCCACAACAGATAGGGAGGAACAGCACAAAACCTGGAGTGCAACTCCAGCCCTCACCTTTCTTCGCCTCCCTTGCGTAGCTGAAGATTCACTGCTCACACTTTCTCTGTGGTTCAGGTGGGCAAAGGGTCTAGCCGCTCCCCAAGACTCCAGATAACGTGTCATTCGGACAGAGGCTCGCATCTTCAGCCCATCGTTCACCCTTGCTTTAGGAAGATGATTGTTTGAAGTGCTTTGTTTGGACTAAAAGGACACAATGCCCAAGTTAAAATATCAGAAAAATCAGCTGAGCCCAGAAGCTTGTACCATATGAACCTTAGAGCAAGTATGTCCTCCCAGGATATGCCTCCTTCCCTCCCCCTCCACCAAGTATATAGACAGGGTGACACCCTTGATTCCCCATCTGTTGAGCTGTCCTCAAAATCTCCCTGCCTGCAAAACTGAGCTCTGATTCCAACTTCTGGCTTCCTGACCAATCACAGACCATAGAGCTTTACAGGCAACTGAAGGGATTCACTCCACTTGAGAAGAGGCAGAAGGTGGGCAAGACCAAAAGCTTCTGCCATACATCTTTGGTACATGATTCAAGGGGAATAACACAGTGACTAGGAGGGCAAAGGAGACAGTTCTGCAAAATGCAGATTCAGCTCCAGATTACAATGGGGATTATATCCCCTGTGCAACAGTTTTGGGTCAAAGGCCACAAAACTTCCTTCCACAGGACCAAAAGCAGGCAGGGCAAAAAGACTAATGGCTATAATACGAGCATCAATCACTAGTTAGATACTGCATCGATCAGTAGTTACATCCTAGCATCTAAAGCACCATCAGGTGTACAAGAGCCATTTCAAGAGGTCTACTGAGTTACCATGACAAACATTCAAATAGCATATGTGCAATAAACCCTGTGTACAGTCCAGTAAATTATTAAAGCAGATCCAAGTCAGGAAGCCATAAATTCTGACGGGGGGGGGGGGGGGGGGGGGGGGGGGGGGGGGGGGGGGGGGGGGGGGGGGGGGGGGGGGGGGGGGGGGGGGGGGGGGGGGGGGGGGGGGGGGGGGGGGGGGGGGGAAGAATGGCTGCACTAATCATTAATTGAAGGTAGCTCTCCTGCGTTTCTTCCTAAGCAACTCCTAAGAAAGACGATGCAAGAGCTATTTTTTTCCTCCCGTGTTTTTTCCATGTTGATAAAACACTGCAAGAGGGCCGGGCCCCCAGGGGTGGTGACCATATGGTTCCTTCCCGGCTCCATCTCTAAGATGCCCTCCCTTGGTTCCTTGTCTTCCATACTTTGTTTTTATTAAGATATTAAGGAAGGGCTACTAAGACCCATGGTCTTGGAGCAAACTCTTGTCACTTCCAGCCAGTAGCAGGTCCCTCCCGGACCCTGCTGGCCTCAGTTTGCACCCTAAGTCGAGCAGGACCTCTTGGCCCATCTATGCCCCCAAGGCACCTATAGCTTTCAGGGCTAATTACATGGGCTCTGCCCTCCCCAATACCCACACCCATGCCTCACAGATGTTATTAATCACCAGCCCTTCTGGGCCACAGCCTCAGCCCCTATGACTAGGCCTCCCTGTCCAGGCACTTCATTCACCGCGGCTACTCCCCAATTTGTTTTCTAGGCTTACCTGCTTCTCTTGGGAACTTCACTGCCCTAAGCTATTCCCAGGCACAGCCTTCCTGCATGTAGCACTTTTCCTACACAAGCTGGTCCCAGGCATTATTTCCCACCCTAGCAGGCTCCTGCCTCTGCATCTGCCCCTCTCTGTGCTTCGGGCCCTTGGCCCCAGTCTCTGGGACACTATGCTCCGATCCCCAGGCTGCTGTACCCTGTCTCTGCCCTCTCCAGGCTGTGGGCCCCTGGCCCTGATCTCTGGGCTGCTTTCCCCCATCCCAGGGCTCCTGTGCCCAGCCTCTACCCTTGTCTGAGCTACAGGTTCACCCACCCCTACCATTTCCAAGGCCTGCCTCCCCAGACTGTGGGCTCACCCATCCCTGTTCCCAGGCCTGCCTTATTCCTAGACTCCATGTTGCTTGCTCCAGCTCACCTGTTCTCAAGAGCCCTGGCTGCAGCCTTGCTGCCAGGAGTTGCTCTCCATGTGGCACTAAGGGCTAGGCTGCCTGACCAGCTCCATCCCTGGGCTTATATGGCTCCTTCCAGTCACAGGACTCCCTAACCAGCCTCCTGTCACACCTGTAGGCTGCTTCGCAGGCTGCCACACTCTCTTGAAGTGATAGGCACACCAAGCACCCTGTCACATACACCAATTCAAAATTGTCAATATTCCAGGGCAGCCAACAGTTGCCTAGTTGTACTTAGGCAGCTAGGAGTTACAATATCACCTACCTTCCAAAAAGGGTGACACTGCCATGTAAGTCACTGAAGGAGAATGAAGCACTGAGACAGCATTTTCTCAAAGCTACCAGACTACATTCATTGGGGATCTTGGCTAAGATCCTCCACCATCCCACAATTAGTATCAAATGCAGCACAGAAGCAGCCACCTGAACTCTATTAACCATTGGACCATATTAAGAGCTGGATTTGTACCTAACATGTGCATGGGTGTTGGGCCTGCTCACTTAGCTGATCTTTGATCAATAGCTTATCACAGCTTGCGTGTGGCCTCTGCAAAGCGGAACTGCAGGAGCAATACAGCATGTTTCCCAGCCTGGAATGTGGCTGCCCAGGGGAAGTAACACAACCAGTTAAGGGCAAGGATAAGGTAAAAAATGACAAAGTTGTGTGACCTCTGAGACGCACTTCCCTATGCATCTGAAAATAATCTGTGATCACAGGCACCTGCTTGGAAGCTACCCAAATCCGTTCCCTGCTCCTGTAGTTTTTGATGCAGCTGGCCACAGAGGAAAACCCTAAGCACCCAACTGCAGATTCATGCAGCTGTTGCACTTGCCAGCACAATTTTGGCACACCTGAAGTGCACAGGTCAGACGTACCAGCTAGTGACCACACCTCAGTTGTGTGTGGATGTCACTGAGCTCAAAGAAATGGCAGGGAGGAGGAATTAAAAACAAGTAACAGCAAAAGAAAAAAAGCTAAGCTGATGGTGGTTTTGCCATGTTTTAGACAGATGCTCTTTTACTGTCTGTACGTTCTGGTGTGGCTATTAAATTTTCTTAATTCTGACTTTTAATGGGAATTTAAAAGAATTAGTCAAACTCAGGACTGACCAGGGTATCTAATTTATGTTCTGGGAACCCAATGAAAGGCAGAAATTATTAGGTACTACAGACCTTCCTCCTGTGTTATGGTAATAAATGAATCACAGTGGATTATGTGAACTGGTGAGGAAAGGCTCATGGTTGGGACTTGGGAGTTAATTCACACATCAGTCGCACTAAGCCTATTTTCCACCTCCTACATGAGATGATGGGGAAAGGCTACGAGTGGGTGAGTGGTTGGGTGTGCAATCTCAGTATTCAAGTAGAACCTGGGTGTGAGTATCCCTTTCAGGAAGAAGTGGTTCTAAGTGAAAAGTCAGCATTCGGCTATACACTACTGAGGCAAATACAGCAGGCACAGGTAGCTTTCAAAAGAGGTTTTCCTACAGGCAGTGGACACTCACATTGTTATGTTTGAGGATTTTCAGATAGTGTTTAGAGAACAATGTACAGAAGAGATGTTATTTGGAATTCAGGACTGGTATATTAGTTTTATTCAAAACTTGTTGGCACAAACTGATTTATGAGCAAAACAAAAAAAATAATTAAAAATGAGTGTTTCTTTGTCTCCCTCTAGTGCAGGGGTGGGCAATTATTTCAGCTGGAAGGCCACTTAGGGAGTTTTGGTGAACTGTTATGGGCTGGGTCAGCACCCCTCACCCCCTCTACAACAGCTCACCAAAACTACCTACACGGTAGGTGGCAATAGAGAGCAGGCAGGCAGGGCACATTTGGCCAGGCGAGTGGGGAGTGGCATCCAGGAGTGGGGCAGGTAGGCAGGAGCTAGGATTATGGGGCACAGACAGTAGGAGCATGGGCATGAACCCCCCTCTTGTCAGCACGGAGGCGGAAAAGGATCTTGGAGTCATCACTGACTCCAAGATGAACATGGGTCGGCAGTGTGGGGAGGCAGTTAGGAAGGCCAACCGTACCTTGTCATGCATCCACAGATGCAT
>NW_017728998.1:31851848-31862097 GCF_001723915.1 Gavialis gangeticus | reverse complement strand
TGGGGGTTTTTAAGAGGAGGTTAGATGAACACCTTGCTGGGGTCGTTTGACCCCAGTCCTCTTTCCTGCCATGGCAGGGGGTCGGACTAGATGATCTGCTCAGGTCCCTTCCGACCCTAGAAACTATGAAACTATGCTCTCTGTCCCCTCCCGGGTCAGGCTGGTGGTCACAATCCACCTTCTGGAGAGCAGATTGCAGCTCAGATCTGGCCCCATACTATCACTGCAGTTCAGCCCCTGCCTCATGATATAGGCCCTGGCCTTGGCCAGGGCACCACCCACCTGTTCCACTCCCAGGTGCCATCCCCATGGCCCCATCCCACCCACCCAAGTGCCTCCTGCCTTTGGGGGTCCCAGGCCAGTCTTCATGGAGACTCTGCCTGCCAATTCCGTTTGGCACACACCCCCCATGGTGGGTGCAGGGTAGACCAGCCAGGGTGTCCAGGCAGTGGGGCCAGGTCCAGCAGCAGCAACACTAGCAGAAGCAACTGGAAGAAGCTGCCACCACTACCCCAGACCCACTTCATGCCCAGGGTTAGCAGGACTGGCCACACACGCCACAGCCGGTGCTGTCCCCCAAGCCTGAGCTGGGCGGGGGCTGAGGGACATGCCACAGGCCGGATAAAATCTCTTGGCAGGCTGGATCTGGCCCAGGAGCTGTATTTTGTCCACCCCTGTTCTAGTAACTGGAGCACATCATTTTATGAACTTCCTATTGCATTCAGGCTGGTCAGGTAAATTAAAACAATAGAGAAACATGTTTTTAAAGCCAGAGAGTTTTAAAGCCTGAGTTCAATTCCCTACATAGTAGATGTACATTTTAATTCTATTCTTGATCCAAACATCACACGTGCACATACGCACACACTATATATATTTAAAAGGTATATACTTACCCTTGGGTCAATCACTAGGTAAGTTTTGATGTTATTTGCTTTAAGGTATGGGTCTCTCTGGTGTCCATTCCCTTCTTCCACTTCATAAACTTTACCTAGGTGTTTTAGGGTGGCTTCAGTGATGTGTACACGGCTGCAAAGGAAAGAAAACCAAGACCCAAACACTTACAGAAAGGTCAGCCTAAGAAATTCATTTACATTTCATTGGGGTTGTTGGCATTTCTGTGCTTCTCAACGGCATTATGCTTTGGCAGCCAAGTCCAGAGTCCTGCCAGCTATCTGAGTAGTACCTGCAATCCAGGAGACCACATTTATAGAACACAACCTGAGCTGGATCCACATATTTGGTTAAAAGGTGTCTCAGAATACTTCCCAGAGCTAAGTAATATTATTATAAAATGAAAGCAAAGTATAGTAGGATAGGGGGAGAGAGAGAGATTAAGAGGTACAGGAAAAGGCAAAGAAATATCTTCAGAGGAGATCTGATGACTTGACACAGCCAAGAGACACAAGAAGGCTGTACCAAATGGGAGGAGTTACAGAAAAAGCTCTCATAAAAAACACAAGTTGGACTGTGTTAAAGGAGCATCCAGTGCTAAACATTGCAAGGGAGGGGAGAGGCAGGAAGAGGAAGAAAATCTGGAAGGTTGGCTACAGCAAATCCATAGGGAGTTTTATTACCAAGGAGAACAATTCTGAAAAGGACAATCAGAAGTCCACCACCACCTAACGGGAGCTGCAAATACCGCCATATATGCATTTTGCTTGTGCGTGCATGGTCAGGATCATTTAATTAAATTAACTAATCACATGAAATCAAGTGTTTGGATAAAACCATTCCAGGGAACCACACAGTGAAAGAGCAGAATGGTTAAATGTGGTAATAAAACAGCCACCTTTTGCACTTATTCTGCTTTCCAGCTGTAGATTTCCAGACAGTCACAGATAGAGTAAATGTGGCACAGGGAGGCGAAACGCTACCCAAAAAGGTGTAACGGGGCTGGGAAGAGAACTTCGGCTGTTTTCTTCTAGAAGGGTAGCTGGGCCAAGGTCCAAGGACTTGCCTGATAACAGTACAAAAGGGATTAATCACTGCTCTCCACTCCCTTCTGCTGCATAGGTGCTCATGTGAAGATAAATTAGGCAGGGCTTGAGATCACTGACCAAAAAGATTCCCCAGGAGGCAGGCCAGGAAGCTCTATGTGCAGCTCTTTGGGAGACAGAAGGCAAAGAAGATTTGTAGTAGAGAGGTCTGAACCCCAATGCTGTCTACCACCTAGTGACTGGACATGTTTCTGTTTTGTTTTCTGACAATTGGCCTGAAAGTTTTTGTTGCAACTGTTACCTCAGCTGAACCATCTCCAAGCTATGCAGACTTTCTAAGCCAAATTCTTAAAAGATGCCTTCATCAATCAGTGATTTCAAGTAGCTGTTGTAATGTGCTAGGTGACCTGCCCAGATTAACCTGGGGCTCATTTAAAGAGTCACCCCTTGCAGCTAAATTGTTCGTGAATGTTTTCAAATATACTGAAGCACAGCATGTTTTTTGGTGGTCAATTCAAGAATTTGCTCAGCTGCAGATTAGGACTAACTGTATCAGATGCTATTCTCTAAAATCAGGCCTCATGCATCCAGGTCCAAAATAAAGTATATGAGTGTCTTCTCCCTTTCATTTAAATTGCCCTGCAGATGCCATAAATGATGGCATACTATAAAGATGACAATGTTTAAGGAGATTACAGTTATCAAGTCACAAGAACTGGTCATAAAAGACTAACTTTAATCTATTCATTTAGACCCAAGACAGAAACTACGTTGACAAATGTACTGGATTTGTTCAGGGACTTTACCCGAGTCTCTCTCCCCTCCTTGTTTAGCCTTTGGCGAGAATGAGGCTTCACCCAGTAAGCCATGTTCTTTGGGGCCTAACTTGGGACAAACTGTTTAAAGTCATCTTGTCCTGAACACTATCAAGATAGAGTAACCTACTTTGCTCAAAGGCAACCTTAATGACACTAAGAAAGCTCCCACAGGCTGCTAGCACAGTGAATTCATACTTCAGCGCACCATGCAAAAACTCCTCCGTGGAGACAGCCCATAAGAGTAACGTGTTTTAAAAGGTAAGGAAAACACTTTCTGATCATTTACATTTACAGAAATGATCATGAATATTCAGTTCAGACACACCAAGAGCTGCTTTTAAAGCAGTTCAGATTCACAGGAGACCAACGATGTCACATTAATGCTAATGTAGCCCAGGTAACTCGGGTATATTCTCCCCTTCTCCAATTGAAGGGAATTGTTAGCTGTCAGGTGTGCTGTGGGGGAACTGCAGACCACTTGGTTTCCCTCCATCCCTACAGAACCCGGCCAGTACAGTCAAAAGGACTTAACTATATACAAATTTATTTACATTAACTTTTCACAAGGAAAAGAAACATTATATATATACACAACATTATCTCTCTCTCTCTAGGATATCTAAACAAATAACACAAACGATACCCTCTGGGTAAATGCTATAAAACTTTACACCAGTGCTCCAGATACAGGTAAGTAGCTGATCTGAAACAGATAAACCCCAAAATAAACATAGACAGCCAACAGATAAAGATAAGTGTAGGTGAACAATAAATAAGCCACAAATACAAATAAACAACAAGTGAAATAATAGCAACAGGGGATCCCAAAAGAGCCCTAGGACTCTACTGATCTACTAATTTACAAACACGTGAGTTCACAAAATATAAGGCATGACATCACACCACTTATGGTGCAAGAACCTCAAAGATAAACTTAATCCCAAAGGTAAACCCTTGGGCTTTCCCAAGCCCAATGCCCTTGGGCTTTCCCAAGCCCTACAAGGAAGCTGGTAACTTCACGGGGGCCTTCCCAGTGAGACCTCCGCTCTCAGTAGCCCTTCACTAACCAGGGGGGACAACCCCTCCCCTGTAGGAATCCTTTTTTCCTTGCAACTCATGGCTCCCAGGCCTGGAGGGTGGCTCTCATCCTCTGCGCCAAGCTGCTCTCTTGCCTGTGGTGGGCTTTGAGGGGGTAACTGTCCCCTGGAACAGGGCTTCACTACGCAGGGCTCTTGGGGCCTCTGGCTTGGCCCTGTCTGCTGGCTCAGTAGCCTGAGCACCATCTGGCTCCCTGGACTCAACCCTTTTGCTATGGGTTGGAGGCCTGGGCCGCCTCATGCAGCACCAGGCTCGGTCCACTCCCGGACTCTGTGCAGTGCCTCCCGCATTGAGCTCCCAGCCTCATTCCAGGGGTTGAGGACCTGAGCCGCCCAAGCACTCCAAAGAATCTGCTCCATGCCCCAGCCTGTGCATTGTGTCTCTGGCCACATGCCAGAGGTTGCAGACCTGAGCAGCCTCATGCAGCTCCCAGGGTCTGGATGCCACGCGCCATGCTGCACGCTGATAGCCTAGCCGCTGGAGCCGTCTGCCATTCCCCGCGGATGGAAGTCTTCGGGGCGCTTCCAAGCTACTGCTTCACCTGCCCCTCAGCTCTTCTAAGCCCCACTCTTCTCTCTTCTCGGCCCCGGATGCGTCTCCCTCATGCTGGGCACGCAGCTCCTTTTATACTTCCAGGGCTCTGCCCCTGAAGTCTTCCGGACCTGACAGTGTTGCAGTTCTTAATCAGGTCCAAGGGGGGAGCTGCTCTCCCCCTCCCCTCAGGAAAGAGGCGTGACTTAACACCTCTTGCTGCCTCCTGATTGGTGGATGGCTCCACCAATCAAAACTGAAACATTTCAAGCCTGGGACTCAACCCAAACTCCGAAAGGCAAGCTTGCTACACTAGTACAAATAACAGCTGGTCTAAAAGCTCAAATTTCAATATAACAATGGCTAGTTAGGCGCACAGCAACAAAATCTTTGTCTTGCCACAAATTTTCTGCAGTCCACACCTTTTGGGCACTGAAAATTCATGACTTGTAAAACTGTCCTCCAGTTACTTAAGTAATTACAATACACCTTCTGGTCAGCTGCAACAGTAAAATAGATCAAATGCATCATCTGTTTTCACATACTTCCGGTTTAGCATAAGGTTTTCAGAAGTGCTCAGCCTAGCGGTTTCCAAGTGAAATAATTTTTCCACTGACTTCAATGGGAACCAGGTGCTTTGGAAATCCCACCCAGACAGTACAAGCACTGTAAAACCAGCAGCCTTCCTGGAAGGTGCTTAATTTAACTTATGA
Source organism: Gavialis gangeticus (assembly GCF_001723915.1). NCBI lineage: Eukaryota > Metazoa > Chordata > Crocodylia > Gavialidae > Gavialis > Gavialis gangeticus. The sequence goes on along the minus strand of NW_017728998.1, from coordinate 31,856,997 downwards.
AATGGAAGACTTATTCCAGTCAAGTAATAGTAAAATTGTGAAATACGTAACAGACCAGTGCTTGACACATTGAAAAGTGCAGTGCTAGTGTCTTTTCTCAGCACCAGCAGGCTATGGCAATTAAATCTTTTACAGATAAGCAAATAAGTACCTAGATGTTAATAAGGTAATAAAACCAAGCTGTAGCTATGACCCTAAAAAGGGCTATGAAAAATACATCATCTTACCTCCTTTCTACATGTAGACATGCTTGCCTACTTTACCAACAACAACAAAAAGTATGTTTTACAACTCTTGGCTCCTGTCAGCCTTGCATCATCTATGTAGTTAGAGCAGTGTCCCTGGATTCTACTGCAGCTGGCACACCAGCTATTCAAGCTCTAATTCAAGGGTAGGCAACCCCCAGCATGCATACCAGTGTGGCACACAAAGGCATTTTGCTTTACACATGCACCTTTGGGTGGGTGGCAGGGGAGTTGGAAGGGGCCCAATCCTTGTTGTGGCAGTACAGCCCCAGCCCTTTCCCCACCATCCGCGCCAACGCATGCATGCACCCACTGCCAGCAACAAGCTGGGCCAGGGCCCTGCAGACCCTGATGCAGCTGCTTGCAGACACCTCACTGCCTGCTGTGAGCAGCCTGGGCTCTGTGGCAGGGAGCAGGGGCATGTTCAGGGCCTGGGTCAGCTATGGCAGGCAGCCAGGAAGCTGCAAGCAGCTGCAACAGGATCCATGGAACCCTAGCCCGGCTTGTTGCTGGCGGCAGGTACACATGCGCCTAGAAGCTGACAGCAGGCTGTGCCATCACAACAAGGATCGTGCCCCTTGTGGCTCCCCTACCATCCGCCCCTGGCATGCTAACAGCTTACAAGTCGAGGTTGCAGGTGTTTTTGGCACTCTGTCCAAAAACATTGCTGACCCCTGATCTAATTATTCTGCTTTCTGGCTACATATATCAGTACAGTCTCACTTTCAGACCCCTGCTGAGTTTCCAGTAAATATATCTTAATACTTTAAACTGAGATTTTATCTCAAAGTCACTGAGGCAGACGGCAACAGGGAACCCCAACTATGCTGGGTTTAGAATCACTGACAAGAGACACCTGTGCACTAAGGGTTACAGATTTAAATAATAAACAAACAGAGTTGTCATTCTATCCAATGTAACTGGATTTGCACAGACTACTATAGCCCCTGCAAATCAGATTCATTATGGCTAAGTACAGACATTTAGAAAAACAAAGCCTAAATTGATTAAATCTTTGCAGGTTAGTTTAACTTGCGTAGACTGAATTGATTTGCAAGTGAACAGACATTCACTTTTGATTCTGGAAATGCAGACACATGCTTGCAGTGGCTCAGGCAAGAAGCTGCGGCCAGAAGGCTGGAAGGAAGCTGAGCTGAGGTGGGGCATGGCCAGGCCCTGCTGAGTATGATTGGAGAGGGGTTTAAACCCTTGCCCTGGCCTGCACGGTCCCCAGCTAGGGCATGCCTAGAGGGGGGAAGAGGGAAGCAGCCCTTGCCAGTCTTGTCCTCAAGCGATAGGGGGCGTGGCCAGATGCCAGCCCCAGTCAGCATCCAGCAGCATGAGGTGAAGCGGGCTAGGGAGGCAGAGCGGCAAGGGGTGTCCCAGACGCAGGCCTGAGGCAAAGCAAGGGGTCAGGAAGGGGATTAAACCCCCACTCCCTCCCCCTCCTGCCAGCACAGGATCCCAGCCAGGGTCTGCCTGGCTTTCTGCCTTTCTGGCTCTCCCTTCCCTCCTTCGCTGCTTGAGGGGCAAGTGGAAGGGGGAAACCAGGCAGACCCCAGCTGGAGTCCTGTATCGGTGAGACGGGTGGGGGATACTGGATTAAAACCTATTTCCCCACCTCACCCTGCTGGTCCTGGCCAGGCATGACCATGCCCCATGCTCTCCACTGGAGCATGGAGCAGGGTGGGAGGAGGGCAGAAGTATGGTAGACTCCCACACACAGACCTGGGCTGGGGATCTTTTTGGCCATGGAGGAGGTTTAAACCCCCCTCCCTCCTCTCCATGTGAACCTGTTGGCCCATGCCCCCTGCCCCCTCCACTCTAGCAGAGGAAAAGTCTGGCAGGGGCTGCTCTCCAGCCCAGTTTCCCACCCCACCCCACCCCACCCCCTTGTCAGCCAGCCCTCACTGCTATAGCTAGGGAGCAGAGGGCAGGGCCAACCCTGCTTTGCCAAAACAGACAGCACAGCCCACCCCAGGGCTGCAAAGCATCCTGGGATGCTGGGGGACTGTGATTTAACTTGAACCAGAAAGGGGTCTGGGACAAAAGTTCTATAAAGATGTTTGACCCAAATCAGTTAAGTCTGATACTACATTCAATCACATTTATCTTGAACCAGTTTTGGACATTTTGAAACTGGTTTATGTGCACTGAACTTCTGTTCTGTTATGGGTTTAAGCCAGTTTCTGATCACTTAAACCAGTTTGTGTGCAACTTCTGCCCCCACCCTTGCAGACAGGCAAGAGGAAAGAGCTGGAATTAATTTCCTTGGTGCTTGGTGAACTGGCTTAGTTGCTGAAAGTAGGCCATAGAACTCTAGCTCTCATATCAGCATTTATGAAGGTTTCCCTCAACAATTGCTGGGGTTAGGTTCCTGAAAGTTCCCGTGGTTGGCAAAACCACGGTTGGCAAGACAAAAGGCTTATGGGAAAAATGGCAGATGGCAGGTTGATGCGTGGCCACAGAAAACTGATTACTCAAAACTGTATACTGTGGTAGCTAAAATGCTATCTAGAATATTAAGCATGGATACTCAAAACCGTGGTTGGCAAAACCTGTATCATTACGCTGACTGTGCAATCATGTTGCTGTGCATAACTGTATCTATAATATCATAACATACAGGCATGTGACTTGCAAGATAATCAACTTGTTCCCAAAATGTAACATGTTAGGCAGAGGCAGAAGGGTGCAGGGGACAGGACAATGACTGGGAGTCCGAAGACATGGGCTACACGCTAGATGTCTCCAGGAAATCGCTTCACCTTTTTTCATCCCAGTTCCCCTCCAGCCTGAGTCTGCATAGTCTGTTTGGATGATATATATTTTTGGGACTATCTCCTGATGTGCTTTGATCATAATACAAACAATAATCATCAGTGTGCATGTGCAACTCACAGTATGAATTTCAGTTATTAGTTACAGTTCTTGGAAAATGAAAGTTGCTTCTTTCTAAATAAATAAATAATTAATAGCTGTATTTTAAACATATTTTTATTACATGCTATTTTTATTGAGTACTGAAGAAAGGCAGCATGGAAAAACAGACAGGGCACTAGCCTGTGAGCCAAAAGAAAACAGTTCTGTTCCCAGGTCCTTCTACTAACTGCTCCCCTCTCCCCCCAACTCTGGGCAAGTCACTTCACAGGTCTGTCTCATTTTTTTCATCTACAAAAGTTATATCAACAAACATACTTTCCTTTGTAAAATGCTTTGCCACCCGCTGATGAAAAGTACTGCATAGAGAGAACCATTATAGATGATCAACACAAAATTACAATTTATACATCAAATGCCTGCCTTGGGTTTCTGGATCTAATTATAGCCCTCAATTTTTAAAATTATATACGTATACGCATGTGTACACATGCTCATGCCTGGCTTATGTTAACAACAGAAACACTACGTAAATATACAACATTGAGTTGTCTACTGAAGCACTGTGTGTGCGTTTCTTTATCAAATTACAAATATAGATATCTTCATGTATAATATGAATCAAATAAGTCAGTATACTGTATGCTACTGGACACAAAATTTATGAGATTCCAGAAAAGTCAAAAGCTGCATAAGTGGCATTCATTCACACAAGATTACAACTATTTAATTCTACAATTTCTATAGATAATTTCTAGAGGGAAATTATCAGACAATGCCAATATTTTAAACAGCTGTAATAAATCCACATTTTTGCCCATTTATGACCTCCCTTATTTATAGTTCCAGAAACAGCTATGAAAACCCTCCTTATGGAACTGAAGCAGCACTGAAATCAAAGATCCTTACCCAGGTACTCCTGCAGATTCCATACGATTTGCTAAGGAAACATCATGAGACCAAACATCATATTGCCATTTCCGGAGTCCGATCACACCACAAAGCACATTCCCAGAATGAATACCAACTCTCATATTGATATCTACTCCAGTAGCTTCTCTCACTTGCCTATGGGAGAAGGAAATTACTAGATAATTAACGATCTTCCCAGACATATACTTTCCTCCATAGTACTTGATTGTTTTCCACTTACTGGAAAATGTATGGAAAACTGGTGAAGACAGTAAAAAAAAGTAGAGATGTGTTATAATTAACCAAAGATACTCTTCATCAAGAGTTCCTGTGATCTGTGTATTTTAAGTACTTTTAAATGTTATTACATATAATAATACTGTGGCTATGATCTTCCAAAGAAACAATAAACAAATGAATGACATCTCAGCTAACTGCACGTAGGGGCTCAGAACAGTAATGTCGTTTGCATTCAGATTACAATATAGATGAGAATCAGTCTCATGCTGATAAGAATTCAGCCTGGGATTGTCAAAAGCCCTTAGCAGTCATGTAACATGGCTTCCACTGAAGTCAAGGGGAATGGATTTAGGCCAACTGAATGCTTTTAGAAATATCACCCTTAGGCTACACTTTGCACCATTTCAGATAAAAGGTTTTTAAAGGAGATAATTAAATCTCATTGGCTCCCTAAATGTATCTTATGTACAATTAAAACATTCTATGCTACTTGAATATCAGGTTGATGCTATAGATAACTTTCTAAAGTACTGGCACCTTGATTGAGAATCATTATTCCAGACTGGCCACAGCACAGGCTAAGAATGACCTTATCCAATAGCCTCCCCCCCCTCTTCAAACAACCACCAAAAAAAATCAACACTGCAATTCAAAGCTATATTCATATATTCTGGGTGTATGTTATTAAGTTTGTTACTATACATACTTTATAGCTTCACACATGTCAAGTCCCATTTTCACACAATTCCTGGCATGAACTGGTAACGATACAGGTAGGCCTGAGACACAGTAATAACAGTCTCCCAAAATTTTTATTCTCATGCATTCGTTTTCCTGCAAAATCAAAACAAAGAACAATAACGGGGGGGGGG
>NW_017728998.1:31845735-31851743 GCF_001723915.1 Gavialis gangeticus | reverse complement strand
GGGGGGGGGGGGGGGGGGGGGGAACATTGCAGATAGGCACATAGCACAGGAGCAATCCATTGTCAGTACTGCTAGGAGAAAAGTTTGGCCCCATTTAATGCTGGCTAAAATCAAAGAAACTCTCCCTCTCCCTTCAAAATCAAAGAGGTTTCTTATTTTTGTTTCCTCTTGCCTTTATCACTTCTGAATTACTAAAATAAACCCTAACTAAACTTAAAGCCAGAAATCTGTAAAAAGGTTTCATTAAAAGAGTCAGGAACCTACCACCTGAAGGACAAAACCTATTTCTTTTACTGGGGTTTTCATTATGAGAAAAACATTAAAAAATAGCATATTTACTTAGAGTGAGTAGAATCTTGAAACACTAGCTGAGTAGATAAAGTATTGTGTCTTATCACAATGCTAGCCAAGACTTGGGGGAAAGAAATAAGGAACAAAATAATCACACCAGCAACTTTGCGGAAGATATTTTCAGTTGACTGAAGAAGGAAGCCAACATGCATGACACTTCTCCACTGCTAGAAGCTAACCACAGGGCAGCAATTCAGTTGAGACTGCTGTTCTTTATTGCCAGTAGAAGAGCAAAAGGTAATTTCTTGTGATGTTTAGCTTCAAGACATTCATTTAGATTAAACAAACATCTTGGAAAAGGGAAGACTAATCAGGCACTCATAGAACAATGAGAGAGCACCCCATGTTCTCTATTATCTTGGGCCACCCTGCAGATTCTCAGTATAACCACGACAGTAGCGAGGCAGCCACATACCTGTTCTGTTTAACAGATTATAGGGGGAGGTATGTTTTTATGGTTAAGGTGGTAGACTGAGACTCCAAAGAATTGGGCTCAATTCCTAGCTATGCCATGGATTTTTTAGGTAATTTGGGGAAAATCACTTAGTCTCTCTATGCTTCTATTACACATTTGTGAAGTAAAGAGCATTAGGTTTTTTGTTTTTTTTTTTGGCCTGGCATGACTTGATTCCTAAAACATCTTCAATCTTTACTCTGGCTTTTCTTCTCACAAGCAAAACACTACAAGTATAATATAATCCTATCATAGTTTTCTCGTACTCCATCATTTATCTTCAAAGTATAACCCTTGTCCAGACATACTGAAGTACCCAAGAAAATTAAGTTGAATTCTGCAGTGAACTTAAGTTTGGTCTTATTTTCATTAAATTTTTCCATCATTTTGTTTTAAAAACATCCAATTTGATTACTGTATATTTATGTAGCCACGTTTCTCATCTCTCAAAATGTTACGAAATCAGGGTGATACACTAGGTTGAAGTAAAACATGCAAAATAAAATTTTGCAGGGCTTAATGAAAACTATTTTCAGTCTTTTTGCAAAAGTCCAAACTTTTTACATTTCTTCAGCTCAAACCTCTTATCTACTGGTGCTGATAGTAGGATAACTTGTAACATATACAGTGTACTTATACTAGAAAATTAGACGTGGAATGCTGAGATCATTTGTCTGAAATATTATATAAAAATAAACTCTATTATTATAAAGACAATTCAGCCATTAACTTTTCTGAAAATTCAAACAATGCTCACAGTTATCTTTTCAATTCATTTTCACAAAGTTTCTATTTTTACCTTAACTTCTGCAGCACAAAAAAAAGCTAATGGCAACTGAAATAACAGTTATATCAGGCCATGTATTCATAAGGCTTAGTGTACAATATGGCTTTTAATGAAAAGGTTAGTATGACCTGCTCAGTCTTCAGTGCTTGTGACGTTTTAATGGGAACTGAATTCATGGAAGTATTATATGAAAAACTAAAACTGTGGGAAAGGATGACTTATTCTTTAAAAGGTTTTAACCATGTACTTATGCTATTTTAACACTAGTGATACAGCACATTTAACAATTTAATTTGACCCCATCCGTCAAGATTTAATTAAATCACTTTCATAAAGCTCCTTCTGTTTAAATGATTTATAGCAAAATGACATAATACTTTAACAGCAGTTAAAATTTATAATTTCTCCTGCCTACTTCATAGAAATTTTTAGAACTTCACCAACAAAAGACTTTACAAGCCCATTAAAATCTTCTGTCTAGGCTTCAGTTATATGCATAACTCAAAATATACTTGTTTCCTAGTCAAACAATGATCTTTAAAAATAACATTCTACCCACTATTACACATTGTTTTGTCGCCTACTGTAAGCCACCCTGAATCAAATAAATAAATGAAATTCAAGCACTGGAAGTTCTGAAAGGCAGGCACTGATCTTTGCTTGTTCTTCAGCAAGAATACATTTCTAGAATCAGAATTTAGCTAGATTTTTTTGTCTGGTCACACAGGACACAATAGAATGAATGCAGCTTTACTCTTCTAAAGCTGTATCACCTTCACAGGGTTGAGAGCAGAAAAATCATTACATGGGACTAGGCACAGACAAAGAACAGACCAGTGCCATTCTTAAGACTCCAGCAGCAACTGAATCCTGCAAACCTTTGCTGCCAGCATTTGGTCTACTGGCTCCAACAGCACTATAGTGGTAAGGAGTGTTTGCGGAATTAAATACTTGCTGCAGCAGTCCCATTTCATCTCTATACATAACTAGAAGTCTGAAATTGGATGTAGCAGAGTTTACTCTAAGATGTAAACAACAGGAAACTGAATTATGAGGCTGTTCTGAGGTGCTGGAAACATCCTAAACTGTAAGTGCAAAGTTAATTACCAGACTCCAGAGTTGGGGGTGCAGTTTCCTGCTTTTTGTATTTTAGAAAACATTATTCTGTACGATGTTGCCAGCAACTTTCAAGCCAGACTAGCACTGAGCACTACGTTCATCAATCCACATTCCTGGCCTTACTGATGAGCCCCAGGAACTGCTTCCTCTATTTAGCCAAGGGGCAGGCAAAATACAGCCCATGGGCTGTATTCAGCCTGCAAATTGATCCTATCCAGCCCGCTGACCACTACCAGGAGCCTGAGGAGGGAGGGCTGTTCCGTGCATCTCTCTGTTCTGCCACAGCTGGAGTTGGCCCACGCTGGGATGCACGCAGACTCCTAGTTAACCTAGTCACCAACTCAACCAGTAGAGGTAGCAGCATTCAGCTCCTCATCCTCATCTCATCTCTGAATAAGAATCATCTAGCTGAAATACCCAGCAACCTAATCCCAATGCCTAGACCAAAAAAAGGAGTAGTAAGGGGTAAAGCCTCAAGAAATTGCCAGAGTTAACTGAACAGCAAGCCAAGGAAATGACAGAGCCAATCAGGAGCACTGCACTTTTTATGAAACTAAAGCCCACCCCATATTGCAGCCTATTTCTGATCAAGATCAGGGCTGTCCAATGTCCAAGCCACAAGGGGTCACATGCTGCCCCCCACTCCTCCCAAACACATGCACAACCTTCCTGCAGCATGGACAGGCTCCCTCTTTTGCTGCATACAGCTTGGGCAGCCAAGACCTCTCCTAGCTGCTGTGGCAGGAGCAAATGGGGAGGTGGAATGGCAGCCAGGCAGGTTGCATGAAGCTCATGAGCTGCCAGTTGGACAACCTTGATCAAGACACTCACTATCACTTATGCAATTAAGGGGGCAAATATAAATCTGATCTGCTCATATGGACATACAGCTTGCAGACTTCTCAATCTTCAGTTTAACAGACACTGCACTTGCCGAACACTAACTTTACCATGTTATAATTTTTTTCTTCAACCAATGTAGGCACAGACGTGGATGTCTGTGAAAACACTGGTAGACACAGCCCAGGACATCACAAGCAATATTTTTCCTAAGTACTTTCTCTTTGCTGTATTAGTCTGACATTTTTAGCACAAAGTATATCAAATACAGATGTCAGACTGTTTTAGTCTACCAGTTTCAGATTGAATTGCATGCAAGTAACTGACTATTTACAAGAGAGAGAGTTGGGTGTGTTAGCCTGAAATCAGAAAGGAGTAAGGGTACATTTGCACCTTACAGACTATCCAAAGGAGATCTATCTAGACTGATATATCCACAGACAAATCAACAAATAGATCTACTTTGGTTAGTCTATAAGGTGCAAATCTACCCTGCCTTCTATTTACCAGTAAAACAGGATAGAATTTTCTCTTGAGTGCAATCACTTAATTATACTGCTACTATAATTTCACCTTAGAAAAGAAAAACTTAAGACATTAGAAAAAATAAATCCTCCTCTTCGTGTTACAAGTTCTCTGATAGTTTTTAAGTGTTATTATATAAAACAGTAACAAATAACTCGAAAGAACACTGCAACATTTTTTATTACATAAAAAGCTTTTCAAGGGATCTCAAAGCATCCAGTGGAGTCCACTCAATACATTTGTGCAGGATTGTAGATAAATCTTATTATGCCCATTTCATATGTGGGTTAGCCAAACAGAGTTAAGTAACTCAGAGACTCATACATTCAGCAGCCAGACCTGAGAGCAGAATCCAGAAAAACTAGCCTAGGTTTTGTCCCAGAAACCATCCTTCTGGCTTTCAAGAAGCTTTCCTGATCTTCTAATGACTTTTAAATTAATTCTACTTTACATTGTTGGGATTTTTATTAGCTGAAAGTCAGGTAAGTCAGAATCTCCAGTGGATGCAACCTACCCTGCATTTTGGTCACTGAGGCAGAAGCACTGACTCCTGCCTGACCCCTTTCTTCTGTGAACTACAGAAAAGTTGTTATCTCAATGTGGGCAAACACTACTTTTAAAAACTAGAAGTGCAGAACCTACCTTTGCAATTTGATCAAACTTCCCAAAGAGTTCATTCAGCATCACTACCAACTCCTTGGGAGAGCAGTCGCTAGCCAGGCGTGTGAATCCGACAATGTCTGCATAAAGGATGCTGGACAAGGACATAGTATGCAGTCACATTTTAATTATTTCCTATTAAAATACATGGCTTTTATCTTGCAGTATGTTATGCTTAAAATCTAAAACGCATCTATCAGATAGATTCTTTCATATTCTCTTTCAAAATCAACTCCAGAAGAGACTGAAAGGGCAACATATTTTTTAACTAAATTTGAAACACGGGACTCGAGTCCAGGACACACTATCTGCAAAAACAAAAGAACTTACTTTGGCACAAAAGCCATCAAAATTTGACTTTTCAGTAGCCTAAGGCCATAAAACACTGTTAATAGTGAACTGCCAATGTAATTAAAAGGCCCAAATTTAACAAATTTAAAACAGTTTCGTAGATGTTAGTGTCAGAAGGGACCTATTAGTTGAGTCTAAACCCCCGCCCTGGGCAGGAATGAGTGCTGGGGTCAGATGACCCCAGGCAGGTGTCTGTCCAATCTCCTTTTAAACACCTCCAAGGAAGGGGACAGCACCACCTCCCTTGGAAGCTTATTACATATTTTGGCAACCCTCACAGTAAAGAATTTTTTCCTGATGTCCAATCTGAATTTGCTCTCTTCCAGTTTGTGGCCATTATTTCTAGTTACCCCAACAGGCACCCTGGTAAACACTGCATCCCGTATTTCTTGCTGGCCCCTCCGATGAGTTTGTAGGTAGCTACGAAATCACCTCAGCCTCCTCTTGCAGAGGCTGAAAAGATTCAGGTCCACATAGGGTTTTTTCTGTAGGCCTTTAACCAGATGAGTGGCCCTCCTCTGAACCCTCTCCAGGCCATCCACATCCCTCCTGAAGTGCAGTGCCCAAAACTGGACGCAGTACTCCAGCTGTGGCCTGACCAATGCTGCATAGAGGGGAAGTATCACCTCCTTAGACCTGTTTGTGATGCATCAACTTCTGCAAGAAAGGGTGTGGTTAGCTTTACTTATTACCTCATCACGCTGGCGACTCGCGTTCATTTTGGAGTCGACTACGCAGTTGTGCTACTTAGAATGGTACCTCCTCCCAGGCTACAGGAGTGTTGATGATTCTTCCTCCCCAGGTGCAACACATGACACTTATCCTTGTTAAACTGTACCCTATTCTGCTTGACCCATTTCCCCAGCCTGTCCAAATCAGCCTGGATTTGCTACCTGCCATCTAGTTTGTGTACCTCAGGGT
>NW_017728998.1:31834614-31840735 GCF_001723915.1 Gavialis gangeticus | reverse complement strand
AGAGTGGTACCTCCCAGGCTATAGGAGTGTTGATGATGCTTCCTCCCCAGGTGCAACACATGACACTTATCCTTGTTAAACTGTACCCTATTCTGCTTGACCCATTTCCCCAGCCTGTCCAAATCAGCCTGGATTTGCTACCTGCCATCTAGTTTGTGTCCCTCAGGGTGCTTTCTACTCCCTCATCCAAGTCACTAATGAAGACATTGAATAGTACCAGTCCCAGGACAGAGCCTTGGGGGACTCTGCTGCCCATGTTTCTCCAGGTAGAAACCAACCCAACCACTACTACCCTCTGGGTGTGTCCCATAAGCCAATTTTCTACCCACTGGACTGTGTAATAATCTACAATGCAACTGTTTAGTTTATTTATAAGAACTGGGTATGACACCATGTCAAAGGCCTTTTTAAAATCTAAGTAACGTTTATCTCTATTCCCTCATCCAAGCATTTTGTGACCCAGTCATTAGTCAGGCAGGATCTGCCTGCTATGAACCCATACTCATTGGCCCTTAGCATCATTTTACCCACTGATCCCCCACAAATGTGATCCTTAACAATTTTCTCAAAGGTCTTGCCAAGGATAGAGGTGAGACTAACCACCCTATAGTTACTCGGTTCCTCCTTCCTCCTGTTCTTGAAAACAGGGACCACACATTGGCCCTTTTCTAATCCTCTGGGACCTGTCCTGAGCGCCACCAGTGCTCAAACAGTTGTGCCAGCAGCTCTGCTATGACTCCAGGTAATTCCCCAAGTACCCTAGGATGAAGATCATCAGGAGCTGTTGACTTAAATACATTCAACCACTCCAGGTGCCCCTTTACTACGTCAGCACGAACAGTTGGTGGGTTGGTATCTATACTGGGCTTACCTAAGGTCCCAATGGGATGCGTATTTGTATTCATGTCCAGGAACACAAATGCATTTAGAAGCTCCGCTTTGGCCATCCTATCTGTTACCAGTTGCCCTAGTTCAGCTTGAAGGGACCCTAAGTTACTCTGCACCTTCTTTTTGCTTCCTATGTACTTAAAGAATGACTTTTTGTTACCCTTAACTTTTGCTGCCAGCCTAAGCTCCATTTCCACTTTGGTTCTCCTCCCTGTTTCCCTGCAAGCTCAAGCCAAGCAGGTATACTCCTCCTTGGTGGCAGCCCCCTGCTTCCACGGCCTGTAGGCCTCTTTTTCCCTCCAGGCTCTCCTGGATTTTCCTGCTTAACATATTCTCTTTCCTGTTCTAGCTTTAGCAAATATAGTCTGAGCACACAAACATAAATTCTTTTAAATGGACTGGTATCAACCATGACAATTCTTAACTGTCAATAAAAAACTAACATTAAATACAGCATAATTTATTAATATAACAATTTGTAAACTATCTTCACTTACCTGACGTTCTGGTGCCTTTTCACATATAGACTATGGAAGTTGTTATCATGTATTTGCCTAGTATCATTGGTTTCTTTGAGTCGCTCTATGATGGCTAGTTTCATTCCCATAGAGATATGAGCTGGCAATATAGATAAAAGCAGGTTTTCCTGGAAGGGAGGAAAGAAAAATAAAAGATGTAATTCTATAAAGTTATCTGACTTGCCAAGCAGGGAATCTCAGGATTTTAGAAATTGAAAGGAGGGGGTGGAAGAGAGCTTCCTACAGAAGCTTTTGAGTGTTGCAGGTCAGATGTTCAAAAAGTGATTTTGTGTCTATGCTCAAAATCAGAAAATATATTTTCACCCAACTTTGGAAGATGAAGATTTCTGTGTACTGTTTTTGAATGACAAAAGGACATTTAAAATGCATCTGAACCTGTAACCATCTGTGAACCTATAACTGTGAAAGAAGTGTTCTACCTACTTTCTTTCAGCGTTTGGATAAATTAACGATTATTTTCTGACAACAGTCTCTCTTCACGACTGAGAATGATAAAATCTCATAACTCAAGAGCTCATGATGTAGAAGTAATAGCGTATAAAATATTCAGATCCACATAAATTCTTATTATGGATATATAAAGTAAAAAATGTAAATTGCCTTCCTTGCTGGAGGAGGTATTTGAGCAATTCAAATGTTGAAATACTGGAGGGATACTTTTCTAGAAAACTCTATTACCAAAATGCTAATGCATCTTAAATGAGCTAAGCAATCAAACTCTATCAAAGTAGAGACTTTTGATTGCACCAAAGACAACGACTTTTTTTCAAAAAAAACTTGTACCACTCGTTTAAGTAAAAGATTAACACAACTTTGCCTATTTCCCCTGAACAAGTAGACTGGGCCACAGACTGAGGTAAGACAGTCAAGGAATAAAAAGCAGGAGCAATGGTGTTGAAATTATCTGATGTTCCTGATAAGGAATAAAATGAATAATATCCTTCAGAACTTACCTGGACTAAAAGGAACAACAAATTCTGTCAACGAATGAGCATGCCCAGAACTATGCAGTATGTTTTTCCATGCAAGACTGAAGAGATGGTTAATGCTTTGAAGGATCATGAGCAGTTGGATTTAAATGAGCTGGGAAGGTGGGGTGCAGAGTGGATGGAAAGCACCACTGAGTTTTTGAAAACAGTACAATTTCAATAAAATATAAAAAAAGAAAACATAGTGGAATATGAAAAGTTACACCTGGCAACTTCTTCCTCCCGGTGAATTTAGGTGGCTGCCAAAGGTCTGAAGTTCCAAACCTGCAGCAGCCTTTGCAGGGAAAAGGATTTTTCTTCACCCTTGTTCTGGACTGAATAAGATGCACTGTGGCCAGGGGTAGGGAAGTTCTACCTTTTATGTGAAGCATCATGTAACACTTAACAGGAAGATTAGACAGATCCATGGTTTAAGGCCTGCCCCTGAAAAAGGAAGTCAACTTTTCCTCCATTGCTTGTATTTTAACATTTAAGAGATTTAAGATTAGCAAACAGTTTACAGTGACAACAGACCCTGATTTTAAAAAGGTAGGGTAGTTCTTCAGTGCGGAAAAAAAAAATGTTACTTCATTTTCTGGACAAGTGGTGCAACCATGTGCTTTCTCAAATCTCCATGTGTGGCAGGAAAGCATAGAAATGGAAAGCATTAAGTGGCATCAGCAACAAAGAAAGGGAAAGAGAAATGGTTGAGCACAACTGTGATTCATGGAGGCAGCCAGGTTAGAGAAAGAAAGAAGTTACCATAGGAGAATCAGTCAAGATCCTTACAAAAAACACATGGACAAAGTCAATTAAAGGCTTTCCTAGCTGTGATCTGGGAACAAAGAGCATTTATGTGAAGACCTTCTTGTAGGTTTTGTAACCTCCTCTCATGGGATAAGTAGAAGAGGACACATTGTTAATAGGACTGTGCGAAGCTTCAGTCACCGATTCAATTCGGAGGAGATTTGGTGCGATTCGGCGGCTGAAGCTCCAAATCCAAATTGAATCAGGAGACCCATTAATCCCTCCAAATCAAATCGGAAGCCTCCAATTTGATTCGGAGAGATTCAACGATTTGGACACAGACCCAGCTTTACATGTTTTTTCTACATACCTCAAGGTACCAGGCACAGCTCGTGAATACAAATGGTGGGATGGATGGAGCATCCCACAAGAGTGGAGGGGAGGGATGCCCCGCGTGCTCAGTGGAGGACCCATGAGCGGACCAGAAGTACTTCCAGTCCACTTTCAAATCCGCTGCGGAGTGCGTGGGGGACCCCCGCCTCCCAGCCCCCAGCTCAGTGACTGATGCCTTCTGGGTCTGGGGGGGCATCTGGAGTTCCGCTGTGGCCAATCATCAAGCCAGGAGGAGGGCTGGGGGGTGGGCTGCCCCGTGCACTCAGCAACAGACCCGGACTGAACCAGAATTACTTCTGGTCCAGGGCCAGGTCTACTGCCAAGCACACAGGGGACCCCCCCGCACTCTTGTGAGACACTCCATCCACCCAACCAGCTCAGCATTCACAAGCTGTGTGGTACCTCGAGGTATGTAGAAAAATCATATAAAGCCGTACCTATGGCCGAATCACTGATTCTCCAAATCAGCATTGAATCTTCATATTCGACCGAATCGAATCAGGACAGCGATCCGAATCAGCAAACTGAATCACTGTCCCCAGAATCGGGCCGAATTCAAACTGAATATAGCCTGCTTCACACACCCCTGATTGTTAAGAGTAATGATTTGTTTTCTTTCTTTCAGTTCAGTCAGACTACTCATTTTCTGCTCCCTGCGTTCAGGTCGCAACTTGTTGATATACTGCATTCAAAATCAGCAGTTCTTAACCCTGTTCCTCTCCAGGACCTCCATCCTGTTTAGCATGAGGGAGGAAGACGAAGCAAGGCTCTAAAACAATTTTTGCAACCCCAGTTTCCAAAAATTGAAGATACAGGTTTCAAGATCATTTTTAAACACAGCAACAGTCTGAAGGGTTAACATCTATAATCCAACCAATACTACAAGATTTCCTAGGATTTCTTCTTCCACGTTGACAATTTCCAAATCCTTACATATTTTAATTAACGGCAGAACATCTGCAACAATACCAAGTGAGCATGGGTTCTTAATCTAAATCAGCAGCAAGATTTTTATTGATTAGTCTTTTCAGGATTGACTTCACTATTAGCATCAAGTATACAACAGTAAAAAGGGCTTTAAAGTGGCCAAGAAGTAAAAAGGGCTTTAAAGTGGCCAAGAAGAATAGCAAAGATAGTTAGGTGTGTACAAAAATAACAGTTTTCATAGTTGGTAGGGCCGGAAGGGACCTGAGCAGATCATCAAGTCCGACCCCCTGCCACAGGCAGGAAAGAATGGTGGGGTCAGACTACCCTGGCGAGGTATCTATCTAGCCTCCTCTTAAAGACCCCCAGAGTAGGAGTGAGGACCACTTCCCTCAGAAGTTGGTTCCAGATCCTAGCAGCCCAACGTGAAGTAGTACCTCCTGATATCCAGCCTGAATCGGCTCTCTGTCAACATATGGCCATTGTTCCTTGTTACTCCCAGTAGTGCTCGGAGGAACAGGGACTCTCCCATTGCCTGCTGGTCTCCTTTGGCCAGTTTATAGACAGCCACCAGATCCCCTCTCAGTCTTCTCTTGTGGAGGCTGAACAGGTTCAGATCCCATAGCCTATCCTCATAGGACCTGCCTTGCTGCCCCCTAATCATGCGGGTGGCCCTCCTCTGGACCCTCTTAATGTTGTCCACATCCCTCTTGGAGTGCGGCGCCCAGAACTGGATGCAGTACTCCAACTCCAGCCTGTTGCATAGAGGGGGAGGATCACCTGCTTGGACCTGCTCGTGATGCATCTGTGGATGCATGACAAGTTACAGTTGGCCTTTCTGACTGCATCCCCACATTGGTGGCCCATGTTCATCTTGGAGTCAATAATGACTCCAAGATCCTTTTCTACCTCTGTGCTGGCGAGGGGGAAGTTCCCCAGCCTGTAGGTGTGCTGCTGGTTCTTCCTCCCCAGGTGCAGAACCTTGCACTTATCAGTGTTGAAACTCATCCTATTCTCATCTGTCCACCTCTGTAACCTGTCCAGATCTGACTGCAGCTTGTCCCTCCCCTCTACCATGCCCACCTCCCTCCACATCTTAATGTCACCTGCAAATTTGAACAAGGTGCTATTCACCCCCTCGTCCAAGTCGCTGATGAAGATGTTGAACAGTGCAGGCCCAAGGACCGAGTCCTGTGGAACCCCACTGCCCACATCCTTCCAGGTCGAAAAAGACCCATCTGCCACCACCCTCTGGGTACGGCCCTCCAGCCAACTGGCGACCCATCTGACCGTGTAGGGATCGACACCAGTTGCCTAATTTTTTTTACTGAGAATCACCTAACAAAGAAGTCAAAAGAACTTACAGCACCTAAATTTGCACTAGTAAAATGGACCCATAAAGGTCAAATACAAGAGAGGCTTAACAGCTGATCAGTCACACCATAATCAAGACAAGAAAAATCTTCTGCCGCTCTACTGTTCTTTTGCGGTTTTCTTTTTTACAACTAAACATCATTGCTAACTTACAATAGAGTTACCATTACCTCCTACATTCGTATGAATGCCAGAATTTCACAGCACTTAATAATACTCACTTCTAACAATGACTTCTAAAACAAGCTAAGGTAAGTGGGGTAGACAGCGCAGCACAGCTGAGGCGGA
>NW_017728998.1:31831759-31834603 GCF_001723915.1 Gavialis gangeticus | reverse complement strand
CCTTCCGACCCTTAATCTATGAATCTATGAATCTATAAGCAATTATTTGCCACTTTTAAAATGCTGTTAGCATATTTATTTTACACAATACTGTGCATTTACTTGCTTACCTACTTTACAAATAGATCTATTTCTGTGCTAGTAGAGAATCATTTTCTGAGGCAAGGAACATACTCTTTAAGGAGAGAATAAGACTACAGAATTTCTAACATCCGATAACTTACTAAAGAAAGTAGAATTATTAATTAAATTAACTTCAAAGGAATTTTCATCTGTACTAACCTAAAAATTAAAGTTTCTTTTTATCTGAATTGCTGACATTCTTTTCCTAAAATAATACAACTTGATATAACTGAAGAAATCAGTCACATTCCTCTGGTAGCACAATAGGACTGCAACACGTTACTTGTACATGACAGACATGCATTGCAGAATGATTTCAGTCTCTGGAACTCCTTTCCATTTACAGGTTTTACTTATCAAGACAAGTCATACATTAATCAGTTTGCTCCCTTAATTTCCTCTCTCTGTTGTCAGTGTCACAATTTTTTTTTTTGACAAGAAGAGTGTGTAACAGGGATCAGCTTGAGCCTGTCAGTGCATATCCATCACAAACCTTACAAAATTATATTCGACACTCAAAAGATGACATGCAACTCCTGTAAGAGATTCTTTCACTCACCTGTTGCCTCTTTTCAATCTTCAGTTTCATTCGGACTTGAGTGCACTTCAAAGTATATCTGTACAAATCCCATGAAGCAATCTGCATTCGATACTTGTGAAATGCACCCATCAAGTTACCACAGAGAAAAATGACTGCATTGGCAAGCAACTGCAAGGGAAGAAAACACACTTAAGTAATGTAGAACAGTCACCAGTTGGCACTACGTACCGAAGTGATATTAACTGTTTTTTGGCTACTACATATCAAAACAATTACATTTTTCTCATCCTTTCACACAAGCAAATTACTACCACATTTTTGCACTAATCAGCATGCATCTATTAAACAGAACATGAATGCTTTTATTATAAGCAATCTTATAAAACATAAATCTGTATATAACTAACTTGGGCAAATTCCCAATGAGCACATGTATCAGTATGACTGAGTTCTCCTGAAATGGCACTTGGAACCCTTTAAGAAAAAACAGACAATGTATCACCATGAGAGCTATGGCCCATTAACTTTACCATTACCCACAATCTAAAGGAGGTAGGTTTAGGCTCTTTATTAAATGAATCTATAGAGGAACCCCTTGGAATAGCCAGCTCTGGGACAGGGAGCAGGTTGGAATTGTTTCACTGAGTTAGTGTCCACCTGTTAATTAGACCCCTGCTTAACAGAATTTTAACAGCTGATATTAGAATTAAAACCTCAGATTGAACCCCAAAATTCTGAAGTTTGTGTTTTGTTCCACTCATTAGTGCCTTCCACTCATTAGTGCCTAAAACCAGAGAGATGCTTATTGGAATCAAAGTCTTAAACCATAATTTGTGTATATATATGTTTTTCTTCTAGCTATTGAAGTCAATGAGTAAAATACAACCAAATACCAAAACCATACAGATTTCTGGATGTAATTCCACACAGATTTCTTACTTTGTTAATGCTTATTAGAATCAACATTAGATCAAAACTGCTTTACCCAATGTGATTCTAACAGCTGGTGGACACTATCTAATTAAAAGAAACATTAAAAAGAAGAACAGTTCTGCTCCAACATATTGGCATATGCGTTTTGATGTGAGAAGTATGGAGAAAGGGGAACAGATAATACTACCTGCTTACTGGCAGACATAAGCAAATGTGACTGTGCACTTAGGAGCATAGATGAAAGTGTGCACCTTGACTTTCATCTCTCAGATGAATCCATCTCACAATACCAGGTTAATCCTGTGTTTGATCAGTATGTAAGCAAATCTCCAGGACAGGTTATAACAGGTTTACTTTTTTCAGTATGTGTGTATGTGTTTTTGTAACCCCCCTTGTAAATGAAGACCCACACTCTTTACGGTCTTCCAGCATAGACCTTTATACATATTAATGAGGCCTTTCTAGGAAAGGTGTTACCTAAACTCGGAGCAATACCAGAGTAGTTATATGTTAAAATTATGCAACATGAATAATTGGAACATACCAGAAAAAATAAAGCAAATTATACATAAGGATTTATTTTGCTGAAATGTGTAGAAAACATAGGATCTTGTTAGAAATGGGCATGATTTAAGAACTAGGATCAGAAAATTAAGGCAATTAAGAAATTAAAATGACTAACATGCATTTTGATGGAAATTCAAAATATATATATATATATCATGATTCAAGTAAATTAAGATTACACCTTTTAACAGAAACATCTAAAGATCAAAGATGAACTGGCTTACCTAGAAGAAAACTGAACAAAGAACTAATTACGTATGGACTCTAAGAACCAAGACACTCAAAATCACTCTGAAGATGCAAGCTAACTGCTTTTAGAGAAACTGTCTGGAATAACCCCCAGTTCAGTTACTAAGTGAGCTTTTAATCCACAGAGATTGCTCTGGACTGTGATTAGTGCACTGAAAACATATCTACTGCTAATTATGGAACGAATATCAAATGTTAGAAAGAGCAGTGACCTCACTTTACCACAAACATTCATCTGGAAAGGAAGTAAGGTCATTGAGAGGTATCTCATTTAATGAGATATGACATGTACATATAAAAAATGTGCTATCCATGAATCACTGAGGGTGAACTCCTTATTCTAGCTTTTTATCTTTTTTAAAAGCAGCAGGATAGACAAGTGGTAGTGCTAGCCAAGTGGTTGTAAAAATGCTCTGGTAAGGTGCTGTTGG
>NW_017728998.1:31820362-31826759 GCF_001723915.1 Gavialis gangeticus | reverse complement strand
GCTCTGGACTGTGATTAGTGCACTGAAAACATATCTACTGCTAATTATGGAACGAATATCAAATGTTAGAAAGAGCAGTGACCTCACTTTACCACAAACATTCATCTGGAAAGGAAGTAAGGTCATTGAGAGGTATCTCATTTAATGAGATATGACATGTACATATAAAAAATGTGCTATCCATGAATCACTGAGGGTGAACTCCTTATTCTAGCTTTTTATCTTTTTTAAAAGCAGCAGGATAGACAAGTGGTAGTGCTAGCCAAGTGGTTGTAAAAATGCTCTGGTAAGGTGCTGTTGGTACATACCATTTGCTGTTAGGAAATGCCTGATATTTTTTTCCCCAGACTCAAGCATTTAGTTTAGAGAACACAAACCTCTTCCTTCACCTTCCCAAAGATCAGGTTGACATTCACTCTCTATTTAAATCTGGTACTTGATCAAAGAGATGCAGTAAAAGTTTTCTGCTTCTTTTCCTCCAAGGGGAAGGGACTGGTGCTAACAGTTTAGTCTGTCAAGATTATGCTGAAACAAATTCAGATTTATCTTTTTTTTCCCCCCTGCTCTTTTGATTGCAGGAGAGTGATCATTTCTAGCTGTAGGCATACATTTCATGGCCGTTACTCCAAAACTGTAACAGGAAAGAAAAATTAGCTTCTTGGCCTTGGAATGGAAAGGAGGGCTGGCTGGGAAGGGATCAACTGATGTGTGCTTTCACTCTTTGATAGGGTACCCCAAATTTGTTAAAATTTCTTAAAGCACTGATGCAAATGTGGTTGGTGTTACTGATATACAATACAAAAGGGAAAAAGCATGATAATGATTAAACCATGTGAAGTACCAAGGGGATTTAAAAAGTAACACTTTACCATCAAACCAGTTTCAAAAGGTGAGGTGAGCACTTTCAAACATCCCTGATTTTGAAAGTACAGCTATCATCATTATAGGAAATCATGGTTAGCCTTTTTTCTACATTGTGCCTTAAGATTAGGAGTGGGCAAAATGCGGCCTGCCAGGCCATTCTATCCAGCCCACAGGGCCCCTAAAAAATTTAGAAAATTAATATTTATCTGGCCCTAGTGGCCTGGTATGCAGCCTTCAATGGCTTGTCAAAACTCAGTAAGTGGCCCTCCATGCAAAATAATTGCCCGCACCTGCCTAAAATATACAAAATGATTAAGAAGTCTCGTCTTAGAGCCAACAATTGCCAAAATGCCTTTGCCTGACCTAACAGTCCTCCTCTCATTCATGGAAAATCTGTATCAGTCTCAAATGTTTCGCTACCTAGGGGAAAAAAAAAAAAGATTGAGTGCAGGAAACATCTAATCAAAATTCTTCCTTTACAAATCAAATGGATCTTCCTCTTCCCCTTAAAAACTGAAAATAATCCAAATGGAGGCCTTACACAAGCACTTAATTTACCTTTCAAGTGGAGCTGACTGTGAAACATAAATGGTATGTTGTCTAGATAATAAAATAGTCAAAAGAATACAGCTCTTGGGTCACTGCACTAGTAATTAAAGTTTCCTCCTGATGTGTAAGACAACTGAAAAACCTATTTTTTTGTAAACATGATCATAAAACAAGAAAGATTCATAGATAATCCTAGCAAAGCTACTGTTAACTAACACCAGACTGACAATCAAATAAGAATAAGGTGCACCAATACATTGGTCCCATAACAGATTGGCACTGATATAAAGAAAACTGACTGCATCGGAAATCAGCCTGATATGGCCAATAACGTGGCCAATAAATGCCCCATGCATGCGCATAGCCACAGCGCAGCACGTAGGCAGCAAGGAGCACAACCCAGCAGCTTGGAGAGCTGTATACAGCAGGTAAGTCTTTTGTGGTAGAAGAGGAGGGGGGAAGGAAAAGGCAGTGTATTACATAAATCCAGTAGGGCACTGAGAAACTATGTCACATTCATTCAACAATCTGAAATTTCTTTTTAGAAGTATACGAGTGCAGAACATATGCCAAACTCCCTAGTCCTTCATCGTGACCAAGATAAAATTATCACAAAAAGTAAAGCACTCTGTTTAATAGGACACAGTATATTTGTCCCAGTCATTAATGAAAACGCTCACTCATTCAGAAAAGGAATTACATTTGATCTACTTGTCCTTGTAGGCCACATCCAGATGAGCACAGCAGTGCCACACTCCATGCATTCAGGCGTTCTCCACACTGCTACATTGCAGCACAGGGGGGGTTTGACCCCAGGAGATCCCAGGGTCAAAAAAACCCACACGAAAAAAAAGTGGGATGGCACATATGGTAGCAGCACACGCTGCCCAAAACCAGCACCTCGCTGGCCAGAGCTATGCTCCAACTGCCTGCAGGCTCCCAGCTGCAGGAGTATTGCAACTGCAGCTTCCCCAGCCCCCAGTATCCCAGATAAGGCTGCTCGGGCCAGCACCGTTGCTAGCCCCAGCCTCCTCTACTCCACCTGGGGTAACCTGCTGCATGCCAGAGCATGCGTGGCACAGGCATTCCCCAGGGACAAGTAGCAGTGGCATAAGGTGTGCCACTGCTTCTCGTCCCCAAGGAAATAAACATCCATGCTCACATGGATGTGGCCCTACAGTGCATACACACATGCACTAACTTTCTGACAGTTAAGTCAACATAACTTTTTAAAGCCAACTTAACCAAAGCATACACACGTATGTGGCACACACTAGACTTAAATGCAGCACAAGATAATACGTCTCCAACATGTATTATCTTGAGTCAGATTAGTTAAGCAGACGCTAAGTCAACTTAAAGTACATGTGTAAGCTAAGCCAACTTAAGCTGACTTAACTTGTTCCAACATTTGTATGCCCCATGAGCCTCTGGGGCAATCACTTCCTTATTCCACCACCTGCACTGCCTGAAGCCACATTCCTGCCATGTGCTCAGGCTCTTAAAGGCACATGCAGCATGAAGGCCCCCACCCCCAGCTAAGTCCATCCCTGTACTGAGTAAGAGGCAGCCAGTGGTGAGGCACTCCCTTTAAGAGACTAGAAGGAGGGGTTGGGCTGCCCTGAGTGACAGGGTCAGCCCAGCCTCCCAGCCACAGCTTGCAGTGATACCTACCTGGTAACCAGGGCTACTGCAGGGGAGGGCTAACAAGATGGCTGCTGCTATGTCAAGGAGCTATACATGTGTACACTCCGACGTGGCTTAACTTAAGTAAAAATAAGGTGATTTAAGTAAGTTAAGTCAACTTAAGATGTGTGTATGCACTCCTAGCAAGTAATTTAAGCAACTAAGGACTTTTTTCATATGAAATCCTGCATAAAGTCTACAGCATAATAAGCTCCTAAAATCATGGAATCAATGAAGTTCAGCTACATATGAAGTTGAAAACTTGTCTTTTTCATCAAAGAGCTTTTAAACCTTATACAATCTTTATTACTATAAGCTGATCCTTCACTTGAAATAGAATTATGATTCTCATGCATTTGTCTCAAAAATCCAGATGTGTTGCTGGAGCATTCTCTACCATAAAAATATCATTCATTCAGTATTGTGCATGTAAGTCTTGAATATTTTTGGTAATGCCCCCCTTCCAGTTTTTACGTATGGCTAATGCAGATTCTTTTAAATCTTTTGCACATTTCTTTCCAGTCTCCTTAATTTGTGTCACAATGCATAGATGAACCATATATGAAAAGCAAATATTTACCAGTGGACATCATTTGTAATTTCCTTAAAGAGAAGCATACAAATAGGATGTGGACCCAAACCAAGAGCTCAGAACATGGAATTTTGGACCTGTATCTGAACTTTGCAATCTGCACCCATCTCTAATGGAAATATTATCCAAGATATTTGAATATTCAAACAACCAGCATTTCCTTACCTGAAATACAATGGACTCTTTACATGGTAGAACACGAGATGCCACAATGCTTAGGGCTATAATATGGGAAACCGCAGAAAGGATGCTGATTATAATAGCCTCTAACATCCCAAAAGGTAGCATGGTATAAACAGCAAATATTATGAATAGAAAGAATGGCACCTTTAAAAAGGAAAAGGGAAAAAAAAAAAAAAACTGTTATCAGGTACCTGCCAGTCACTACAGAGCAAAAATAAGACCAACCTTCTTACATTTCTTTAGGCTGAATACTCTTGAACAACTCAGATCACAAGGGCAACTATATCCATAAAAGCTATGACGGCATTGGGCAAAGGTTAAACATAAATACATCACCGAGACAGTTGTTTAAAGTTGGCACTTCATCCTTAACTTCCCCAGTTGTTCTTTGGTTGAACATATAGGACTCTGGCAGACGTGGAAAAAAAAAACTCCAACAAACCACTGGAAGCTTTACTGGAAGCAGCAGTATGTTACTTGAGCTCAGCTCCACAGCTTCTGTATAGATCAGGAGCTTCAACAGGGCTTTTTGGTGCTTTTATCTAATAGCCGATTCAATCAGCTATCAGATAAATGCAAAGTGCCAAAAAAGCCCTATGAAGGCGTCTGATCTATAGACACTGGGAAAGCCAGGTGCAACTAATGCCCTTCCTCTTCTGGGCATGTGCTGGGCTCAGCATGGGAACACACCAAATCTAAAGTAAAATACCATTTGGGGGAGGGGGGAGAAGGAGGAGTTTCCATATATGTAATGCCTATGGCTGCTTGCAGACCAGATGAATGAAGTGACGTAAGAATTACATACCAGGGACAGTACAAAGCAAGGACAGAAATATCTGCCTGGACTTCAAATTTCTCAAGTGCTGCAAGTCAGCAGTCCAATATTAATGCCATCATATCCTGCGTGCACATTTATTCAACATTTTATTGATCCTAAAACCAAACAGTCTTTCTTGGTGTTAACACAATGGAACAATCACTGCTGCACATGAAGGCAAATTTAAAATGCATAGCTAGATATCACAAAATGCACAATGGCCTGTCAAACTATGACAATTCAAATAAGAGCTATTAAGACCAAGACCAATCATGTAAATCCATATTTATAGATTACTTTACAGACCCTGATTTCCCTATATACAGAACCTATATAAATCTAATTCACACTTTTACGTCAGATACACTGCAAGTGTCTCCACCCAGATTTTCCAATAAAGTTCAAGGCCAGACAACTGTTGCTTCAGGTATAAGCTTCCTTTCTTAATGGGGGTTTCAAGCCTGGCCTCCTGTTAAAATAAAATTGCCAGTAGAGCTATTCTGCTTGGAAGTATGAACCACAAATGATCTATTTTACAAAAGCCCCAATGAAGATGCAATTATGCCAGCAATATGTTTTTAATGAGGTGGCTCACTTTTTCAAGGAACTGATATATGCCATTATTTAGTCACGCCCTGAGGCAAATGGCAAAAGTTCACTGTTCCAACTGACCTACTATTATACTGTCTCAATTTTAGAAAACAAGCTAAAGATATTAGCTCACTTAATATCCCACAGCTTTGAATGAGACAACTGTTTTGGTTAAATGAGCAAAAATATATTTGGAGAACCTTGCATTTGGTTAAATGACAAAATTCTGCTTTGTCATATATCTAAAGTGAGACTTTTCCCCCAAAATTTTTAATTGGTTTCACTACTGAATAGATTCCAAATGTCAAGACTCAGAACAGTGGAGCTCAGCAATAAAGACATAAGTTTTAACAATAAAGCTAGATATCTTAAACTACTGTATAGTGACAGTAGTTGAAGTTTACAGCAAACATAGTGCCAGGTTGCAGCCATAATGCAAAACAGATTTTAATTGTCTAATAAATTTCTAATGTTCTTCACTTGAAAGTGGGAGGGAGACAGGAGTCTGTACACTTAAAAGTGATTTTTATTTCATTAAAAACTCTCTTGCTTACATTACCAGAGCTGAGGAGGAGTTTCCTACACATATTTTTGGCATCATAAAATTGCCAGTCTTCAGATTACAGATACCAAGTAATCAGTTTCAGCCACACCCAGCAATGCCAGGATGTGTCATTAGTTCTTATTGTTCCCTTCACCTCTGTATTAGATTGGAAAACATTTTCCTTTGGGCACACCCAGCTCTTTTCAAAAAAAACTTCTTACGTTCATTTTTTTCCTAGCACACTAATAACGAAGATGCATTCAAGGCAAATAATCGATTTAGACTGCTTGAAGGAAAATAAAATTCCATTAAAAATAAAAGGCTGCAAGGTTTAAACAGATTTTTTACTTTACACATTGTTCCAGCGTAGTACAACAAATCTGTGGTTAGCACTTGCATATGTCTTTGCAGGATCAGGTCCAAAGCTAAAAAAAAGTGTCAACTTAACAATCCAATAACAACAGAACTGATTTAGGGATGTACCTAACCTAAAACTAAACAATAAATATTATGTAATGTCAATTGTAAGAAAATATAAACTATTGGTAGGTATCATTTCTAAATGTCAGTA
>NW_017728998.1:31813947-31820351 GCF_001723915.1 Gavialis gangeticus | reverse complement strand
ATATAAACTATTGGTAGGTATCATTTCTAAATGTCAGTATACGAACAAACAGGAAGCACGTACCTGTTCCCATGCACAGAATGAATGGTGACCTTCAGTATCAAAAACAGACACATATCCTATGGTTAGGAAGCAGATCCAAATCAAAATTCCAAATAATTTCAGCCATCTTCTAAATAAGGATTCAATGCATACAATCAAGTAGATGATTGCAAATATTACTAGTGTAATACATACTGTAATAACAAAAGCAAGATGATGATGTGCTTCCTGATAAAAACAAGCAAACAAACAAGCAAGACATGTTATTAAAAGAGGAAAATCAGTACAAATAAGTGTAAAAATGCTAAATGTCATCAATACAGTTATGTCATCATCATCATCATATTACACTGAAGTGAATGGGCTATTTCTATAAAAATGAAAGTAGATGTACTTTTCAGACAGATATAGAGGTCTGTGCACATAACAAATACCCCAGAAAAAGGAAAATTCCTTGTAAGGCTGAAAGAAAAAAAATATATATTTCTCTAAACTTTATGTGGTAATGTGTATACATGCACCTGTTAGTCTAAAATCGTTTTGAACCTCTAGTTCTGGTAAAATATTGTTTGTAATGTATTTAGCAGAAAAAAAAATTAAGCCACTGTGATTCTCTTGGCTAAGAACTGAACTGGGGACTTCAATTAAAACTTAGGCATGAGCTACTACAGGGCTGAGCACCTCTGCTGATTGAAGAGGACCACTTCTGAAAAACATTCAGGAGTGAGCTTGATGGCTTATGCCAGTTGCAACTCCTATTTGTAAATGCCAAGAGGGAAGAAAATTGAACTAGCAAAGTTTAGGATAAACATTCCCCCACAGATGCCAGTCTATAACCATCTGTATTCCTGAAAGATTGGTTCAACCTGTATTTGGACAACAGCATTAAAAGGCGGCAAGGAGACTTACTAGCTTAGTTATTTCTGCTTCCTTTCTCTTCTCACCAGTACTGAATTTGGTTCTCCTAAAAAGTATACCTGTTTGCATAACTGGACAGCAAATAATTACACAAACTCATGTCCCAAACAGAAAGTGTATCATGCTAAAAACTAATCACCAGAGACAGCAACTCCCTAATCTATTCCTAAACATGGATCTCACCCATAACATGACCTCATTCTCAGCTAACTTAATTTCACCACCACAAAGTTTCTATATGTACTTTTAAAAAATACACACACACTAACAATTGTTTTCCATAAATTTCCAACTCACACTCAAGAATTTATTGGGGGGGGGGTGCTGTTGGACACTCTCCGTCTCTAGTGTTCCTTGGTTCTTCATTTAATTTTGCAACTCTTAGTATACTGAAACAAGGAGTCACAGTTCAATGAAATATGTATCTAGCAAGTTTGTGAGTTTTGATACACATTCCTTCAATCACACAACATGGTACAAAGCAAGAATAAGTGATTCAACTTACATGTTTAACAAAAAAAATAATAATTAGTGTAGTGCAGAAAGTAATTGCAATGAAGAGCAGCAGCAGAAGCAGCGGTTGCTGTTGACTTGTGTAGCAGTACTTCCCATAAAGTGGGTCTGTTATCTTGCAGTCTTCATTGTCATTGAAGAAGTATTTGCCTTTAGCTGGCATTTTATTCCAGTTTGGCTTTTATTTCTTTCTTCTGTCCAGTAATCACAAGATGAAGATCAGTCTATCCTTCTTTGAGGACTTTTTGCCTTGTCTCCGATGTAGCTATACCACACAGGACCATGGGCTACAACAGAGTAACTCACATTCTGTGCTCCTACTTCCCCTGAACCATAAGTTTAGATATTAATATAAATGCAAAGGAAGAGCCCTCCTCCCCACAGCCATTCGCTATTCGTCAACAGCTCCGTGCATGTTTTACTAGACTGATTGATATTTCTGATCCTGCAGAGGTTTGTTGTTTGCCACAATCACTTTAACTCCTTTCCACAAGCTGTCAGCAGATCCCTTCCAGGGCTTGCTTTGCAGAATGAGCTCTGTGGAGAAACAGAATTAGTAAAATAATGCTTCAGCTAAATTAATACAGTTTTGCCTGAGAAAAGTATATTTTGTAACTTACGGTAAATACGCAGACAAAAAGCATCCTTTGCCTTGGGGAATGAGGCACTACACTCCTTTCAACCCTTATTACTTTGTATTTAGCATAACAAAAACTCTGAAGCAGTAGTGCCCATACTGGGGGCTAGAGAGCACTGCTAATGCTCTGCAGAGCTGGCTGGTCACATGGCCCCGGCTCACCTCCCCCCCCCTTTTTTTAAGCTATTGAAACACTTGTAAAGAAGATAACAATATGTCAAATTCTTTTATGTTATGTTTCCATTTGAGTAGTAGCTCCAGTTGCCACTGGCACGGTACACAATTGCAGGTGGAAGGGAGAGTTCATCCTAGCAATCAGAACTGAGAGGAGAGGTAGCAAAAGTTTGTTAAAAGCTTCTTTCCAGCCCAGTGTTGAAGCAGATCACACAGAGAGATGTATGGAACACTTCCGAGACTGAAGCAGGTGGTGCGGAGCTAGTAATGCAGCAGGATGTTAACTATAGATGCATAATATTTGGACAAATTAACTCTTTGATTTTCCGTTACAATCCTTTAATAACTATTTAACAGCATCATGTACTATTGTATTACTGGTAAAGTGAGAAACAAAAAATCCTATTTAAAACTTGGCTGTTTAAAGTAAAACAATGTCTGAATTCTCCTCTACCCCTCAAACTATTACTCCCAATCAAATCCCATAAAATAAGGCTTCCAAGTATTATATTGCTAATGTTCAAAAAAAATATTCTTTATTTAGATAGACATTTCTTTGCAAAACTGCCCTATTTTTATGAGTCTGCCCAACATGCCTTTAAAATGTATAAGTAAATCATAATATATTCATACAAGTAACAGAAAAAGATCAACACACAATTCTTTTCACCAAATTCTTTCACCCTTATTTGCAACAAGTGGTATCTCTCTCCTCAAGCAGCCCCACCAAAAACAAGGTAACTATTCACAAAATGAGAAAACATTCAACGAGTAAGATTGATGGCATCTGTCTGGACACTCTAAACATATAGTTTATAATGCTGGTAATCAATGCAAAGAACTGATTTTAGTTCCTTATAATTTAAGGGCCTTATTAGGCACACTTAAATAAGAAAAATTCCCATTAAGCCTATGTAATACTTCACTCAAAACTAAGTTTATTTCCAAGTCAGCAATTTTTAGGAAGAGCTCATCAGTGAAGTGAATGGAAATTTCCACTTAAAACTGTTAGTGAGCTATGGCCCAATGTGTACATATACAATGTCTGCTCTTAAACACCTCTTGCTTGTACTCTACTGTTTCAAAATTTGCAGCACAGTTTAAAATTATTTTACTTCCTTAAAAGTAGCAAACAAACATAAGAGCAGAAAAGCCTCAGAGTCTAAATGAAAACTTAGTATACTAGTACCAGTGTTTTAAGACAGATTTGCTTAAAACCAACCCCCTTACCTTCTTGATCTACATGTTTCTTTCAAATCTAATTAATACTGTTTCCATAGCAACAGGCATGCAGAGTTAGCGATGAACATTAAGGGATGAGCTGTATTGTTAACTAGTAATGACTGATGTTTTTCAAATAGATGCTTGAATATAGTTCATTTAGTGCAGGGGGGGGGAAAAGAGAGAGAGAGAGCGAGAGAGAGCGCGAGCGAACACCAGCCAGCGAAATGTAAAAAACAAGATTTCAAAACAGGTTTTATTAGGACTTGATAACATGACAACAGCTTCTTTCCTACTAGACTGACATCACCATGGTGTTCTTGGCTTTCCCTCTCCCCCAACAGGAATGGTCTGCTGCAAGAAAACTTGTAGGAAAGCTGAATATAAAAGTCAGTTACTCTCAAGCAACAACCCATTTAACTACATGTGCAATGCATACACCCTGAACTCACTGGAACTGGAGCAAGTACTAGAGAATATAATTTTTAAACCTCGTTGAATTATTTAGGCTTCAATCTAACCAAATACATTTTCCACCAGCTACCAAAACAGGCCAGTTTTCCAGACATAGAAACCCCAATCCTGAAACTGCACAAAGTATATAACTCCCAAGTTCTGTAAACTTGGATTCTTTACAAAACAAAAAGAAAGGGAGAGGACATACTGCATTTTGATTACTGCTGAATAATAAATCAGATCTCCCTGAAATATCACAAAGAATACCAGTGTTTATATACATTTTGCAAACAGAAGTAAATGAAAGGAAGTCATTCTTAAAATATACATATTTGCCTGAAATTGTCAAAACCTAGCTTACTTTAAGATACAAATTTGAAGAGGCCTGGTACACAGTCTTGGACTCTACACAGATATGGACGCGCAGATATCTATTTACTTATGTATTCTGAACCACTAAAAAGTGTTGCAGGTACAAATAACAAAGCATCTTTGAAAAAAAAAGAGGAAAAGCAGAGACTTTTTTTTTTTTTAACTGTCATTTCACTCATTCATGTAAACAATAAAGATCTGTATACTCATGTGTTTTCTTGAACTTCCAAAAATAATAAAGAAGTACAAATAATTTGGGAAAAAGCTGCATTGAGTCTTGCACCACTTTTTCTTGGACATTATTAAAGACTGATATTATACGAGCCTGGCAATAACTAGCAGGAAACTGATCACTGGTTTCAACTGGCTTTTAGAAAGGCAACAGCTTAATTTTCATAATATGTACTCATATCAATAAGCTATGGAAATTAGCATCAATATAAATCCCAAGATACCCAGATGCACATAAGCACATGCACTCACACATACGAAACCCATCATACCTCATACAATTCAAATGTATTTACACTCCTATACAAAATTTAAAAGATGGAGACTCCAATAGAGCTACTTTAAAAATAGTATACAAGTAGCTACAATA
Organism: Gavialis gangeticus; assembly: GCF_001723915.1. NCBI lineage: Eukaryota > Metazoa > Chordata > Crocodylia > Gavialidae > Gavialis > Gavialis gangeticus. The sequence goes on along the minus strand of NW_017728998.1, from coordinate 31,815,417 downwards.
AACTCAATGGTCTTTAACTAAGCTACTGTGACTAACTGCTGATCTACAAAGGGTATGGTTGGGAGGTATGCATTGATGCAGTAGAATTAGGCCATATCAGAGTCTACGGGCCTGGCAATTTATTCTACAAAAACTGGTTCTTTTTTAATTGAACTTCTGATCACAACAGTACCAACCACTTTTAATTGAACCAAAATTTCAATTAAAGTGATTCATTTATTGTAAAGGCAAATATTAAAATCTAGAACCATTTTTGTATGAGATTTGAACATTTAGAACAGGTAGAACAATATTTCCACTTTTATTCCCATTTCCCTCACAGTTTGCTTTATCAATGCTTTGTATGGTCTTACAATAAACCTACCTACATTTATAACACATTGCATTACAACAAGGGATTTAGAATTCTGACAGAAGCCAGACTTACTTGCAGTTTTCTTTATAAAAAAAAGTTTCAATACTTAAGTTAGGAGAACGATTAAAAAAAAAAAATCAGAACATATATATTGCTAAAAATTTTTCAGGTGGAGGCAGTTTTACAGAAAGAGCTTATTCTCTTGCCCATTCAGTCACATGCTACCACAGGAGAAGCAATTTTATACCAATAAACCTGCATTCACCCTAGTGATTCCCCAACCTTTTCCCCCACTTGAACCTACTTCTGGTCTGAGCCTGACCACTATAACTCAATTTGTGTGGGGCCTGCAACTCCAAATGAGGTCCAAACCACTAGTTTGAGAACCACTAAGATACACAACTGGAGCTGTGCTATTCCAACTATACCAACACATTTATACTATAACTTGCCTATTTAGACAAGATCATGGAACCACCAATTACAGACTATTTTGAAAAGTTGGGTGCTATTTCTCTAAAAATGATAATCTTACCACATATTCTATTCCCAGCTATCAACTTAGTGAACACAAAAGTGCGTACGCACGTGTGAGTATGTGTTATTTCATTATCTAACGGTTTGTGTCAATACTTTTCCAGTAACTAAAAGAAGTCATTATAAAAAGGTTATATTATTTGTTGTTAAAGGGCAACAAATTCTTGCTTTATATAATGTTATATATTTAATCAATTCAATTAACTCTTGAACAAACTGCAATGACAACTCAATCCCATAAATAGCTATAAAATGATTTTTGCTATGTAGGAGATCACAAGTTTGGTAGTTGTCATAATTTCTTCTCAAAGATGCTTTCAAGGCTTGGATATGTAGCAGGCTGGTTGCACAATATAAAGGTCACTCAAGTTGTAGGATAATTCGATGATTAAATTTGAGAAGCAAAACATTTAATTTTTCAATTTGCAGAAATAGAACCTATTTTCTCAACATTACTACTAAGTACCAAGCACCATCATGAACAATGGTGTAAAAGATGCAAAATAAGAAGTCCCTGTGCTGGTAACCTTACAATCACAAATCAACAAATAACAAGAACAGGTAAGTATAGCAGTCCC
>NW_017728998.1:31813332-31813936 GCF_001723915.1 Gavialis gangeticus | reverse complement strand
CAAATCAACAATTGAATTCCTTTCCTCTATTTATTCTATTACCTACTTTTAGAAATGACTAAAATTGAAGGTTATTTTTCTATTGCAAAACTAGAACTTGGTTGGCCTGGGATCTGAGTTTCATATATCTAAGGCATCCATTGGAAAATAGAAAGATGTTAAATGGTTTCAGTTTTGACCCATCTGTGGCTATTAATAAAGAATTTAATACAGCAAATTAAGTCTTCTTTAAAATGAACACAAGCAGCTAACATATAAGGGTGAATAATCTTCTACATATTGCATATAACATCCAAATAAGAATAGCCAGACAAATTTATGACAATATTAAGTGAAATTCAGAACCACTTTATTAAATACATGGTAGAAAGCAAGTTCATTCATCTGTTTACTACAGTTATGGATGTCATGCCTTGACAACTCAGGGGGGGATGAAGCACCTTCTAGCTCTTGTACACAAGCCAAACATGCTAGATATAACAGATGCCTTCCAGTGCACGAGATCAGACATGCATCCATTTGTGGGTTTTACACATCATCTACAACAACTGCAACATGCTTAGAGTCCAACATCCAAATCTCCAACAATAACCCCTGATGGGAA
>NW_017728998.1:31801309-31808332 GCF_001723915.1 Gavialis gangeticus | reverse complement strand
CAACATGCTTAGAGTCCAACATCCAAATCTCCAACAATAACCCCTGATGGGAATCTGAAAATCCAAATAAAGGAGCTCATAAAATCTACTACACAATACTATGTGGAAGAAATTTCGGGAATCTGAAAATCCAAATAAAGGAGCTCATAAAATCTACTACACAATACTATGTGGAAAAAATTTCTTCCTGAAATACTAATGACCTGTTTATGATGCAAAGTATGAATATTGGTCTCCTCAATTTTACTCAATGTGGTAAGCCAAGAAATACCATGGGTAGCATACTCATTAAAAAAATTAAATTTCCATTTCAACAAAGTACTAAACTGAGTCCTTATACCCCATTCAGGGGTAGTTAAGCACGTGCTAACTTCAAATTTGTGCATAGATGTTTTGCTGAACAGGAGTGAAAATACTTTGTTACCAAACTGTATCTTAATATACATCTAGAAACCAGATGTAGTAGATCACTTAGGTTAGCGTTTCTCAACCCATGTGTCACAACCCAAAAGTGGATCACAAGAGTATATGAAAGGGTCGTGAACAAACTTTAAAAAATGAATCAAACTTTAAAAATGGATTATTCTTTAAAAGTGAAGAACGTAAAAACCACAGGTTTCCCCCTGCAGGCTGGCAGAGTTCCAAGGGGCTGCTTGGGGCTGGGGGAAGCAGGAGGAAGGCCATCAGGCAGGGGGCACCACGTGCATGTGCGTGCACACATGGGCATGTGGTAGCCAGGCAGTGTGGAGAACAGCACCCTGCAGGTAAGTCTATAGGGCAAGGAGGGGAAAGGGGACATAGATGACATGTCAGGGGGGCAGAGGGGACACAGGTGATACTGCCTACCACCCCACCTCCTCTCCAGGGTAAGCCATGGCCTAAGGGGAGTGGCAACAGTTACCAGGACATGGTGGTGGGCTACAGCAGATGGCAGGGGGAGGTGAGGGCAGCACAGTCCCCACCCTCATCCACTACTCCTCACGCTGCTGGCAGCATGGCTGGCATGAGGATTCTGGCAGTAATGGTGGCAACAAGTCTCACCAGACCACTCTACCCTCCTGTGCTCAGTCCCACCCACTGAGCCACAGAGGCAGCTCCCATCTGTGCTGTTCCAGCCAGACTTCAGCCCCATGCCTGCTATGGGTGCACAAATCTGGGGGGACAGATGCTCCCACATGCTCCACATCCCCTCACCTGACACACCCACCCCCCTCCCCCAAACACTGGGGGACTGGGGCCTGAGAGTCGGGGGCAGCAGCAGGGCTCGGGGGGGTTAAGGGACTGTGGGTTGGGAGTGAGGGGCACCATCAGGGACAGGGGGCTGTTTTCTACTTAAGCTATTTACTGAATTGGGACTTGCTATTAGGGCTATGCAAAGTTTTGGTAGCTGATTTGATTCAGAGGAGATTCAGGCCGATTCGGCAGCTAAATCTCCAAATCAAAATTGGGAGACCAATTTAAAGCTCCAAATTGAACAGGAAAAGATTTGGCCCAACTCAGAGATTCGGCCATAGGACTAAACAAGCAGCAGTCCTCAAGGACACTGGACACCGCTGGCCTCCAGCTGGTAAATCTGTAGTGGTGGGCAGAGGGGGGAGAGCAATGCCCCCGCAGTGAGGGAGGGATTGGGACTGCCCCCCCACCAACTCCAGCTGCTCCACCAGCCACTCACCACCCCCACACAAGCTAATATGCCCTGGGCCCCACACACCCCTAGGGATGGCTCTGTCTGCCCCCTCCCCTGCCCCAGCTGGGCAGCTTGTGGCACCACCACTTCCCCCCTTGCAGGGGGTGGGGAGAGAGAGAGGGACAACCTAGGCTGCAGCTGTGGCTCTGAGCCCAAGCCCAGGTCAGGGCTGGAGTGGGAGTGGGAGCTGGGGCTGCCACCTGCTCCCTACTTTGTACTCAAATCCAAGACAAGGGGTTTTTTTCCCCTTTATGCTGAAAGGGGGGGGGAAGCAATTCTCATTGCGGATTCACACAAATACAGTAGGTTTGCTCTGTGGTCAAATGTAAACATTAGCATGTTAAGAGTTTGGGACACATAAACAAGCTTATCCAGTGTAAGTACAGTTCATAATGAATGCCCAGACAGTAACAGGAACCATCCAAGTTCTATTTAAGGCCCAAGAATCCATTTGAGTCTACAGAAGTAGTGCTGCGCTACAGAGGAAATAAACCGGTATGATTAGAATCCAACAAAAACTTTAATAGAAACCAGCTTTCTTTCTGAAGTAGATCATAAATGACATAACTAGGAAAACTCTTATACTATATGGCTGACTTCTTAAAGTTCCCTTTACAGAATGATGGCTTGGGTTGTTTTTAAAATTAAAATGTTTTCCTCTCTTTCATATATCAAGAAGTCAGTGCTGTAACCTGTACTTCATAGAAGTTTATTCTCTATACTCTAGGATGCGCTGTGGAGTAAGTCTTTTCATCCTATATACCTGCTGAGTCCAGGCCAGGTCATAAAAAAACATGTGGTGACACAGAGCAGTACACACAGCTTGACTGTCCTACATTTTCACTCATGTAAAGTCAGAATCACCAACACTGAGAAAAAAAACTCTATAGTGTTTGAATGTCACGAAGACACAGTGATCCACTGTAACAAATGCAATCTTATTAGATGGTTGGGCACAGACTGAATTCTTCTTGTTCTCTCAGACAAAGTGTTTCCAGTACCCTGTATCCACACACACTTTCATATATCCAGCCTGGACCCTGCGTTCATAGAATGGACTCATCTATTACAGTGTTGGAAACAGGCACATGACACAGAGGGCTATAAATCATTTCACGAAAGTCAAAGTCTCATACTATTTTTTAAATCCTGATACCAACAAACATGTGTTCACAGTTTTTGTAAGCATTGAAAAGAACTTCACTGAAGAGCCTTTGTCCAAGTCCTGGAGTTCATTGCACAAGAGTAGGCAAGAATGCTTTCCACCAAACCCCCTTTCCTTCATTCCATTCTGAAGTCAGAGACATTAGCTGGTTGTTTGCCCTCACCAGCTTCTATTATCTTCTGGAGACAGCACGCTGTTCACTTTTCTTCACCCCTTCTCACCTTGGAATGAGTGGAAAAGGGCCACCACTCCCCTGCTGTACCCAATCCAGCAGTAGAGACTTAGGGAAACCACTTCTTCTGAGCATCACTTCAGTGTCACCTCAACACCATGTGGCACATGCACCCCACAAGGCACTGAGCTAAAGGAAAATGCCAGAACCTCTGGCTTTACAGAGTGTCACAGGAGCAGCATTTATGGTGCTTTCGTAGCAGGTAAGGGGTGGACAACAATCCCAGAAGAACCTTTCTTGGATCATGGCTTCCAGGAGTATCTTTACCAGCTCCCTCAAAGGATATGGATGGACAAGAGAGACAGAGGTCCTCTGCAGTAGAAAAATCAGAGTAGTAACAGGTGAAAATAGACTGCCTCTGTCTGGAGAATGTGGATGACTTTTCAGGTGCCACCTATCACAGATCCTGGTCAGCACCTCCAGCCTTGTCCAGTTTCACCCTGAAGTCAGCCCAGGCATATCCTCTAGTGTGTGGAGAAAGCCCAAGCTCCTTCAGACTCTGACTCCATCCTTTTGGTCCCTGACCGTCACTAGCTGTCAATGGCCCTGCCAAGGACCTACCTTCCAGTTCAGCTCCTAAAAGTACACCCTATGTTCCAAGCACCAAAACAGATAGCCTCTCTTCAATAAAGGAATTCATTTGAGACAAAGGCCACGTGGCCAGAAGTCCTTTGTCTCCAGCAAAGGGTTAAGCAGTTAATTTGGACCCAGTCCAGCCCACCCAGCCCTCAGCACCACAAAGTTAGCTCAGCTGTTTTTTCTCCAGTCCACACAGTCCCAAGACCTGATGCTGCTCAGCTGTTTCCTCTCGTCAGGCTGCCCATCTTCACTGGCTGACCCTATAGTCATCTCTCTCAATTTCCTTCGATGACTCCTAGGTATTACCTCCAATCCCACCTTGTTGAAATGTAATTCACTGTTGATGCTAGAAGTCCATCTTGTCTCTTCCCACAGGAAAAGACAAGATGGACCTGGCTTTAGGACCTACCAGGGACTCTATTAACCCTACTTCCCTTGTGCACAAGCTAATCAGGGACACCAAGTCAGGCAACATTATTACAGCATGTTAAACCAGAAACATTACATCAACTCCAAAGTCTCTCTCACCACCTCAATGCCTATGATTAATGTAGTGAAGAGACCTGTCACCAGGGGGCACCTCCTGCTTCATTTCTGTGCCCATGCAATGCAGCAGGGTACACAGGGATCCCACAAACCCCTTCTCACAAGAGCTGGATAATTCTTCTCACAGTGAAAGAGAGGGTTAAGTAAAGAAAGCTGCCCTCCCTCCTGAACTACAAGCACATGACAGGTACTAGCCAACTCACCCCTTCCTGAGTGGGAACCTGAAAAGGCTTCATTTTTATTATTTTTGAAGCCACTAACCATTTGTGAGGAGTCACAGTAGCTGCTTACGTAATCATATATTTACTCCAGCACATACTGGACCCAAAATATATAGTTTGCTTCCTAAAGTGTAATCAGTGAATTCACATCTTTAAAATACAAAAAAAAAATCCAGGTAGCAAGAACAAAAGCAAAGCAGGATACATTGCCTTATTCCTTTCATTAACAAGACAAAAGAAAGCAAAACCAGTTTTTCCATTTTTAGCTGCTCCAGTTTCAAAGAAATGGTCGATATGGTTTTCTCCTTTTGTTTTGCCAAAAAGTAGCATTCACAATACTTCTTAAAAGACTTGTCAATTTCTACTGATTTCCATAACAAAGGTTGATATTGATCATAATTACCCATCAGCAGATGTTAAAACTGAAAAGCACCAGCAAATCACAAAGGTGATGACAATAAAAAAAACAACATCTGAACTATGAACCTCAGCAAAAAGTAGAGTAACTAAGGTATCTTCAGGTTAGTGGGATCCATAAACAAATCCAGTTTATGAAAATTAATTCTTAAAGTACAAAAGCTGTTAAAAGCAGATCCTCAACAGAAAGCTGCACTTTCGTCAAAATGACAGTTGCTCCTTTTAAAATTAGTTTTGTACCTAATCGTGTAGTTACCTCAACAGCTGCTGTTCAAAATGACAGTGAAGAATAAATATCTCACCATGCACAGAGGGGTTTACCTGGAGTCTCTGGTAAATGTAACCCATACAGAGGAAAAGCTTTGTTTTAAAAGTCTGCATTGTGTGTTATTCTGAAATAGTTTTCCATATGATATTTTACCTTCACAAATGTAATGACTAATTCAAGAAGGTTCTTTTAGGGAATCAAAGTATATTTTATTTGTGCTTAACTTCCATTTTCTAATAAAGCCAAAGCATGGGGTGATTCTACCTTTAAAAATAAATATCTTAACAAAAGATAAATTATTATAAAAATATTTTAAATGTGTAGAACCACCCTTACCTTTGAGCTGAAGTACAGGATGACATAACACTTCCTAGATATTTTCAATCTGTTTAAACCATAAGAACCAAAGTGACACTACTAAATGCTTTACAAGGTAAAGATTTTTAAAAGACTAACTTATTCTTTATTATTCACAGTTCTAATGCAAACAAATTGTCAGCCTTGTGATTGTTTCTTTAAAATCTGAGCTATAAAAATGGTACATATACAGCATAACCTGAAAAACACTCCTGCAGCAGGAGTAGACTACTACAAACTGTGAAAATAAAACTGAAAACATCTAAGAATAATAATACTCAGAGTATTATATTAGAATATGATAATAAACTAAGAATAACAATATTCTAAATAATGTAGTACTATGTGCCTTGAGGGTTTTTTTGAGAACCAATAAGGGCTTCAGTTAGAAGGCACTCACTACTACCATGCTGGAAATCTTGCGAAACAGAGCAAAATCACAGCTGCATCAAAAAACCAGCCTTAGAATGTGATTCGTGTGAAGACTAAGAACAAAAAGCAGTCTCCCAAAGTATTCTGAAACAGACAGGACAAAATAGTAATTGCACGGAAGATCCCATATAACCAGACTGGTGGAGCTGAACTAGAAACGACAGCTATTGAAGTTGCTCATTAATGTAAAGAGACACAGTTAGCCATGTTAGACTGAAATCAAGTAGAAGGCAGGCTACATTTGCACTTTATAGCAGGGATGGGCAATTATTTGGACCCAAGAGCTACATAGGGAGTTTTGATAAGCTGTCACAGATTGGGTCAGCACCCCATCCCCTTCCCCCTCCCCACACACACAACAACTTGGCAAAACTCTGTATGGGGCTTTGGGCAGACAGGGAGCAGTATTCAGGAGCTGGATGGCTGGGCAAGGCCGGGATCATGGGGCTAGGTTGCGGGGTGGTGACAGCACAGGGCCAGGCCAAGCTGCAGTCCACTCCCTGCACACCCTGCCTGGGGGGGGGCGGTAAGTATGGAGGTGGCTGGGGTTGTGTGGGAGGGGCATGTGCGGGTCTGGGGGAGGAGGGGGAGGGCTGCCTGGATGCTAGGTCCCAGGAGCCAGCCAGGGTTGAGGGGAGGGAGTGGGGAGGTGGCAGTCTCTGGCTGCCCTGGCCCGGCCACAGCCAGCGCACAGGTTCTGGGGAGCTGTTCTTGGTGTGGCTACAGCCAACTGGGTGCTGCTCAGCTCCCCTCACCTCCAACCTAAGTCACCTGGCTGAAGCTTCCCACCTGCCTGGAACAATGCAGCAGGGACAGGAGCAGGAGGAGCAGCAGCCACCACCAGAAGCAAAGGGAGCAGAGTAGCGCCCAGTCACCTGCAGCCACACCAGGAATAGCTCCACCAAAAGCTATATGGACTGGCTAGGGCCCGGGCCAGTGGGGCTGTTCTGCTCCCCTTTCCTCCAGTGGCAGCTCCTTCTCCTGCCCCTGCTGCACCGCTGCTATGGGAAGGCAGGCAGGGGGGAAGCTTCAAGCAGGTGGCTCCTCCCCTAGTGTACAGGGCTCTGGCTCCAGCTCCCAGCACCCCCCCCACCCACCCACCCAAGTGGGTGGGAAGGC
>NW_017728998.1:31760845-31801280 GCF_001723915.1 Gavialis gangeticus | reverse complement strand
GCTGAGGCAGGTACTGCCCAGCTGAAGCTCCCACTCTCAGAGCAGGGGTAGGAGCAGGAAGAGGAGCCATCGCTGGAAGCAGGGGGAGCAGAGCAGCCCCACCAGCCCCGGGCCCCAGCCAGCACATGCAGCTTCTGACAGGGCTGTTCCTGATGAGGCTGAAGCCACCTGGAGGTTGCTCTGCTCCTCCAGAGGAAGTTCCTCCTCCTGTTTCTGCTGTGCTGCTCTGGGTAGATGGGCAGGGGGGATGCTTCAGCCAGGCAGCTCCTGCTGGAGGTGAGGGGAGCAGAACAGCACCAGGAACATCAGCTCTGCCAGAAGCTGCACCCACTGGTCAGGACCCAGGCTGGCAGGCGTGGGCAGGATCAGGCCATATCTGGCCCACGACCCATATTTTGCCTACTGCTGCTTTACTAATTTAAACAAGTTGTTGTACATAAACTTCACAGTTCAAACAAAGACACTGTTTGGCCTTATAATTAACTCTAGTTTTTATCCGTACAAAAAAAATCCTTTTCATAATACTGATTTTCATAAGCAGCAAACTCCAGGGTGTAATGCAACATATCACACCAAAGGGGAATTCAGCTGTGCTTTGTCTTTCGGAGCTCAAGGTGTGTGATTATTTCATGATTCACAGACTCTGTCTTGCCTTATGGATAGATTTTCTGAATGTAATCAGTCTGAAACTTAACTCACCCCTGTACAAATCAATATTCCATGTGTTCTTTAAGTTTTCACTGACCTATTTAAAAGGTATTTCTTCTGACCCTATGTGCTCAACAGTTCATCAGCTTTACATTTTATAGTTCTCTCCCAAATGTAGTAATAGTTTAATTGCAACAAAAAAGGACATCTGTGCAAGAATTGCTGTTTGATAACGGAGTAAAAGGGAATTATATCAAGGAGGAACAGGATACTTCAGAGACAATGAATGATTTCTTTGCATCAGTCTTCAAAGCACAAGATGCTAAGGAAATATCATTGTTAGTCCCATTCTTTTCAGGTAACAGTGTCATAAACAGAGTTTCTTTTGCAGGATTGAAACATATTGTTAACTCCCACCAAGACTCTCAGTGGTTCAGTACTTCAAATGCTTAGCCTAGACACTCCACTATTCCACTTGCTATCCTCTATGCCAGGAATTAATGCTTGTATAAGTCAATACTGTTGCCAGGAGAAAGTCTTTACAAGTTTGCTTGCTTCTTTTAATCACTGCCACCCTAGTTAATTACAGTAAATCAGGCTTATTAGTGATCAGCAGGGATCCGAGTTTTCCATTTCCCACAGAAAAAAAACACAGATTTTCCTATTTAACAGAGAGAAATGCAGGCTTTTCATTTTAAGAGAAACACATGGATTTTCCACTCTTGCAAAGAGGTCTCAGCAGGCTGGTAGAGTTCCAACCTGGAAGAGCTTCTTGGAAAAAGGGCAGCAACCCCTAAGCTCTGTCCCAAGGAGAAGGGCCTTGGCTCGGGCTGACTTCCCCTCCTGGAGCCTTTGGGGTAAATGGGGTTTGCAGGACCTAGAAAACAGCTGGGGGCCCCCTCCAGCAGTGCTGGAGGGCTGCAGGTTGGGGATGGCAGGGCACCAGCAGGGCTATGGGGGGCCCTGTGGAGTGGGTATGGGTGACTGTCCAGGCTGGCGGGGAGGGCTGTTGAAAGAGCCAGCAGGGTGGATAGAAAGTAGGGCAGAGGAGTGTGGGTGGGGGCTGAGGGAGAGGGGAGATGTCCATAGAAAACCCAACATGGAGGGTCAGCCTGGCCCAGTCTGATGGCCTGTGGACCAGGAGCCACACACCATCAGGCCGAGTGGGACGCCACACATGGAGGCACAGAGTCGTGCACCATCAGGCCAGGCAGGCTCCTGCTTGCCTCCACATGCAGCTTCCTACTAGAGTGCTGGAAGCCCCACACGTAGGCATGAAGCCCACCTGGCCCGATGGCACATGGCTCCCAGTCCACAAACCATCGGGCTGAGCCAGTCAGCTTCATGCCTCCCCATGGGGCTTCCAGCATTCCAGTGGAAAGCTGCACATGGAGGCATGGAGCCCGCCCAGCCTGATGGCATGCAGCTCCTGCCTGCAATGCCGCAAGCCCCACGTACTGGGACGGAGCCACCTCAGTGTGGTCTGAGGTGTGCGCCAGTGGGCCGGGCCAACTTGGTGCCAGCATGTGCAGGCCCTGGGACTGAGTCAGAGGCATGTGCCCCTGGAGGCCTGCTTGCCAGGGCCCTGAGCACCCCAAGGGCCCACTGCCTGCTGCTGCTGAGCTGCCTGCAGTGGGGGCTGTGCACCACAAACCCCACACTCATCCACAACCCCCCCCACACACCAATACTCCTTCATAAATCCACCCAACACACACACCACACACCCACTCCAACCATACAAAGTACCTGCATATATTTCTGAAGAAAGTTCAATAGTGTGGTGTTTAGCGTAATTTGTTAAAAAAGAAAAGTAGTTAATTTTGCATAATTTTGAGTTTTCCTGTCCATAATTTTGAATTTTTCTGTGCATAATTCCCTGAGTTATACAAAGTGGTCTCAGCAGGAGCTCTGATTTTCCATGAAGAAAAACCCCAAATCAAGTGCCAAAATATAGAGATATTTGAATTTATTTTATTATAGCAATTGAAGCACTGGTAAGCTTCCAAATTGCTTTAAAGCTGTAAATATATCAATAAAACATTGTGTTCAACTATATATAGTGGTCTTTCATTTTAATCACGGATTTTGGAGTTTTAGTCAAAGAATCTGTGCTTTTTTTTTTTTTTTTTAAATCAGAAAAAAACAAGATCCCTGGTGATCAGCCAATCTGATAAAAAGTATAATGATTCTCTTCATTGAATTGGAAGTTACAAACTCCTCTGAAATACAGAGCTTACCTACCTGGAATTACGTGGAAAAAATCTTCCATTCCCAACAAAACAAAAAATATGCATGCTGGGACAAGCTGCCAAAAGCTCCATCATAAAATCTGTGGTATTCTTCCTCCACCATAAAATTCCAGAAAAAATAAAGCCCCCAACTTTTCCTTGGAGTTTCCAGAGAACGATTTTAGAATCGTAGGAAAGTAAGGCAAGAAGGGACCTCAAAATCATTTAGTCTAGCCCTCTCCGCAAGGTAGGAGTATCCCTGAGTAAGCCATTCCATTATGCGTCTGTCTAACCTGCATAACTTGGAAATTTCCAAGGATAAAGATTCCACAACTTCTCTAGGTAGCCTCTACCAATGTTTCACCACTCTCATAGTTAGAAAGTTCCTCCTAATCTCCAACCTAAAATCTCTCCTGCTGAAGTTTGAGGCCATTGCTTCTAGTCCTGTCCTCTGTGACCAGAGAAAGGCCCATCTCTGTCCCTTCTGTAGTCATCCTTCACATATTTAATGACTGTTATCAAATCCCCACACAGTCTTTTCTTCTCCAGACTAAATAATTCTAGTTTTTTCAGACTATCCTCCTAAAGCATGCCTCATGGAATTATTTAGTTCTCTAAAACAAAGTTGGGGACATTGGGAGAGAAAAGACAACTTTGCTCTCTACTGAAGTTAGAAATACTGTATTTATTAGTAAACATCACTTTGGGTCATGAATACTCTGACAGACAAAAAGGGTGAATGTTTATATTTATATTTTTATACTAAAGGATGCTGAATTATAAGCAGATAGCAAACCAGAAAACTGCTAGCATCAAAAATTAGCAGGCATAACGCAACATCCCTAATTACATCTGAAATAAACCGCCTTGCTCACCAGGGTTGTCAACTTAAGAAATTTTTTTTCTGATAATCTACAAACTTTTTATTGACAACCAAACTTTTACTGGCATGTTTTTACTAATATGTTTTACATAATGTAAATGTAACTCCTTTGCCAGGCCCCAGGCAGAATGGTTGGGTTCAAAATCAGGGGTTTGGCAACAACCACAGTAAAAAAAGTTAAAAGGTTTGGTTGTCATTAAAAAGTCTGCAATAAAAAAAATCTTCTGTCAGCAACACTGCTCGACTGCAACAATGGTTTTACATCATACTTCCCCCACCCCAAGTATCCCCTACTCATTCCCACACCCTGCACTATGCTATTCCCCCGCCAAACACCCCCAGCCTTGCTCCCCCTCCCCGGCATGGACCTCCAAAGATACCTACCTGCATAGATGATGTGTAAGTGTTGGCAGTATGGGGGGCACAACTCTGTAACGCCACCACTGCTGCCCCTGCTGCTGCCAGGCACTGGCTCTGGCTGGGCTGCAGCCCCATGCCCCACCATCAGTGAAGAAATCACACTGCCACTGCCACCCCTGCTGCTACCAGGTCCTGGCTCAGCTGGGCTGCATCCCATCTGTTGTCTGGGCAAAAATCTGAAAAAGCACATGCCTCATGTGCCCCCCCACATGTTGCCTATGCCTACCTGCAACCCAGCAGCATTACAGGATTACACAGCTGCAGCATGTGGCTAGAGGGGAAAAAGGTCTACAAACCCATGAGAGGTAGCTTTCTGCAAGGCATTGTGCTCCCTTATGGATACCAGGTGGTACTGTTCTGCTCCGCCCTTCAGTCAAGTTCCCGCTGTCCAGCTTCTTTCCCAGATAGATATTAAATCCAGCAGACCAGCAGCTTTGTGTTTTTATGGACAGCTCAAATTAATTTACAGACTTTACAGACAGAAATTTTTAGCTTGATTTTTTACTGACTGTTCATAAATTTATGGACAGTTGGCAGCCCTGTCATTCAGTCCCTTGAAGTTACCCCTGTAATTCCAAAAAACAGAAAAGGCAGCACTCAGAAACAAAACCTCCTTCCTCTTCTAACAATATTTAGAGACTACAGGTATAAATAGCAATATATTCCTAAGGCTTGATACTGATTGGTGTTAAGCACCCACACAGAGCACAAGGACTTCACAGACAGTCCCTGCAACTATTCTGTACTTGTCAGATTCAGTACCCAAATATCCCAAAGTGAACTAACAATATTGATATGCAAATTGAAAAACTTTCTGCTGCAGATAAAACACGTGGCCTGTAGTGCTGCAGAACCCAGCTGCTACTTAAAGGCATAAAACAATACTCTGTTTCCATTCTACAGCAATACTAACTGATACTGCAGACCCAAACACTGTTCCAGATACTGTAAATCAAACTAAATAGCAAGCCAAAAAGGAGCAAAAACTCAAGAATGAGCCACAATGCAACAGCAACAGTGTGTCCCCCCTGCTAAAGGCAAAATTTGTTCTTTCTATATGAAATTCTGTTTAGATAACACTATCACTATATCTGTACTAGAGAAACAATAACTTCCCTCAGCTCCATGGCTGACCTGGAGAACCCAGTGGAAATAACCACTGACCAGAGTCAGTATGGTAGACAATGGATGGAATTCAGAGACCCATCACTGCTGTGCTATCTACAGCACTTACTTCTTACACCAGGAACTGTTTTACAGTAAAACCTCCATTTGTTTTGTCATGTGTTCAATACTGCCAACTCTGACAGCATGGTCACAAGTTTCAGACTGTATGTTAGTTTTTGGAAAGCCCCAGCTCTATTAAAAAAGTGATTTTCTAGCCCTACTATCTGGAAATGAAACGCTTGAAAACGTGACTCCTCAAGGAATCAAAAACCAAAACGTAAACAGAAAGATAGATAGAGGTGTTTATTGTTTTAGGGGGTGTCATGGGGGGTACTATATCTCATGATTTTTTAATGTTTAGGGCTGGCAAAACTGTGCTTATGAAGCATAAAGCACATGAGAGATGATGGGGCAGGGCAAGGTGGGGCAGTCCACAGTCCAGACACAAGCAGCACCGCAAGCAGGGGGAATTTGACACCCCTGTCTTAAAACACAGCCAGAAAAAGAGAAACTGAATGTGACTTGTTACTACACAAATAGAATTCATTAACATGCCCTGGAAGTGGTAGAGTTAGAAAAGGCCAAACAAGAAGAAAAAACATTTTCAGATATTGTTTTAATAAGCTTTAAGTTGGTAGCGTTTATTTAGGACATTTTCATTTTTTACCATCTCCTCTTTCAAACCACAATCCTGCAACACTTGTTGAACCACAACATCTATGGTCTAGTCAAAAGTGAAACTAAAACTACAATCTCTTCTTAAATAAGGACTTCCTCTAAAAAGAGAAGAAATACCAAGTATCATAAGAACATATGTATCCACTGTGCTGCTAAGGAGCATGATTTATTACACTGAGACCTAATCTCAGTACCAAAGAGCAGCCATGCCAGCATGACACATTATGAAATGTAAAGATTACATGTTTGGAGGGGCCTCCTAGCAAACAGTTGCAAACAAGTTTGGTGGCAATCAGATACAAAGCTCTGTGCACTTCCTCCTTTACTTGCTGAATCTTAGCACCAAGTAAACCCAACATATTCAATGCTATTTCAAAACTGCTTCCTAACCCCACAGCCCGCACCCTTCCTTCTGCCCAGCTTTACATAGAAACATTAATTTGACAATTGAAGGAGGGACAGCACTTAGCCTCTCTGTCAGTTGCAATATTAAGTGTAAGGTCCTACCAGTTATTAAAGGTTTTGTGTTTCCTTATTAAGAGATCCAGAACAACTGTTTTATCCACACCACCCACTTACCAGGATTTAAGAAAATCTGCATTGTCATGTCCACAAACACTTATTTCACACAAAGCACTTCAAAATTCTGGACCGTGCTGCTGCACTGTTGCACGTGCTGTCCTGTTCTGCTGCTGAGCTCTATGCATCCTGGGATTTTTCTCCTTGTGAACAGGGTAGCTACCAGGAAACAATGGAATCATAAGATCTGGATCAAAATAAAAATTCCCTTTATTCTGCTCATCTCTCCCTAACCTTCATCCTAGTGTTACAAGCCAGCACCATTTTCAGAACTCTGTCCAAGCAGCTTGGAGAAAGACTGGTGACTAAGTAGTGGGATCCTCACTGTGTTGATACAAACAGGCTTCTGTAAAAATCTCTCATGTTACTTAATGATTTTAGAACAAGGCAATAAGGAGGAAGTAGGTGCCAAAGGAGGAAGTAACTGAAATGACACAGCCAATTTTAAGTAACATTTTCCTGAAGCAACTTTGATATTGGAATTGCAGCTTTTGGGCTTAGCCTACTAGTCCTGATTGGCAGGACTGAGTCGTCCCACAGGCTGGGATGACCAGCAGTGGTGGCAGAACTTCAGGATGTCAAGACCCACTCTCCTTAAAATCTGCATGGAGCTCACCTTGCAGCCACTGCAGCAAACCATCTACCAGAACATCTGCCCCTTTGCCAAGAAAAGCACTTGGCTGTTGCTATCTAGAAATTCAAAACCTCAGCTGCTGCTGGTTAGTATCTAACCTAGATCAGCCATCAACATCTAAAGAAGGTGCTGCCCCCCCTTGAATCATAAGGCTGAAGAAAGCAAAGGAGATTATTAAGGGGTTTATATAGTTGCGGTTCTGAAGTTGTATTGGGATACTGATAGGACCCACGTGCATACTTGTCCCTCCTACCAAGCCTCACGATTCATCAACAGAGAAGTATATTTTTCCACAGTGTTACAAAGACTAGAACTTTTTCAGCACCCTGAGAAGTTCATCAATATTAATGTGGGTTGGTCTAGAAATATCAAAGTCATCTCTAGAAACTCAAGTCAATGAGCTGCAATGACAAATGGAACTTTTGGGCTAAGAAACATTATAGACATTGACAAACTAAACTGATGTTCACTCAGCATTGGCTCCCCAGCCCATGGCTGCTGCAACATACAAGGTACAACAAAGGGAAAAAAAGAAAGAACATATAATAACCATCTAATCCAAGGGTATCAAATAAATCATTAGTTGGATGTATAGATTGACAGTCAGCAGGGGAGCAAAGCAGACCTGGATTAATAACTGCATATCTACTTTTGCTGAGCATATCCCCAAAATTCAGAGAAGGATTGGTCTCAAAAAGACAGCAGCCAAACTAAAAGATATGACATTCTGCTTTCTCCCAAGGTGGTGCTCCCAGAACTGTTGTAGAAGCGGAAGGTAACCACAAGTCATAAGGACAGTCGTGCAATCTTCATGCCAAAACAAAGCTCTATTTTTGGCCTTAGTTCCCTTTTAAATATTTGCAGATCAGCATAAAAGGAACTACAAAATATAGAGAATTCTTCAGTAACCCAAAAGCAGGGAAAGAGAATACATTTAAAATTTCTTTGGCTTTAAAATATCTCCATAGGCTGAGATGGGTGATTTACCTCATAACTACTCAGGCCAGTTAAAAAATGAGGACAAAAAATGAAAATTTTAATTAGAACATCCTGGTGCTTTCTTTTTCCTATACCTGCTTTGACAATGAATTTGCCTTCATTCCATTTCATTTCTGAGTGCTGCCACCATAAATGGGAGGAATTTGAGAGGGGTTGCCGTCAACCAGAAAACAGGAACAATAAGCACTGCACTAAGGGGTGTCAGACAGGACATAGCACATTTCAGACAGGAGTTGTTCATTTGCATATTTCTGGGAAATAAAGACGACTTGATTTTTTAAAGTCTATGACTCAGCTTCCATTTGGAGCAAATGAGATGGAATTTAAAAACGAGAAAGTGAAAGAAGGGCAGACTGACCTAGTGATGCCCTGACAGCACCCAGAAAGGAAGTTGTTGGAACATCTAATTCCTCACTACAGTTATACTGAAAAAATAACAAATCACCTCATGCCTAACATTCCTGAAATCCTGAGAGACTCCTTTCCCTTGCTACTTTAGGCTGGATCCACAAAGCAGATCTACTCCAACATTTTGTGATAGTTTCATAGTAGTTTGGGGTCAGAAGGGACCTGAACAGATCATCTAGTCTAACCCCCCGCCACTGGCCAGAGGACACGTTGGGATCACATGACCCCAGACAGGTGTTCGTCCAACCTCTTTTTGAATTTACCCAAGGTAGGAGCGAGGACCACTCCCCTAGGAAGCTGGTTCCAGATCCTAGCCACCCTAACAATGAAATAGTGCCTCCTAATCTCTAATCTGGACCTATTCTCCAGCAGCAACAGTTGTGACAGCAACTTCTAGACTTGCACATTTTAACTTTGGCCATCTCCTCAGAAACCTTACAATACCGGTACTATCTTTTAACTTCTCCAACTTAGCTAATAATTTCCCAGATGCTTTACTGAACTTCAGATACACTGAGCAAGTCACATATCCATTGTCTAGGAAAAATTGGTCACCTTTAACCTTAGCAAAGAAAAATTTTGATCTGACATGATCTACCTTTGGTAAAGCCATGTCATTGTCTTTCATTTTCAACTAACCTGCAGATCTAAATATTCTTTCCTTCCAAGATTTTTCTACAGCCTTTCAGACCATCCAAGTCACACTAACAGGTTTGTAGTTCACTAGATCACTTCTCCACCCTTTTTTATACAGACATTCAGCATTTGCTATTTTGCAGTTACAAAATAACACTTCTAAATTGAAAGATTTACTGAAAATCTTTGCTACTATACTTGCTTTTTCACATGTCTATTCTTGGATGGAGATTAGGCAGACAAGGTTCTTTGGGTAAATCTGGTACCTTTTATTAGACCAATATTTGAATTAGTCTAATAAAAGATATTAGATTTACCCAAAGAACCCTGCCTATATCCTTAGACCAACACAGCTACAACCTACACCCCTGTGGACGGAGATTAGACTTCTCAACTTTGATACCTTAAAGTAAACTCTCTGTGTTTGCTTTTACTTCAGATGTGGCAATTTCCATTTTTATATAATCACTTACATTAGCCATACTGCCTTTACTCCCATGGTTAACATCATTATCCTTATTGAAAACTTGAGGCAAAATATTTATTTTATTAGGTTGCTGTCTCTGCAAATCAAAGAGCAAGCATGCTAGTTATGCCCATACTCTTTGGCTGAGACAAGCCGAATGAATGAATAATGAATACTCACTCTGAATAGTAACAATTGTGGTGTTCCTAGCTGCTTCCTTTAACCCTGTACCAGGTCTTCCAACTCAAGGTCAGTTTGGGATATTTAATCAGTTTTACCTTCTTACATAGCTCTCCCCGACTGAGTCACTGTGTTGAGTGCGCTGGCAGCTAAATTGCATTTTATAAAAACCCCATGCTCTACACCAGTGTATTCTGCAACTTAAGGAAACAGGACTTCAGCAAAGGTATATTCCCTGCCTACACACAGAATGTGGAAAGGAGAGCTCATGATAACACCAGGAAAAATGTAAAGCAGCAGTGAGAGAAACACGATAAGGGAGGAAGAAACGTATGTAAAATCAAGTAGACTGTCACCAATCCACACACTCTTTATCCATTAAATTCAATGTAAAAATATCCACTAACTAAAAAGGAGCAGAATTTTTCCCAAAAGGTGCAGATTTGACATTGTTGTGCACTGTTAAAACTTGTGAAAACAGCCAAAAATGTTTCATAGTTTCATAGTTTCTAGGGTCGGAAGGGACCTGAGCAGATCATCTAGTCCGCCCCCCTGCCATGGCAGGAAGAGCACTGGGGTCAAATGACCCCAGTAAGGTGGTCATCCAACCTCCTCTTAAAAACCCCCAGGGTGGGAGCCTGCACCATCGTCAACACTGGCACTTAGGTATAAGAACCCACACAGTCTAGAATGGCAATAACCTGCATGGCTGCAGCATATCTACAGGAGTTCCCAAATTTCTTAAATGGGATTTCTGAAATTAGACTAGGAAGGACTTACCAACCACTGTTAAAAATATGTTTGACTAATATTTGCAGCATTTTTAAAAAGCTTTGACGTAAGATTTTTTTGGTTGTTCCAAGAACAAAGGATCCTTCTGTATCAACATAACACTTCAAGGTCAGAGTTTCAAAGCATCCTAGGTGAGCTACAACTATGATTGTCAACACTTCCTAAGGGAGTTAATGTAGTAACCAACACATGTAAAAGGAAATTGTCTTTGAGAGAATAATATCAGACAAAGTCCTGGCCCTGCTAAAAATCAATGACAGAACTCTTAAGTTTTTACCTTGTTTCATTATTATGGATTTATTTTTTTAAGATGTACTAAAAATAGACAAGATTTGTGAGGGTCCCAATCTGGTAAAGCTTGTGCAAGTGGATCATTTTCAAGTGCAAATGAGTAAAGATGCTCGGTTACATGCGTTTGCAGCACCAAAGCCACTCTCACTAAAGTCAATGTACTTACCAGCAGAAGCAGACCCTGGAAAGGAAAGGAAGGAAGCGAGAAACACATTTTACAGTAAGAGATTTAACAGGGGAGACCAAAAAAAAACCCAAAACTCTACAAGTGTTTGCAAATAGCTTTCAAGAGCACAGAAACACGCCTCTTGCTTCTTATCAAGAGATGCAAGTTTCAGAAACATAAAGCAACATGAAGCAAATGGTAAGTACTTCAAAACATGTTCTGATCTGAAAGGCAGACAAACCCCTCTACACTCAATGCTAACCACAGGCACCCATTTCCCTAGCAACAGTTTGCAGGCCAATTTCATTTTGACTGAAGAACATTAACGAGTTACATTTTGAGGGCTACACCTTGGTGCTCTAGCAGCAGTTGCTTTTCACACTCACCAAAATGTTATTTATATAGTATCGAATGGGCCAGATTCTGCAATTGCAGCAAAGACAAAAAATAGTTTACCAAAAACAAAAAACTGTTTGAAGCATATTACACATTGAGAGAGACAAACTTTGTTTAACCAAGTTGAAATACAAAGTAGTTTTTCCCTGTTCCTGAACTGTTGGCTACCTTATTATTGAAAATCTCTCTTTTTCATAAAGAGACCTGAAGCTTTAAGAAAAGGAGTTAGGAACAAAAGGGCAAGACAATACTGCACAACAATTCCAACTTAACCTTTAAGGATATTTCCTAGTCACAGAAATTATATTTTACAGGTTAAAATCCATATTTAGTAGAAATGTAAACTAATGCAAGATGTTGTGTGTATTATGATCCTAGACTTAACATACCCGACCAATTGGAACATTTGTCTAATTTAGGCCAGACTTCCAGACTTTATTTAACTCTTCCTAGACTTAATCAAGATATAGGTTTACTAGAATGACATTAACTAAACTTTGAAAGTATAACTTTAATTACCTATTAACACAATTGGCATAAACAACAATACAATGTTTAACATTTTTTCATCCCCACTCCCCTTTTTTGTACCAGCATTGGGAGGCATTTAAGTGTATCCTGATTTGTAGTTCATTTTGTATTGAAAACATCAGTAACATTTAAGGGGATATGCTATAAATAACTATATAAAGATATTAAAAATATAATAAGTTTATTCTTCCTGCCATAGAATCTAATTACAGGAATACTGCCTTAAAACTGAGGACAGATCTCTCAATTCTACAGTGTTGTCAGTTTTTTTTTTAAACTCCTACACAATGTTCAAAAGGAGTCGCAAAGCAAGTTTGTGGGGTTAGTTACCCCAGCAGCAATACAGAATAGCAAACAGATCTCCAACTGAATGCTCATTCTGCCTACTTTCAGCAACTGCCTCAGCACAGTTCTGGTTGCCTCCAGCTTGTATGATAAATCCTATTTTATTTTCCCTGTAACTTTGGCTTAGAAAACTCATTTGATCTGAGAAATGTTACATCTATATCAAATGCAAATAGAGCATTTCTGTGATGTCTAAAGAATATCAGTTCTGAGTTGAATTGAAATGTTGATATTTACCTGATTTTTTTTCTACTGTGCCTTCTGGTTAATCAGAAATAGGACTGGGACTGGGTACATACTTTTATTAAATACATAAAATAAAAAAATCCACCACAAGAAGTTTAACTCTGTACAAAAATGAACGCTATTGTTTCAAAGTATTCTTAAAATATAACTAGCACAAAGTACAAGAAATACAAACATTAAAGTGTGCACATTTAATTACGCTTTTTGGTCAACCTTAAAAGCTAATAAAAGATATCACATTTACCTAAAAAACCTTGTCCGTCTAGGTCCTCAAATAAATTATTTTTTCTGCATAATGAAAGTTATAGCCTTTCTTATTACACTACCTATACAACATTATTCTAAAGAAATAGCAACTTAAAAAATATTTTTCATTTACCAAATATTCCCTATCTAACTCTCTCCCTCAAAAGAAAATATACAATCATCTGTTAAAGTTAAAATTAATTTTGTACTGAATAGGCACCTCTCTTTCTGCTTTATACAAATAAAATATTTAATTATGGGAAGATTTAAAGATGTCCTGAACTATTCAGTTTTTTACTTTTAAATACTTTGGTCTAACAAATGATAGGGATTAGTTTTGACCGAGATTTAATATAAAGGTTTTTTTCTTTGTTTGTTGTGCATTTCTGTCAGAAAAATCTAGGTTCATTCTTAGAAAAGTTTTGTTCTTCCTTCCAACCACTTATGCCTTCAAATTACACCCCAACCTACAGCAGGAAAAACCCGAGGGTAAAGCATATTCTGCAATTCTACACTTGGTCTTGGCCCAAGGAGATGACCTGGTGACTGACTTAAACATAGAAGGCAGCCTGAGCGATAGCGACCATGAAACCATTACACTCATGGTCCGTCACAAGGCAGACAAATTGGATAGCAGACTTGAAGAAGTTTTGGAGTTCAAAAATGCAAACTTCAGCAAGCTCACTAGTAGGGAATATGCTGCGGGACTAGGGACCAAAGGCAAAAGGAGTACAAGAAGAGAGGTCGTTCCTAAAGGACACGATCCTTGAAGCACAAAGGAAGTCCATTCCCATGCAGAGGAAATGTAGCAAAAGGGCTGGGAAGCCCTCTTGGCTAAACAGGGAAATCATGGTCCTTTTAAGAAAGAAGAAAGAGGGATACAGTCAATGGAAACTAGAGACAGCCCCCTAAGGAGGACTATATAGCAATGGCCTGCAGTTGTACGAATCAAATTAGAAAAGCTAAGGTGGCGACTGAACTAAATTTAGCAGCAGGAATCCAGGTCAACAAGAAATCCTTCTTTAGGTATGCAGGGAACAGGAGGAAAATGAATGGGAGTGTTGGGCCATTGCTCAACAACTCAGGACAGCTAGTCACCAGCACTCAGGAGAAAACTGAACTCCTAAATGACTACTTTGCTTCAGTCTTTCCCCAGGCCAAGGGGAAATTCACACCAGCTAGGGTACAGAATGATCAGGCCTCAAATGACCTGCCTACTATTGCCATAGAACTGCTGTGTGATCAATTAAAGAAACTGAAGATAGGCTGCAGATACAGGCGGGCCTAGACAGGCTCTCAAGTTGGGTGGACCGGAACCAGATGACGGTCAACGTCAAGAAATGTAAAGTGCTCTACCTGGGGACAAAATCCCCGGCACACCTACAGGCTTGGCAACACCAACCTGACCAACACTATGAATGAAAGGGACCTGGGGGTAAGAACAGACCATAGTATGAACATGAGCCGGCAGTACAACGCTGTAGCCAGCAGGGCCAAAAATACCCTACCATGCATCAATCGATGCATCTCCAGCGAAACCAAAGAAGTGATTCTCCCACTCTACTCAGCACTGGTGAGACCGCAGCTGGAGTACTGCACCCAGTTCTGGGCACTGCACTTTAACAAGGATGTGGTAAAACTTGGGAGAGTCCAAAGAAGGGCCACCAGTATCATCAGAGACTTGTGCAGCAAGCCAACAAGGAAAGGCTGAGGGACCTGAGACTCTTCAGCCTGAAAAAAAAGAAAGCTGAGAGGGGACTTCGGCAGCAGGTTACTGCCACGTCAGAGGCATACATCAAGGGTTTGGTGAACAACTGTTCACCAGGGCACCTTTGGGGAAAAGTGGGAGTAATGGTTATAAACTCCTGGAAGACTGTTTGAGGCTCAACATCACAACTAGGATGTCCAGACTGTGGATTAAGCTCCCTCCAGAGGTGATACAATTGCCTACCCTGGAAATCTTCAAGAAGAGACTGGACAGTCACCTTGCTGGGGTCACCTGATCCCAGTTATCTTTCCTGCCTGGTGCAGGGGGCTGGACCAGGTGATCTTCCAAGGTCCTTTCCAGACCTTGCAATCTATGCATCTGTGAATTAATAGTATTTAAAAAGAACTAAAGCACACTTTAAAGAGCAACCATTCTTGCTGCAGCTCTTTTAGCCTTTCATATGTTCATTTCATATTTTCTTTTACTACTTGTGCTTTAAGCTTCTTGCCCACAAACATAATACAAACATTGTAACATATCTTAAATATTTATTTCACTTAACTCCCCCACAGGGAGCATTAGCATCTTGGGAGCAATATTTTATTGATCTGTTGCCTTAAACACAGAACATTTAAAGAAACCTACACACAAAATTAAAGTCAAATCTCAGCTTGTTGTCAGGAAGATCTCCAGGATTTTCTGATATCATCCCCACTGCAGAGAGTGTTAAATTTATCCTGCTCCGCTGACCTGTATCTGAAGCCACAATGACCATGACTTGAATTGAAATAAAAGCTTTGCTTACACACAAACTGCTACTTGCAACTTTGTTAAAGCTAACAGCAAAGCAACACTATCATTGGAAATTATTTTAAATAATACACCAATGATTTGCCATGTAGCTGCCACTTCCAGAGTTTTCATGGTGCTATTTTCTACAAGCTCAGGGTAGCATTAAATAAAGCTCATCCTATCCTAAGAAGTTATAGTTGAGATTATTTGCTCCATGGTAGTACTTAGAGGTCACAAGTGAAATGAAGGACCCATAGTCCCATACTGTACAAACACCTATCAAAACATTCTGAATGGAGAGAACCACACAGTTGAATCTACAGCAGAAGATGAAGCAAAGAAAACTGCATGTGCAAAACAGAGGTGCCAACATCTAACAAAGCAAAAATATAATTGAGGACTTTAATTACCCACCTTTAAACCGGTCAAGTGCTACAATGGGACAGTCCTAAGAAAAAAAATCTTGATACTTCAAGTACTCAGGTGGTCAGGTGATAGTCATATTGGTCTAGAGGCAAAAACAATCAGGACTCATGGTAAAGGTGATATCTTTCTGATATTTTAAGCATATGCTTCTTGGTTCAGCTATTTCTAGTCTAGAGCACATAAAACGAGGAATCTTCTCAATTAATTCTTCTCACTTAAACCCTCAGCCTCACACCCAGGAGCTATTTTAAGAAATACTAGTAGCTGAGAATTAGGTATAAGGTCCTGAGAGAGGCAAGGGGTCAAAACCAGACACTAACAACTTTAGAAAGAGAGCTTTCTATACAACAGGAAGGACTGTCCAAAGGCCCTTTGGTCAAAATCATTAGAAGTGGCATGGATTTTACTTAATAAAAATCAACTATCAGAATCTCAGAAGGTAGATATCACTGGCCAGAAAAGGAACCGACAGATAAGAAGTGAACCAACACTAGCCACCTAGCAAGGTTAAACAAACCACAGAAGCCAAACAGAAATCTTTCAAAATTTGCATGTCTGAGTCCAGTGAAACATGAGTGTAAATTACATCCACTAATATTTAAGAAGGAAATTAAGACAAAAATTGATTATAAATTAGTATTAGTTAAATTTGTTTAAAAATTCACTTGAGAAAGTTAGTGAGTCTGCTGTATCAAAGGTTAAAGAAAACAATTAAGGAAGGTAAGGATATTGTTCAAAAGCTAAATGTTCTTACAGCAACTCCGCAGAAAGCGCTGAGGAAATAACTCCCTGATCTTTTCTGGTAATAAGGATGAGGAAGTATCAGAGACTGACACTTCAGAAGACGAGAAGTTGGAATAAACTGATCATTTAAAAAAACAATAAATAACTAAGTCCCAGACTGTATTGTCTAAGAGCTCTGAAGCAACTCAGGAATGAAGTATCTGAGATACTAACAATACTCTCTCATCAAAATCAGCTCCTGTTCCAAAGGATTAAGATAGAAAAAATACACATACACACACGCACAAAAGGGCAAGAGGCGTGGGGGGGAAAAGAAAGAGAGAAAGAAAGATCTGTGTATAATCCTGGGAATGAAAAACCAGCAAGCCTTACATCTGTATTTAAAATACAAGAATTAAGCACCCAGAAGATCATAACAAGGTAATGTCTAACCAGTGTTGTTTCTTTAAAAGACAGTCTCACCAATCTTTCAGTATTCTCCAAGTATGTCAATAAAACTGCAAATAAAGAAGAACCAACACACACAACTTTTTTTTTACTTTAAAATGGTATCTGAAAAGGCCTCTTACAAGAGACTAGGGAAACTACATAATCATAGGGTTGGAATAAAATACTCCTACAGCATAAACCTAAGTAGGTGACTGATAACACAATTAAGATTATATGATCAAGGTTCATCATGGCAAAAAGCTACCAGCAACTGCAAGACTCTCAACAGCTTTCCCTACTGCGAGCAGTTTGCACAGCAGTTTACCGCCCCCCATGTCGAAGGGGAACCTGTAAGGCAAGATTCTTTTCTTTTTTTAGATTAATACTGACTTGCCTACATTGTTTTATTTTAAGCAGTTAAAACTCAGCAGCTAGACCAAGACCCTTGTTTAACTAGAGTCCAAAGCAAGAGGGAGTTTGCCAGGTAGTTTGCTTGGAAACTCTCTCTCATTCCTTCACTATAAGCTTGCTGAGAGAAAAGAGGTTTGAAGGAAACCTGTCAGCTACAGAGGAGTTTGCTAGGGAAGGTCTGCTTGGAAAGAGGCATCAGATTAGAAGACCCAAGGCGATGGCTGGAGGACATCGCAGTCCCAGAGCCACTGCCACTTCCAGCTCTTCTTCTGCTTCCACCTGTGAGGTGTCTGTCCAGGCAGCACCGCACATGGTCAAGGCTTCCACCCAGGTCCTGGTTTGGTGCTATGAAGACTAGAGCTTAAAGGTTCTTTCCTGTGTCAGCCAGATGGAAGAGTGCCTGCGACATGAGTGGTGCTTTCTGGTGGCATCCCTCAGGAAGAAGGCAAGAAAGCTACATGAGGAGATAGCAAGGCTCCGAAGCATCCTCCACTATTAGGACTTCATCAATTCAATACTGGAGGAAAACTCTAGGACTATGAAGAAAGGACGGCCAAAGGTGGTTCTAGAAAAGGAAGAGGGTATGGGTTCCCAGGAAGGTGGAAGCTGGGAGCTTGTGACCTCTGGCAGCAAGAAGTTGTCATCCCCACCTGCAGCAGTTTGCCTGGAGAACAGATATGGACCACTAGCATCCTAGAAGGAACACTTTCCACTGGTGGAAGAGGCCAGGCCAGGAATCCCCAAGGTGGGAAGTAGCAAGACCACTGCCACAAAGAGGAAGCGACAGGGGGTAGTGGTTGAAGACTCCCTTCTGCAGGGGACAGAGGGATCCATCTGCTGGCCTGACCCGTTGTCTTGGAAGATCTGCTGCTTGCCTGGAGCCTAGATCCAAGATGTCACAGATGGATTATCAAGATTCATCCAGCCCTCTGACTATTACCCCATGCCACTTATCCATGTGGACACCAATAATACTGCCATGGGTGACCCTGAGCAGATCAAGAGTAACTACAGGGCCCTTGGTGCAACTGTGAAAGGGACAGGGCACAGATGGTGTTCTCCTCAATCCTTCTGGTCAAGGGGAAGAGCCTGGGTAGGAGAACAGAACAGGATGGTGTTGCCAGCAGGGATTCAGCTTCTTTGACCGTGGGATGTTTTTTCAAGGACTGCTAGGAAGACATGGGATCCACTTGACAAAGAGAGAGAAGAGCATCTTTGCAGACAGGCTCACTAACCTAGTGAGGAGGGCTTTAAACTAGGTTCACAGGGGGGGTGAGAAAAAAGCCCTGTGCTAAGTGGGGAAGTGGGAGACCTAGAAGAAGCACAAAGAGGAGGGGGCAACAGGGGAAGTTTCTTCATTCATCCTGAGAAAGTATGGCTAGTTACTTCAGCTGTCTGTACATGAATGCAAGGAGTCTGGGAAACAAGCAGGAAGAACTGGAAGGCCTCATATAGGCAAGGAACTATGACATGATTGGAATACCAGAGATCTGAGGACAGCTCGCATGACTGAAGCACTGTCGTGAATGGGTACAAACTGCTCAGGAAGGGCAGGCAGGGGAGAAGAGGAGTTGCGCTGTATGTAAAAGAGCTGTAGGATTACTTAGTGCTCCAGTACAAAACTGGGGATATGCCTATTGAAAGTCTCCCAGTTAAGGTCAGAGGGGAGAACAATGAGGGTGATGTCATGGTGGGTGTCTGCTATAGACCATCAGACCAGGAGGATGAGGTAGATAAGGTTCACAGGCCCTGGTTCTCATGGGTGACTTCAATCAACCTGACATATGCTGGGAGGGCAAAACAGCAGTGCATAGGCAATCCAGGAAGTTTTTGGAGAGCACTGAATACAACTTCCTGGTGTAAGTGTAACTGTTGGGGGAGACTGAATAGGAGCCATCCTCTTGCTGCTCACAAACAGGGAAGAAATTTGTGGGGGATGTAGATTCTTATATTTCTTATTCTTATACTTATGCAATATTCTTATACTTCTCCCTAGTCATATGTCCAAGCTTCCACTTCTTGTAAGCTTCCTTTTGTGTTTAAACTCACCAAAGAGTTCTCTGCCTCTAATGAACCCATGCTGGTTGCCCCTAAGCACAAGCTCCCCTGCTGGCCCCTCGGGGACATGTGCCAGGATAATTCTCTCAAAAAGCTTACCCAGGATCGAGGTAAGACTAACTGGCCTATAGTTTCTCAGGTCTTCCTTCCTCCCTTTTTTCAAGATGGGAACCACATTGACCCTCTTCCAGTCCTCTGTCACCATACCAGAGCACCACAAGTGCTCATAAAGCCCTGCCAGGGGTCCCACAATGACCTCAGCTACTTCCCTCAGCACTCTGGGGTGGAGATCGTCAGGACCAGCTGATTTAAATACGTCCAGTCCCTCCATAAGTTCCCTGACTAGATCCTCACTGACCCTTGGCCTAGGTGCGCCTCCCCTGGGGCCTGAGGGGGTCCTGGTGGGGGCTGATCTGCTCCCTGCTCAAGAAAATGGAAGCAAAGAAGTTGTTAAATAGGTTAGCTTTGTCTTCTGGTGTGACTACCAGATTTCCTAGCATGTCTTGAAGGGGCCCCACATTACCTGGTACCTTATTTTTGCCCCCTATGTATTTAAAAAAGGACTTCTTGTTGTCCTTGATCTGGGTAGCTAGTCCCACTTCCATCTCCGCCTTGGCTTTCCTGACCGCCCCCCTGCAGCCTCGAGCAACCGCAGTATAGTCCTCCCTGGTGATGGCCCCTCCCTTCCATTGGGTGTATGCCTCCCTTTTAGCTAGGAGATATTCCCAGATGCTTTTGGTGAGACATGAGGGCTTTTGTGCCCTCCTGCCCCCTTTGATCCATGTTGGGATTACCTCCCTTTGGGCTTGGAGGATCACCTCCTTAAGGAGTGACCACTCTTCTTGGACACCTGACTCCCCTCCTCTCCGGGACCTCAATGCCTCCCCAACTATTCTCCTTAGCTCACTGAAGTCCGCCCTCCTGAAATCTAGGGCTGCTGCATTACTGCAGGCCTTTGCCACCTTGCGCTGGATGATGAATTCCAGCAGGCAATGATCACTGTTGCCCAGGTGGTTGAGCACCCGCAGCCCCCTCACCAGGTCGTCGCCCATGGCCAGCACCAGGTCCAACACTAAATAGTTGGAAAAACTGTTCTTTGCAAGTTTTCAGGCACAAATACCCTTCTTCAGGCATAGGGAGAGCCTGCTGGTGTTTGACTTTAGCAAGGGTTTTGATACAGTCTCCCATGGCATTCTTGCAAGCAAGCTAAGGAAGTATAACTTGGATGAGTGGACTGCAAGGTAGACAGAAGGCTGGCTGGATCATCAGACTCAATGGGTAGTGATCAATGGCTCGAGGTCTAGTTCAGTATCAAATGGAGGGCCCCAGAAGCCAGCCTTATGACCAGTTTTGTTCAATATCTTCATCAAGATCCTGGAAGATGGAATGTATTGCACCCTAAGCAAGTTCACAAATGACACCAAGCTGGAGCAAGTAGTAGATACTGGAAGGTAGGACTAGGATTCAGAGTGACCTAGACAAATTGGAGAAATGGGCCAAAAGAAATTTTATGATATGCAACAAGTACAAATGCAAAGTCCTTCACTTAGGATGGAACAATCCCATGTACCACTACAGGCTTGGGACCAACTGGCTAAGCAACAGCTATGCAGAAAAGGCCCTGGGGGTTAAGCTAGATATAAGTCAACAGCATGCCCTTGTGCCAAGAAGGCTAACACTATATTGGGCTGCATTAGTAGAAGCACTGCCAGCAGATCAAGGGAAGTAATTATTTCCCTCTATTCAGCACTGATGAGGCTACATCTGGAGTAGTATGTGCAGTTTTGGGCCCCATGCTACAGAAAGGATGTGGACAAATTGGAGAGAGTCTGGTGGAGGGCGATGGAAAACAATTATGGGGCTGGGGCACATGACATCTGAGAAGAGGCCTAGGGAACTAGGTTTATTTACTTTGCAGAAGAGAAGACTGAGGGGGGATTTGATAGCAGCCTTTAACTACCTGAAGATTGGTTCCAAAGATGATGGAGACAGATGGTTCTGTGGTGGCATATGACAGAACAAGGAACAATAGTCTCAGGATGCAGCAAGGGAAGTAAGTATAGGCTGAATATTAGGAAAAACTCTCTCACTAGGAGGGTGGCAAAGTACTGGAACAAGTTACCTAGAGAGGTAATGGAATCTCCATCCTTGGAGGTTTTTAAGACCTGGTTTGACAAATCCCTGACTGGAATGATTCAATTCAGGATGGTGCTGCTTTGAGTAGGGGGTTGGACTAGGTAACTCTTAAGGTCCCTTCCAACCCTAATTTTCTATGATTCTATGATTTGTCAGAGAGGATACTGGACTTCACTGCTTTTCAGTCTGATTCAGTTTGGTAACTACTTAACAACAGTTCATGACCCCAAACTTTCACAATCTTAATTAGATGAGACAAAGAATAAGAAACAGAGGCAGAGAGAGTTGAATTAACTTACTAATGAAAGAACCCAAAATAGAACCCAAGTTTCAGGATTCCCAGTACAAAAACTTATCCTTTACACCACACTAACTCTCATGGAAAGGGTCACCTTTACATTAAACAATTGAATGCCCCAGTTCCTTAATTTTCAAGGGTCAAACAACCATTATCTTCCACTAAAGTTAAGGTTGCAGTAGCTCAACAGTATACAGGATCAGCCTTTAAATTAGAGTCTTCCAAAAAACCCACTGTTGCTAAAAATCTAGTCCCAAACAAAATTTCCCTCAATAATCTAATAGTTCCGTTCCATGCAAAGGAGCTTTTACAAGTCTCAGAAGACACCTGTAGTAGGGATAGAAATAAAGATTAAGTACCCGTTTAAACTCTCCTAACGTTATTGGTTAAACAGTTAACCAATAATATCCACCTACTGAGGACTGGCCCCTGCCTGTACTCACTCATTCTCTAGGCAGCAGCAGTGGGATGGGAAAGACCCTCGCTCGCTGCTGTGACCTACCGCTTGATGGGGCTGTGGCGAGGCTCACTGCTGCTGCCTGCAGCCAACCCCAGGCAGTTGCATGTCAGCAGTAGCAACAGGCTGGGAAAGCCCCTCACCTGCTGCTGCTGCCAGTGCACCGCTGTCCGGGGATCAGGGCTGGCTACAGACAGCCAGTGGTAGGTGCACACACATCTCATAGCAAATGGCAGTGGAGCCATGAGGGGCCCAATCCTTCTTGTGGCAGCACAACCCTGGCCCCTTCCCTGCTGTCCATCCTGAACCACACATGCAGCCGCTGCCAGCAATGAGCCAACCCGGGGCTCTGTAGATCCCAGTGCAGCTGCTTGCAGCCTCTCCTCCACCTGCCACAAGCAGCCTGGACTCTATGACAGGCAGCAGGGGCCTGCCTAGAGCCTGGGCTGGCTGCAGCAGGGTCCGCAGAGCTCTGGCCCAGCTCACTGCCAGCAGCAAATACATGCGTGGCTTAGGGTACACAGCAGGGAAGGGGCTGGGGCTGCACTGCCACAAGAAGGATCAGGCCCTTCACAGCTGCCCAGCCATCTGCAGTGAGACAATGCAGGCAATGCAATATGTGATAGGATGTTTTATCAGGTACAAGCATAACAATTCCAGGAATCCATGATCTGAGAAGACAGAGAGAGGAAGAAGGCTTGGCAGCATTCACTTGAAAGTACAGAAAGGTTAATGTCCTTAGAAGGGAGTGTGTGAGGTCCATAGATATGCTAAACTAGGAGGAAAGATAGGTAAAATGGTGTCAGGCTGACATATGAGACATTACTTGTAGGAGGTCCAGAGCAAATCTCATCAAGAATAGACAAAAGAAGTTTCCTTTTATAGGAAGGGCAAGACAAATGTGTGAAGTTTCCAGCTAAGTTTGAACTCAGAAAAACATAATGTAATCAAAAATCTAGGGGGTGAGAAAGATTCACAAAATATAAACTCTTTGCTAGTGTGAGTTGCTCTGCTGAAGCCAGCCAAGATGGGACAGGTAGAATCTCCCTCACTACCCCTCGCTGTGAGTATTCTCATCAAATGGATGCAACTGTAATTAGTGTGGGTGCAGTCATTAATAAGTAATGTATACTTAGTGTTTTGTTATAATAATTTAGAGCATTCATTTAAAGTAACTCTACAACTACTACTGGTCTTTGGATTTAATAAAGGCATTTTAGCTGAATTGCTGACTGTCATTTGAATTCCAACAGCACCATACCATAGAGTCAAAGTAAAAGATTTAGGACATCTGTGTTATAATGCCTGGTTCTGCTACAGGCTCTACATGGCCTTGAACATTGCCCAACTTGAGTGTCTCTTTTTCCCTCCAAATTAGGACAACACTTTTTTTTACCGAGGGTATAGACAAGATATATATTAATATCTATCAGGCATTTTAAAAGTAAAGTAAATCAAAGCATTATAGTTATGCATAGGCTATTTGGACTGTTTCGTAGCAATACAGTCAACATCTCTTCTGGGACTTCAATAATTTTGTTAGACTGCACTTCAGCGCCTCTTATTTTTGGCTCTTTTCTCATGCTTCAAGAAAAATGCTCACTTGGCTTCAGTATGAAACAATTCTGGACTTTAAAATACCATGTAAAATACAAGATTGATTGATATAAAGCTGCCCTCACCATGCATATCAGCAGGCAATCTATATAAAACTAGCACAGGGGATTCACAGAGAATAGCAGCATGTTAGAGCCTAGCTTAAACATTCTGTTAACAGGCAAGACCAATTCATTTGTTTGTGATTTGCTACATATCGCTTTCGAAAATAAAGTTTGGCTTTGCAAATGCAAAGAACATTAACATGATGCGAAGGTCAGTACAGGGAGGGATCACAGCCTTTCTTTTAACTTTATAACAAGGGAGCCACTATTCCTCCAGGCACAACTCTAGCCAACACATGAGTCAACCTCAGTAATTCACTGCTTTCTAAAGGACAATTATATTGCTCAAGCAAATGATTCCTAATTCACTAGGTTGCTTTCCCAGTGTAACAAGAGGTAACTGCATTCTTTATGCTCATTCATTTAAGGATTTATTCAAATAACTTCTGTAGCAAATGTATGTCGATTTGTGAGATAAGGTGGGAAACATAGCTTACAGTTTCAGTTTTTTCAGTAAACAGATTTAAAGGGGGAATTCTTGCCCTCTACCCCTCAATCAATGCTTTCTGGGAAAACATAGCTACTGATCCCTTATGTCTGAGTTGCACCCTTACTTTTAACTGAGGTCAAACCTAATTATTGGCTATAGTAATCTATTGAGATGTTATCCATCATCATTGGAACATACTGTATTTACCCAAACTCAAAATTACTTTGAATTTAAGAACCACCCCCTTCCCCCACCCCGGTAATTGGATTCTATACATGGAAAATGTATATTTATAATTTTCCATGTAGAGAATTTAATAACTGGAGGGCCTCTCCCCCACCACTGCAGTGGGGCAAGCAGCAATAGGGGAAAGGCAGTAGGGGAGTCAAGTTGCCTGACCTCTGCCCCACCATACCTTGCTCTCTGCCACCCATCTCCCTCACCATTTGCCCCTATGCCTACCCCCCACCACAATGCCTGCACCCCCTGGCACCTGCTCCTCCTCTTGCCTGCCCCCCCCACCACACCACCACTACTGCTTACCCTCTGGCTCTGGTTCCAGATCCAGTCCTGCTCCAGGCTGGGGCATGGAACATGTGGTTGCTTCATCCCCCACTCACCCACACAGTGGAGCAGGGGCCAAAGGGTGAGGGTGGCAGTGGCAGCTTGGACCCCATTCCCAGAGGAGCCAGAAGGTAAGTAACCGATAAGGGGATTGGTTGCAGCTCCAACTCCAAACCTGAGCCCAGGTCAGGGCCAGAGTTAGAGCTGAAACTGAAGATAAGGAGCTATCCCCCTCCTCCCCCTGCCTCTATGTTAAATGCCAGGGAAATTACCTCGTCTTGGATCTGAGTAACTATGGTATACAAGAATAAGGAAGCAGTCAAGTTAAAACAGAGATGATTTATCAGCTTACACAGAGGCAATGCTCTGCCAAAGTAAATTAAAGGAAAGATAAATGAGGAGCAATGATTTAAAAGAAGGTACCAAAAACTAGTCAAAGATCAATGCACTCCAATAAAAGTTCCTGCACTCAGCCTTGAAACAAGCTGCAGAGACCAGGGGATGTACAGAGCTCTGAGAATAAAAATGGCTCGTCTTTCTTTTGTGTAAGGATAACACAGGCAACCTTCCCAGA
Source organism: Gavialis gangeticus (assembly GCF_001723915.1). Taxonomy (NCBI): domain Eukaryota; kingdom Metazoa; phylum Chordata; order Crocodylia; family Gavialidae; genus Gavialis; species Gavialis gangeticus. Next base: position 31,775,590 of record NW_017728998.1, on the reverse strand, counting down.
CTGGAAGAGAGAATCATAATTGCATCATCTTTCTCGATTAAGTGGTGTCCATGATTCAGGGAGCAGCTCTTCTCCCTCTGAGTCAGTACTGAGTCAATGCCTGAGAATGCTCCAGGGACACCCCATTCTGTTGTAGGTGATGATTTTCACGTAGACCCTGATGTGAGACTTCACCTGACCTTTTGTGCTTATTATAAATCCTATATTACTTTTCACAAAGAGCCAGAATGCAGTGCCAGTACCTTGGATAAGCTCCAGCTCTGCTAAATTACAATACATTTTCATTTCTATAATGCCTTATATCTCCACCTAGGGATCTTAAAGCCCAGTGAATAAAGCCCCATCACACTTCTTACAGCACAGAAGAAATTACTGTCCCCATTTTACAGATAGGGAAACAAACGACCTAAATTCTGACTCACTAAAGTCATGTAGGAACAGAACTCAGATCTCCCACTTTTCAAGCATACATTTTTACCTTACTGCTAGATAACATTTCCTCTCCTAAGCCTATATAAAACTGCAACTTCCAGGGCACACAAGGGGTTTATCTACACATGCAATTAGGGCGATGTGATAAACTCTGGCACAGTTTGCACCAGAGTCTGCTGCTGCCAGGCTCAGCATTTGCATGCATGCCCAGGACCACAGCACACCAAGCCAGGGTGGACTCATAGTCTACACATTTGAGTGCATATAATTAGTCGACTATAGGACAGTACTATCCCACAGCAGAGTTAGTTAATTTACTGCACCCTAATATGGGCACATGTGTAGACTGTGATGCTTTACTACAGAGATAATTAGTCAACTCTGCAGTAAAGCACATGTGTAGATGCACCCAAAGGTGTTCACTGCTAACCTGAGCTGTGGTATGGCAAGAGGCAATGCTGAACTGCCAGGTTGCTGCATCTCAGAAGTGTCTGTATTTCACTGCTGGGAAGAGATCCTTGCCTAATTTACAAAATTTATTTGGGATCCTTTAAGATAAGTGCTACTCAAAGGGTCTCGACTACATTCCCATATAAGTCAAATGGGAGACTTGTAAGCCCATGCCCCCCCACACACACACACAGCACCAACATTATCAAGTTATATACTATCACATGAATACGTGAAGCACTTATTTTACATACGTTGACCCCAACAGTATTTTTCATAAAATTCAGAACCTCTAGATATATCATTTATAGTTCTAGCAAACTGAAACTGCATTTGTTCTCAAGTTATATACTTACATAGTATAAACTTTTTCAGAGGGAAATGCAATTTTCTAGTTGATAGTATCCCGTTGAATGTTTTGTTGGTCTTAAAGTAGAAGATGTAATCATTGCCTATGAGAAAGCTTCATTAAGGAATTAAGTATATCCAAAGTAGTAACGAACCAAAGGCCAAACTTAACTTATCAAACAGAAGCCATTATGTTCAGCATAGATGTATACAGTAGGGAAAAATCTGTGTCAGGGGTAGGCAAAATATGATCTTTGGGCCAGATCTGTCTCACCAACTGACTGGGGATCCAGCCCATGGGCGGGCAGAGGCTCCAGCAGCCCCAGGGTGACCAGCAGCCAGGACTGATTCCAGCGTTTCCCAGACAGTTTCTCACCCTCTCTCTCTGGGCCAGGTCTGTCACCAGCACAGAAGCAGAAACATGAACCTGCCAGCAGCTGCAACATGTTCCCCCCACCGAGTCCAGACCTGGAAGTTGCTCAAACACAGCCAGCAGCTTCTGGATCAGAGCTCCAGGTGTGCTGCAGCTGTGGACAGGTTCAGGCTTCCATGCTGGTAGCAGCCCGCAACTGTAGCATGCCCCAGCTCACCCCCTAGCCCCGCTCCCATGCCCAGAACCACAACCTGGAAGCTGCTGACCATGTTTGGGCAGCTGTGGACAAGACCGGCCGCTGCCAGGTCCAGACTTGGACAGGGAAGGGGAGGCCAGGACACACTAAAGCTGCAGGAATTTCAGGGTTCCACGCTAGTCACAGCCCCAGGGGGAGGGAGGTATGGCCCTTAACAGGTCACAAATTCATTAAGTGGCCCACCAACCTAAATAATTGCCCACCCTGACCTATGTTCAAATAACTGGGTTCAAATAACTCCTTCCTCTTAGGGAGCCAATACCCAGTGTTTCAGAGAAAAGACCAAAGTAATCTCTGTAACACCACTCAATGACCTAGCTCACTATACCAAACAGGTAAAACTACATTCTTAGTTTTTTTTCTCTTTATTTATATGTTCACACATGCTTATATATTCATACACGCACCCACACTAAAGAATGCCGCAACACTTAAAAGGAATGGATGGCTTAGGGCTGTTGTAATGGAACACCCTTTTGCTTCTCAGTCAACATTTTAAGTCTACATCAGGAGACAATAAAACAAGTCAGAAAATAGCAGGGAAAGGGGAAAAATCATAGATAACTAAGAGAGATGTCTTCATTTATGTTTTTAACTTACATTCACGTTAAAATTTTCTGACTACCTCTTTAAAGGACTGGAAGTGATAAACACCTGATTAAATTAATGCACACAAACATGTATATAGTTGCACATAACACTACTTCATCATGATGGTTTGTTTTATAAGCATTTGATTAAGCATCTTCAGACACAGGAAACAAAATGGAAATTAATCTTGATTTTTATGCATAAAACTTCAAAAGAATTCACAAAGATGTTAAATTTAGTTGTTCGTTTTAAAATACAATACTAAAGCACTACCTGAACATGCTCCATAAAAAGGAAAAATAATGTCTTCCTTCACTCAGGTGTGGCAGATTGAGATGGAAGCCAAAAGGAAACACAGCAATTCTGAAGGAATGACACTAAGGCCATGCGTTAGACAGATGTGCATTGGAAACATTCCAGATCCCAGAGGGCTCTAAATTCAGCATATTGCCCTCTGTCCTTGGAGCACTTTAAATGGGCAAAGTCATACAGCTACTTTGTTCTTCAGCTAGGGAAGATGGCTGTAGTGTAAAAATCCCTGCATGCCTCTCAGCCTCCAAAGGTTTCTGAGAACAGGCAAATGCACTGGAGAGGACTCATTAGATTTTTGCCCTGCTACCTCCTCTGCCCCCATGGAGGGGTAGTGGATGGGAAGCAGAGCTTTGTGGGATGCCAGAGGACTGCTGGATCATACAGACCTTTCAGGAAGCACTTCAAAACAAAGTACTTCATAGCTGGGGTTTGTTTTTTTTCAAAGATCATTTTTAAGTGCTTCAGCCATTTTTGAAGCACTTTGGCTGTGCACATCTTTGTTGTCTGGAGTGCTTCAAAGGTACTTGTAGCGCTGTAAAGAGCATATCTATCTATAACCTAGTAAGAGTGAAGAAAGATACAAAACATGATATAGAAACAAAGAGAAGAAAAGTTGGTATTATGAGAAAAATGAGGGAGAGCTCTCTGTACATCAGAAGAGAATGTTAAATACAAATTAAACTGCTAGAATTAAAATTTTATTTTTAGGCAGTCATTAATAATGTTGAATCTGTAATTTAAAATCCACTAGGTTTTACACCCAAGAACTGATTTTTAGAGCCTTGTATTCTAGGTAGCATAACAAAACCAGCAGCATTGAAATCTCCAAGCATAAAAGATGAGGATTCTGCAGGTCTGCATGGACATTAAACAGTGACACCACAAATCTATCACAGTAAAAAAATAAAATTTCTTCATAAATATAAATCAAGAACTTAAACAATCCACACCAAGTAAAGAATTGCTAAGGACTTGCAGGTAGAATCAATTATTAGCCTTTTTTTATTTCCAGTTTTCTCAAAAACTTTCCCTTCTGAACCTAGACCAAAATGCAAAGAGAAAATAGGAGCAATTCAGTTCTATTGTTTGAGTTAGGTAAACAAGAAATACTACTACTACTAATAGAGATACATAATATATGATTAAGTATGGATACTCAAGATACACACATAATTTTAAAGATATTTTTGCTCTCAAAAAACACTCTTGATTGTGCACTAACTGCTGTACCTGCCATCAGTGCAGGAGCCCTACTGTCTTCAGCAGAAATCCATACAGGACTAGGTCCAACCTTAGAGCATTCAATGCAGAATCAGGGCCTTCAGTTTCCCTCTTTCTATCTTTAGCCACAATGATTAATATCTAGCTTCCTGAACAGCCCCACTGCAATCAATGAGAGCACTTCCCTTTTACATTTTCATTTTCAGACCACGTAGATTCTGGGTTTTAGAGAAGATCTGCCATGGTTGAGACAGAAAAGACTTTCTGCAATCACCTTTTAGTTTTGTTTTATCATGAGTGAGAAGGATTCAGTGGATGTCACGTCAAAGAAATCCTTTCAAAGGGCTTAAAGTTTTTAAGCGTCCAAGATAACTACACTTGTTTCAGGTAAGTTCAGGTAAGTACATCCACAATATAAGCAAACAAGGTAAATGCTAGAGTGAAGTTCACTGATAAAAACAGATGTTTGTTTCTACACTACAGCTAATGACCAGCCACATTACTAGTTCCTGTTCAGAGCTCAGACATGCACATAAATCCCACTGCAAACCACGTTACATAAGTACAAAAGCAAAAGTAGCAGTTTCAATACAAAAATATCCTGCACGCAACATAAAATATAACAGGTGGCCCTTGTTAGTTATTTTTCTATCTTCTTCTTTCATATGGCTGATATAGATACAAAACAGCAACTGTAATTTTGCATTTAGATGGTTGAGCCAGACAACTGCATCAGAAGCAGCAGAGTGTAGCACTGTGATACCTCCTTCATAGATTCCAGGGTCAGAAGGGACCTCAGTGGGCCATCTAGTCCAACCCCCTTCCCCTGGCAGGCCAGAAAAGGGTCACCAAACCTGGGATCATGTGATCCCAGCCAGGTGTCTGTCCTCTTGAAGACCCCCAAGGATGGGGCAAGCACCACCTCCCTTGCAAGCCCATTCCAGATCCTGGCAACCCTGACTGTGAAGATCTTTCTTCTAATGTCCAGTCTAATCCTACTCTTCAATAGCTTATGACCATTGTTTCTTGTTATTCCAGGGGCTGCCCTGGTAAACAGATCATTGCCTACTTCATGCTGCTCCCCCCTTATGAATTTGTACACCGCCACAAGGTCTACTCTCAACCTTCTCTTGGAGAGGCTGAAAAGGTTGAGGTCCCTTAGCCTTTCCTCAGAGGGCCTTCCCTGCAGGCCACCAATCAGATGAGTGGCTCTTCTTTGGACCCTCTCCAGGTTGTCTGCATCCTGCTTGAACTGCGGCATCCAGAACTGGACACAGTACTCCAGCTGCGGCCTGACCAGTGCCGCGTAGAGGGAGAATCACCTCCCTAGACCTGTTTGTGAAGCACCTACAGATGCACAACAAGGTGCAATTGGCTCTGCTAACTACTTCATCACACTGACGACTCATGTTCATCCTGGAGTCAACTGTGACTCCAAGATCTCTTTCTGCCTTAGTGGTGCTGAGAAGGTCACCCCCCAGTCTATAGGTATGATGGCAGTTTTTCCCCCCTAGATGCAGCACCTTGCACTTGTCCTTATTGAATTGCATCCTGTTGTTCTCTGCCCACTTCCCCAACCTGTCGAGGTCAGCCTGGATCTGGTTCCTCCTCTCCAGAGTGTTAGCTTCACCCCATATTTTAGTGTCTTCTGCAAATTTGGACAGGGTGTTTCCCACCCGCTCGTCCATATCACTTAAGATGTTGAACAGTGCCGGCCCCAGAACTGAGCCCTGAGGGAGTCCACTGCACACATCTTTCCAGGTTGACACCAACCCATCCACTACCACCCTGAGTGCAACCCGAGCCAGTTTGCTACCCATTCTATTGTACAATCATCCATGGCAATCTCCTCAGATTATTAATAAGGATGGTATGGGAAACCATGGCAAAGGCCTTCTTGAAGTCCAGATAGATAATATCCACCTCGACTCCTGCATCTAAATATTTGGTGGCCTTGTCGTAAAAGACAAACAAACCTAGGTTAGTCAGGCAGGACCTGCCCACTACAAACCCATGTTGGTTGCCCCTCCGCATCACGTTAGCCAGTGGGCTCCCACAGATGTGTTCCTTGATCATTTTTTCTAGGATTTTCCCTGGGAGAGGTAAGGCTGACCAGTCTATAGTTCTCCAGATCCTCCTTCCTCCCCTTCTTAAAGATTGGGACGACACTGGCCCTCTGCCAATCCTCCAGGACCTGACCTGAGCACCATGAGTGCTCATATATCCTTGTTAGTGGTTCGGCTATGACACTCGCTAATTCCTTCATTACCCATGGGTGCAGTCCCTCCGGTCCCGGTGATTTGAACACATCAAGTCCCTCCAAGTGTCCTTTTACCATATTGGCCCTGACCATTGGTCAGCTGATGTTCCCCTTGTTGATATCTGTGATATGGTGATACCTTTTATCGGACCAACTATATAACTGGGATAAAGTTAGACATGCTTTTGAATGCAAGATATTCTTCCTCAGGTCTCTGATCACAGAATTTGATAATTAAGGAGCATCAACAGCTTTAATTGGGGCAGGGAATGGAGTTTGGAAATGACACATTGGGACACTGTAATCTCTCTTCTACTGTCAAAATGATAAAAGCACTTCAGAAATCCCTTTGTAAAGTCTGTTGCACTACCCCTGAAGGATCAATAGCCACTGAAGCAGAGCACAGGGAAAGGCATGCTTGTGATGTGGTGCACAGAGAATCAGCACTGTTCTTCGGCCACAAGTAGCTGGACCAAGGGGTACCACTGGTGTGCCAGAAAGGAAGACTATGCCCTAGAGACAGAAAAAGTGACAAAGCCTGGAGCCTGCTCAGACCCAGGGGAATTAAAACACCCATACTCAGTGTGTAGGTCCAAGCAAAAACAACCCAGTGATTGCCTGCAGGGGAGCTCAGTCAGGACTGTAACACCTCTATAAAAGGATTCCTTTAATGGACATTTTGCCTGTGCTATGCTATATAAATGGAACCAGTTTTCCCTCTGAACAGTTTCAGAGAACTCCAGACCTTCCTAATGCAATGAAGTAAGCAACCCAGTCTGATTCTAGATCTGGGCCAGGTTAACCAGACCCTCTCAGAAAACACTGTGCAATGGCTGGAAGTGAACACATCTCTGTATGTATACTCTGCATCCCAAGTAAAGAACTCCCTTTTGTGTTCATTATATCAAGTGCTATTCCTAATTTATCATGAGGAAAACTTTCACTTGAAAGAATGACACGGCACTGCACCCTCCTTCCAATTACACCAGTTGAACATTGTGCTCTCCTAGTAGTCTCACTGTAGTTTTCAGAAAACAAATGTTTCCAGCAAAGCTAAAGCTTGGCTTTTTAAAGTGGTGCTGCCTCCCTTCTTGGTTAGAAAACTTTTTTGGTTTAAATAGGAAAACAAATTAACATATTCTCAATCTCTTCACCCATTATCTCTGCAGCCAGTATACTCTAGGGGGCTTGTTTCCAGCTCAGGAGGAAATATTTGTGGGAACTTCTTCTTAAAATCTTAGCAGTATGCTTGTAAACACTGTAGTGAAAGAATGCAGTGCAGGAAATCCATAGGCAAGAAAATGATTGGAAACAGTCAAGAAAGCCAGGAAAACATGAACACAACCCCTTATAGATTCTGTATTCTCTAAGAATGCAACTTTAATTGAAAACAAGAAAAAATTTCTAGATCTTTAGCAGGTCCAATAACCTTAATAAGGGGCTACATCTTCAGCTAAAGACCATGTTAAAATGCAGCTGAAAAATAAGCACAGCAGCACTCATTCAGAAACGGTTTGGCTAGGATTTGTGGACTGAGGCCAAAACAGTTAATCCAATATTTAAAAACATCGTTTGGGGCTGATCTGATAAATCAGTTTGGCTGCAACCATATCTAAACTCTGTTTAAACATGGCTTATAAACCCTCATAGCAAATGAATACAAATCCAGTGTAAATCAATCCACTATTCTGTTTTAAATATGCCAAGAGTCTTGAAACACTAGCACAAAGAAACACAACCACCCTTTCAATAGGTTATCTGTGAATTCCAACTTAAGCCGCACAAACATGATTAACTTTCATTGGTCATCATACCAAAAGCATCCAGCCAATGTCCTCAAGCATTCCAAATTACTGCATGAATAGGAGAGAAGTAGTTGGCTGTTAATCTGAAATCAGGCAGAAGACAGGGTGGCACCTTAGAGACTAACTGGTTCAGAAGGCATAAGCTTTTGTAAGCAACAGCCTACTTCATCACATGCTATAAATGGACTTTCATGGACGGTGCCACACTGTCCTGTCAAAATGTTGCATAAGTTCCATGTATACCAATAACTGAATAGCATGTAAGCTCTTAGAAGACTGGTGCATTTGTTTGTGCAGCATCTTTGTGAGACTATAAAAAATTATATCAAGTATCATTTTTATGTATATTTATATTGCTTTTTACTTTCCATAAGGATAAAATAACAACTCCCACTCAGAGCAGATCCTAGATTTACTACCTAAAATTTACAAATCTCAAATTCAGAAATACTGTCAGATCCAAACACAGGGTCTTTCATTAAATTGCACTGTCTATAATATGAACCAACACATTTACTATCAGATAAGGGCTTTGATTGTTTAAAAAAATTCACTAGCTGCTAATGTGGAAACATCAAGTCTAAAATTTAAAGACTAAATATGAAACAGGATGCTCCTCAGGAACGTATAAAGAAATAATGCAGATTATTTTGAAAAAAACGCACTGAAATATTTTTAGGTTACTTTAATTTCCTGCTACACAAGTAAACCAAAAGTGTTAAATACACAAATCCTGTTACCCATGAACAGAACTGGAATGGGACTAACAACTCTGCAAATGAGTGTGAACCAGAATGCAAACCAGCTTGCTTCCCTAGAATGCCAGAAGAGCTCCTTTTGATCAGAAAACAATGCAGATCTGGTTCAGAATATAAAACCAGGAGCAAATCAGAATAAGAAGGTGCCATTTTATAAAGGCACTTTTCATAACAGAACCACATTTAAGCTGTCAAGCTATTCCAAACAAAACATATTTAGACCTCACACACATATACTAAACCTGACAACCTCACACACTAAACCTATCAACTTCAGTGCAACAGGCCATCAGGGAGAGTACAAAAAGGAAGAATTGGGCCCCAAAGTTTGAACTCAAATAACATTTCTCTGTCTTCTGAGACTATTTTTTACATCCTACTGATTCCAGAGAAAACAGTTCCTCATAGTTAGGTTCTTCTTTTGGGGAGAGAGAGAGACTGTGTTTGGGAATAGTTCCAATTCTGCCACCAGGAAAGCTGTATTAGTATTAACCCCTAAGCATAGACAAAGAGAAGCTTTGCTCTGCTGTGGCTTAACTACATGAATTTTACTCCTGTTTGAAACAGGCCTTTTTAAAAGCAGTATACATGCAACTGAGGGGCTTCTAAAGAAACGGCAAAAGGCAACCATACCTAACAGTTGCTGCTTTCCCACATTCTGTACATTCTACCTGGGCCATCTGTGGGTTTTGGAGAGGATGGGGGATGGACATCAGAGCCAATGTTTAATTTTATAATAAATTGTTCTCAAGCACAGACTAATTTTTCTCCTTTTGCAGCAAGATTGGCAAGGTGCTTTGTATACCTACCAGGTGGCCAAATGCACACAATGTGGAATTCATTCACTCACCTCTGCCCAAATGTTGAACTACAATATGCCATAACCTACATCTTATTCCACCAAAGTAATGTGTGTTTCTTGCACGTAAAATGAGATAAAAAGTGCAACACTTTGAAAGGGCTGTCAAAGCCAAAAATCAATGCTGAAAAATCAAATCCCAAATGCAAACTCATCCTAACTTAAAGTTCAAACTGAATTTGTATTTTGTTCCTAGGACACATTTCTGATTAAAGCCCATATAGCAGCAATAAACATAAAGATGGACACACGGACACACACACGGACACCCCCCCTCCTCCATGCCACTACCAGGTACATTTCTCTATAAATACTTCCCTTCTGTGACTGTCCCAATCTAACCTTGTTTCAGTATACAAATCCTGCTCTATAGTCTGATCTTCTAATCAGTTACGCTCACCTTCTATAATAAGATGAGTTTTTTACCCTCCAAGTGACTACAGTAGGAGTTGAGGCTATCTAGAATATTACATGATGAGAATCTTCATCCAAAGTCAATTAAAGTCCATGGAAACACTCAGTAACCTTTAGATCTGGCTCTGTGACTACTATCTATCCAATATCCATTCTTCTGTGGTATACTTTGTGATTCTACTGGAATCGTTTCCTCATCATTTTGGTTACGTGGATGGAAAACCACGTCTGAGTAAAAATTAGTCACGCTAAGAGGCATGATTATTTGAAAACATGCTGCCAGCCTAATTAAAATACTTGCCATAAAATAAGCAAGCAAATCTAACGTAATAAGTTTGGACATGAAAAAAATAAGGACCAACATTCAAATACACTGAGAACAAAAACCAAAGCTATTCAGTTCACCTCATTAGTGCTAAACACTATTAGCCATGAGAACACACTTTTGCACCAAAGGGAAAAAAAAACAGATGAAATCACTACAAATACAGTTACCCACATGTAGATGATTTCTAAATATACCTACCCACCAATCTTAGGCATTTGGGATAAGGTTGCTTCCTTGATACATGACATGTACTCTAAAACCTACCAACTTAAAGTGCTTTCCAAAACACTTTTTATATTAGTTCTACTGTTATTGCAAGTTCTTGGTTCCTATAAACAGACAGTTACAAAAACAGTATTATTAAAAAAATACTTTATAAGCCAAATGTCCCAGAGAATACAGTCTTCTCATAGTAAGCTGGATGCATTTTTCACTCTATGTAAATTGTGGACTATCCCTAGGTGACTCATGTCCCTGCGAAAGTGTCAATATGCACCTATTTAGCACTTACACATATGCTATTTAAATTATGTTATTATGTATTGCCAAGAGGCATTTGGCAGATTCTCTCATAATAGGATGTCACTGAAGTAAAACTAACATTGTACCAAGTTTAGTCAACTTTCTTCTAGTTTATTTACACTTTCAAAGTATGGAAAAACTTCAGTTTTAGTGAGCTTGAAAACTGCTTCTATTTTTTATGTGACTGCTAAATTTGCTATTTTGTTTGACCCTTTATACTTTTTTATGCTTTAAAGCAACATTTCTGCTCTCTACCACAATCCCCCCCAAAAACCACACACTCACACACTTCCTTTTGGCCTGAGATTTGTCCCAGAACACTTTTTTCTGGAAAGTCTAAAGAATTAAGTGAGGCATTTAAAGAGATCTTTTCAGCAAATATACTGTAAATATGCAGAATGGTGTTCATTCTGAACAAAATCATAGAAGCAGCATACAGACCTAAGGCACTTATACACATAGCTTTGTCTGATCCAACACACCAGAAATCCGGTGTGTCGTCAAGTCTATAGGGCATACGAGCTGATGCGCCCAGCGCTGCATTGCATGCATTTGTATAAATGATGAAATGCGCATCAGCACACAGAAAGTGGTGGCGGTGTGCTGTTGAACTAAAACACCTTTGATCTGCCTTTTAAACACTTTTTAAACACCTTTTAAAAGAGCTCGGTGCTTCAGCGCATAAATATCCCCCTGATGAGAGAGTACAAATGCCCTGGCTGACTGGAGAGTACAACTGTCTTCTGCACAGAGCCAAGAAAGACTCCTGCCTACAAAATGATTCTCTAAAACAAACCCCAGCCTGCAGGCCAAATCTGGCCTGCGAAAGCTATGGCATCCAGCCCACAAGGCTCCCCATGGGTTGAGAAATTTGGCGGTAGAGGAGTAGCAGCAATCACTGCCACCCCTCCCCCACTTACTATTGCCAAACCACTGCCACACAACTGGATCAGGCCCTAGGGCCTAGGCAAACCGAACCCATATGCCAGACTGCCCCCTCCTCCTCAAACCCACACTATGCGCTGGATCAACCTCCACCTCACCGAGCCAGATCTGGCCCACGGTTGGAGCTAGCATCATCTGCCCCACAAGGCAAAAAGTTTGGGCACCACTGCTCTAAAACAATGTTTCCCAAACTGTAGGATCTATCCTCAAGCTACTTCAGCCACTCTTGCACCCAACTTCAGTCACCATTGTGGCTTCCCCCGCCACCAAATGCTACTGTGGGTGCTGAAGTACAAGGAGCATGAGAGTGCAGAATGACCCCTGAGGCGAAGCATAAATTCACAAAGTTTGGGAAATGCTGACATAACAGCATAATGTTGCCTATTGTTCCAGCTAAATCTACATTTTCACAGAGCTCAAAGTGCCTCAAAACAAGAGAATTTCCTGCCCAGGAGAGCATCCATCACAACATTGAGGTAAACAGATTGTTCAGACTTTTTTGACCTGCAGCCCTCGTGTGAAATATGACTTTTCATTTCTACCTAGAGAAATGTTACAATCTTTGCATTCTCCTATGACTGATGAAGGGTGAGTTTGCCTTTATGTGTAAGCTTACAAACAAGGTGGGTTTTTTTTGGCAAATATCTAGGAGGTCTAATAAAAGATATCACTTCTGCCATGAGTTCTGATTCCTTTTACCATAACAGAAAGGATTAGAAGATGTTTTTGCAAATTAAAAAAAAATTGCGTCCTTGGCAATTTGCATGGCAAAGAGCCGTAATCTATATAGCGCATGTAACAGAAAATGATGCAAAGCTTCTTATTAAAGAAAATATATATATAACTAGAGAGAATTAATGCATAATAAGGTCAGCTTCAGCAATCTTCCAACAGAAGAGCAGAGAAAACTGCATAAATATAATGTGCAAGCTTATGGAGACTTTGATGAAATATTGACCAACTGTGAGAAGAAAGTTCAGCCAGTTTCAAAGGGCCATGCTAGTTACCTCTTTATTATTTAAATATTCCATTATCTTGTAGGCGATTCCTTGTTTTAAACATGATCTGACACTTATTCACTTAGTATCATGCTAAGAAAGGAAACAGAGAGAAGCACCATGTTAAATCTTCATCTCTAGGTAGAGAATAATGTTTGCATTTATCCCAGAGCATCTTACAGCTACATCAGGGGTGGGCAATTATTTGGGGCAGAGGGCTGCTTACTGAGTTTTGGCAAGCCATCAAGGGCTGCATGACAGGCAGCCAGGGGCAGATAAATATTAATTTTCTACATTTTTTAGGGGCCCCGTGGGCCAGACAGAATGGTCTGGCAGGCTGCATCCAGCCCCCAGGCCACATTTTGCCCACCCCTGAGCTGCATGAATCTATATTATACACACACTCCCCCCACACCAAAACATAGGCATCCCTGGACTTGAGTACAGCAACCAGGCAGACTAGTACACAGTGATAAAGAAATTTTAGGCCACTGACACTGAGGCAAACTCTTGGGAGGAGAAAGGGGAATGGGGGGAGAAGAAGAAAAAAAAAAACTTTAAAATAAATAAAATCAGTCAATTCCTCAGTATCCCAGATGAGCAAATGAGCCTTTGGGTATGCAGAGCTGGGAAACATGAGGATTGTTTTATTTTACTTGTGTAATCATTACCAAAAGATCCTCACAGAAAAAACTGCTTGGACTGTAAAGCAGTAGTACAGGAAGCAGACTGTCATAGGCTAGCTAATATAAAAGAAAAATTTTGTTCACTTTGTGCCCATGTAGTATTAAAAAAAAAAAGATTTCTAATACAAGGATAGTCTATGACAACAATGTAACTCCAAGCTGTGAGGCAGAACTGGGAGTTAGGGTCCCAGGTTCAACTCCTAGCTCTGCCATTTATTGTCATACATCCCAGGCCAAATACTATCTTTTCAGGCCTAAGCTTAACCCTCTTTAAAACAGGAAGAATATTTTTACAATGTATTTCAGCCTACACAGAGAAAAGTATCTTACATATCTACAAGAACAAGACAGCAACTCAGAGTACAGACTAAAAGATATTACTGAACTTATACACTTCATCCTCACACGCAACAACTTCAACAACCAACATTGCCTCCAGACTAGAGGGTCTTCTGCACACAGAAGACAGTTATACCCTCTAGTCTGGAGGAAATGTTGGTTATTAAGGGTGAAGTTCTTGTGTGTGAGGATGGCCCCACAGTATGCTAACCTTTTCCATGAGCCACCTGGAAGAAAAATTTCTCAAGGATGGCACCATCAAACCCTTGTTATACTGAAGATAATATCGATGACACCTTCATCATTTGGACCAAAAACCTGCAAACTCTGATTGATTTCCATCAAAAATTCAACATGCAGCACCCCTCCACCAGACAATCTCTGGAATACTTCAACACCAACATTCACTTTTTAGACACGACAGTCACTATCCAGAATGGTACAATACAGACCACCATATACAAGAAACCCACAGACCAACAGACATATCTGCACAGAACCAGCAATCACCCTAAACCAGGGGTGGGCAAAATGCGGCCTGCCAGACCATTCTATCCGGCCCACGGGGCCCTTAAAATATTTAGAAAATTTGTATTTATCTGCCCCAGCTGCCTATCATGCAGCCCTCAATGGCTTGCCAAAACTCAGTAAGCGGCCCTCTGCCCAAAATAATTGCCCATCCCTGCCCTAAACACACCAAGAAAGCTGTAATATACAGCCAAGCCCTCCGATAGCACCAAATTTGCACTGAGAACACCTGTGATGATCACCTCACAAATCTCAAAATGGGCTTTGCTCAACAAGGACACTCCTCCAGAGAGAGAGACAGCATGTTTGGAAGAGCCACC
>NW_017728998.1:31755623-31755845 GCF_001723915.1 Gavialis gangeticus | reverse complement strand
AGCACCAAATTTGCACTGAGAACACCTGTGATGATCACCTCACAAATCTCAAAATGGGCTTTGCTCAACAAGGACACTCCTCCAGAGAGAGAGACAGCATGTTTGGAAGAGCCACCCAGATGTTTGGAAGAGCCACCTTTGCACATGAAAAATTGCTGCAGTACAGAAAACCCCCCATGAATGGCACACCACTGGTTATGACATATCATCCCTCCCTGGAAC
>NW_017728998.1:31750924-31755612 GCF_001723915.1 Gavialis gangeticus | reverse complement strand
CTGAACCTATTCAACCTCCACAAGAGAAGGCTGAGGGGGGGATCTTGTGGCCATCTACAAACTGGCCAAGGGAGACCAGCAGGTAATAGGAGAGTCCCTGTTCCCCAAAGCCATAGTGGGAGTAACAAGGAATAATGGCCATAAGTTGACTGAGTAGATTCAGGCTAGATATTAGGAGGCACTACTTCACAGTCAGGGCAGCTAGGATCTAGAACCAACTTCCAAGGGAAGAGGTGCTCGCTCTTACCCTGGGGGTCTTCAAAAGGAGGCTAGATAATCACCTAGCCGGGGTCATTTGACCCCAGCATTCTTTCCTGCCCGTGGCATGGGGTTGGACTTGATGGTCTACTTAGGTCCCTTCCAACCCTACCAACTATGAAACTATGAGACCCGATTCTTAAAAGAGATCTTCCCAGGACAGAACCACCCATCCTATCCTTTAAACAAGCACCAAACCTCACCAACCTCATAACAAGAAGCAAACTACAGCCCAAAACACACTGAATGGATCTAGACTATGCCAGGGACAAGAAATGTAAAACCTGCCAACACATCTATCTCTACCACCCCCCACAATGACTACACTCCACAGCAGAACCATCAGCATTCCTGGATCTTACAGCTGCACCTCCAGAAATGTAAGATGTCTCATCCAGTGCACCAAACGCCCTGATGGAAAATCTGTAGGAGAAACCAAACAAGAACTGCATACCAGAATGAATGCACACCAGAAATCTATCAAAGACAAGAATACCCAATTACCTGTGCGGGCATATTTCTCACAAGAAAACCACTCTCTCTCCAACCTCTCAGTTCTAATCCTCAAAGAGAATTTACAAAATACCTTCCACAGATGAGCCTATGGACTTCATTTCATCAGCCTACTAGATACAAAAAAATTATGGACTAAATATAGACACTCGATTTATGACATATTATATAACCAGCCTAACATTTGACTCCCCAGGTAAACCCTCACTTTTTACCATCTATTCTCATTTCCTTCCCCACCACCCTCCTGTCTCTCATCCTTTGACTGCAGCTAAATTCATTCCCTACCCCCCACCAGCCTTTTACCTACTGACCACCTCAATTTACATTTCAACTGACTGGCTTTCTTGCATACATACTGGCCTCTGGCTACTTTACCATTCCATCCAGGAAGAGCACAGACCATCTGCAGATACTTCCTCAGCCTGACAAATGGTGTTTGTGCCCAAAAGCTTGCTAAGAAGAATTTTTCCAACTATTTGAGTTGGTCTAATAACAGATATCAGATTTACCCATAGAACCTTGTCTGTCTTTGCACAAAATACACTTGTATCTTTGTCTGCCCTATGAATAAAATGATGTAACATCTAAAAGTACATACATTTGAGCATTTTTCTTTATACTCATATTTAGTATACCTATAGCACTACCATGTCTCTCAGAGGCTCCAGTCAAGACAGGGGACCCACTGTGTTCTTACATACATATAGCAAGAAACAGTCTGTAATCTAAAGAGCTAACAAACTTAAATTTAAGATGATGCAGCAAGTGGCTATAACAAAAGGGCAAAAACAGCAATGGGAACATGCATTTATGTACACAAATTATCCTCATGATTTGCAAACCCAGTTTAGCTACTCCCACCCCTTAGGATACACATAAACAAAAGATATGAACCATATCAGAAACTCCTACCTGCCTCCAGCTTCTGACCATTATCACCTGACAACTTTTTACAATTCTGTTGTGTTACACATACTGACACTAGAGCTATTCCACGCTAGAAACCAAAAAAAACCTGCTTTGCAGGAGTTTTGGAAAGACTGCTTTGGAAATCTTACTTGAAATAAATGGCCTTTTAAAAATGAACTTCCAAGTAGATCAAGAAACTAATTAAAATAACAACCTGGAGAGGGAACAGATCTTTTTGTTTAGCTAATGAAAGAAGAAACTGAAAAACCAGCTAAAATTGCTTCCAACACTTAAAACTAGTCAGTTTTATTATCAATTGTTATCAATACACACAGAGGCTATTTTTTGTATTTTATTTACCGATTAAGGACTAGATCCCAAAATGTGTGTCACATACTGATTTTAGTGAGTATAGGTTTCTGTCCATACAGTGCTCACCAAAGAAATGGTTTTATGTTCTCATTTATGATCCAGGTGTCCAAAACCACTTACTGTTAGTAAACAATTTGCACCTAGAAATTCAGTAGCTAACATATACCATCAGTTAGCTTTAATATCATTTCAGTCAAGAGGCCACTCAGTTATTAAGCTCAACAGTTCAGAATTCATGTTACAGAAGAGTAAATACGCTTCACTGACATATTAGTTTTACTATCTACTGGACAAACTTAAGTTGTGGCACTGTTTAAATGAATCAATATTCTTCTAAATCATTAATTAAAGAAACTGTGCAACTGTACATGAATTTTAGTGGATAAGGACTGGAAAATGGTGTTTTAAATAGTTTAAGTTAAATTCCATCTGAATTCAATCTACCAGCATAACTTACACTGCCAGATGTCTGAAGATGTGCAAGATGTTGCAGAAAGACGACAGCATTTAAGGAACAAGTACATACAGTGTCTTAATATAAACTCCGCACAAAAACAAATTCTCACCTTTACTCTGAAGCTGAAAAAAAAAGATGTAGTTCAATCTGAATGTATATTTTATTCCTGAGAAAATCTGTGGTTACATGTGCATCTATCCATATCTGCAGGCTCTTTATAAGTGCTTCAAACCCAGTCTTTTTTTAAGTGCTTTTAATTTGTAGCACATCAGTAGCAGACAGATGTTCATCTGCCTCCTGAAGTGTCACTGTGAAGTGCTTCAGAATAATCCACAATTCACACAGTCATTTTTATATAGTCCAGGACAGTTTGTAGTACTATAGCACTATTCATTTTTTTTACAGTATTTTACAGTTGCTTAAAGCATTACTGAGATGAAGGAGGTTAACTGAGCTGAGTTCTGGCCTGCAGTTTTGGAGGCTTAACGTGATCATGCTTTGCTGCATAGATCCTGTAAGCAGTTTCATAACTAGGGTACTTTTATGCTCTTTTCACCCCAAGGGCAGATGGCAACCTAGGCCTGACAGCAGGCTGGAGAGATTTCTCTCTGATTGATACCCCATGTCTTTATGTTTCATTTGATTGTGTAACGGCTGTCCTCAGATTAAGTCGTGTTGTAAAGGTGGCCAACTGTGCACAGGGAGAAAAAGTAAGGCTCAAAAAACTGGAGGGAGAAAGGGTAGTCCTAAGGAGGACAGAAAGTTATAGAGAAGAGAAAAAAGACCCAGAGAGGACAGAGAGATAGAGAGAGGAATACTTTCAGGGAGGACAGAGTAGAGTCTACGGAAGGACAAAGGGCACTGCAATAAGCAGTTTGTTTTGAAGCAGAGTCGATGTACTGTTTGAGACATCAGCACTCCATCCCCCACCCTTAGAAGAAGAAAACATCCCCTCTCCAGGAGCTGACCATAAAAGAAGGAGCTCTGTTGAGATGGGCCTGCTATGGATCACCAGGGAAGCCAGGGACAGAGAAAAGCCAGGGTAACACAGCAAGAAGCTTGCCCTTCAAGAAGCCACGCCAGGGCTGGCTGCAAGGGGTCTCTCAGAAGGAGATCAGACAAGGCTTCTTCTTGGCGAGTCCTGAGGCAGACCTTCTCCTGAAAGGGACATGACCCATGACAGCTATAAATGTCCATAAATCGGTGGGGCCCGCTCAGTGCACAGACCAATTCCTACATCTGCACAGGTGGAACTCTAAAATCTATAATCTATAATCTAGGTACAACTATAAAACTATGGACAAACTTAATAGAGATTTTAGTTCTTTCTTTTTCTAGGCAAGACCTTCTTTCAAAGTATGGTTACCATGAAATTATATCAATAAATACAAAAAGAATAAAGATCTAGTATCTTCAGTATCATTTGTACACAGAGAAAAAGCTAATTTTAAAGTAAAAAGGTTGCTACATATTTTCCTTCAAGAACACTGCTAAATTCAGTTTTGAAATACCCCAGAAGAGTACTTCCTTCTTTTCCCCACTTCAGATTATAATGCACATCAACAAAACACTAGACTTTGAATTTTCATGGTGTTATTTCTTACAAAACAAATTACTGTGTTACCAAAACTATATTAAGCTAAGAATGAAATCGCACTTCCGGATTTTAATACAGTATGATCTGATTGCACTAACAGCTAGAAACATTATCTTATTTGCTGTAATATCCTGCCAACTCAGCAGATTTTTAACTCAACTCTTTGTGGATGTTATCTTTTCTCAACAGACACTTCATGTTTTTATATGCTGGTAATATTTACTGTCCATCATTTATAAACCCTCAAAGGATGTACTCAGCTTTTCAAATGCAATTCCATACTGTAGGAGAGCATTTAAAGATTTTGTACCTTCTCAAGAAATGAGGAGAAAAGCAAATCTTTTTTAAGCCAACCAGGAACCCCATATTCATTTAAGTAATCTTTTACTTCAAGTGGGATGAATTTTTAAGGGTCAGATTTGTATATATTAACTCAAATCAAATGGTATACTGAAGTCAGAGAGATTATTCAGGAAGTAAAGTGCTACTCTGTTTAAGAGTATCAAAATCTGTCCCTAAATAATAAAACCAGTAATAAAAAAGCTATGCTTAATTAAAATTCAGTGTTTCCTGGATCCA
>NW_017728998.1:31744343-31745924 GCF_001723915.1 Gavialis gangeticus | reverse complement strand
TTTGTATATATTAACTCAAATCAAATGGTATACTGAAGTCAGAGAGATTATTCAGGAAGTAAAGTGCTACTCTGTTTAAGAGTATCAAAATCTGTCCCTAAATAATAAAACCAGTAATAAAAAAGCTATGCTTAATTAAAATTCAGTGTTTCCTGGATCCAACCTATCTGGGATTTTCAAAAGGAGATGAATGGCTTTATTTTGCTACAGGCTCTCCATGTCAACAAAGAACTGTATCAAGTGTCATGTTTATCACAATATTTTCAATACCAGATGAGGAGCATCAGAAGACCCGTAAGTCAGAATGTAAGGCTGGTCATACACACCTGTTAAAAGCTTAGTCAGCCAGACAGCCAGCCCTGGATATTCAGCAGAGCATGAGATCAGAAAGGACACCTGGGTCTCCTGCATTTGATTGGAAATTACCTATGTGCACTGCCAAATACCTGGACTCCTATGATCAATAAAGCAATCACTAAGTAAGATAAAAATTGATAAGCATTTTCATTTAAAAGGTCCACAGTAGTCTTTCAGCATAAAAACTACATATGTTCTTAGTGAATTCCAGCTTATATTTTATAAGTCTTAAAATGTGTAATTCCCAACCACCAAAGGAACCAGATGCCTTTCTAACATATGCTGTAGCTCAAGCAGAAATCACTGAGTAAAATTCTCTAGCCTTTGCTAAGCAGGAATTCAGCCTGGATGCTCAAAATTGTCCTCTGTGACCTTAAAATCATCAAAGCTACACACAACTCAAAGATGTAACCTAAGAAATGAACCATTAGGATTCCAGATGGGATCCCTAGGATTTTCCATAATTCCACAACGTATGTTGTCTTTTTTGATGCATAAGCAATTCCCAGTTATACAAACATGTACTGAATGAAGACACTGCCCTACTGCTTCTAGTCTAGCACCTAAGCTAATTATCTCTAAACTAGCACCTGCTCTTTTACTGCAAGCCATCAGGGTGTGAATATGCCCATAATTCAGTCCCTAACGCATCTTCCTTCTTGTTTTCTTGTAATCCCATCGACATTAGCTTCATTAGCTTTTTATAATTGTTCTTAAATATTTTATAAGAACCCTTTTACCCTTATTGCTGTTGTCAAGTTTCTTCAATTACATACAGTGATATTCATTAAAAGTTACCATTAACAAACTTTTAGCTTGCCAGGCAGTGGTATTCTCCTTATTTTCAATTCTAAAATAACTGGAACATACAATATTCCACATCTGGAGGCAACGGATAGAATACATCAATTTTAATGTTTGACCACTCCAATGTAAAACTTTCCAGAAACCACAACAAAGTACACCACACCACAGGGCTAAGTACAGACATGTAGAGGTGTTAGGGGTAAATAATCAGGTAAGTGAGGATGGGGGGGATCTAATGGGGGAGTTGGGGGTCTGCTGGGGGATGAAGGAGGAGGCACACACTGTGAGGGGTGGGAGGGCAGGCATAACCCACAGGTGGAGTGGGGTACCCCCCTCTAGTGAACTTACACGCCCATCCCTCCCACCAGGACTTACTTGCTCTGCTCTGGCAGCAGCAAACACCGATAAAAACCACTG
>NW_017728998.1:31737056-31739343 GCF_001723915.1 Gavialis gangeticus | reverse complement strand
ATCAGGTAAGTGAGGATGGGGGGGATCTAATGGGGGAGTTGGGGGTCTGCTGGGGGATGAAGGAGGAGGCACACACTGTGAGGGGTGGGAGGGCAGGCATAACCCACAGGTGGAGTGGGGTACCCCCCTCTAGTGAACTTACACGCCCATCCCTCCCACCAGGACTTACTTGCTCTGCTCTGGCAGCAGCAAACACCGATAAAAACCACTGCACCCAGAGCAGCTTGTGGAATGGGGGGCAAAAGGGCTGGTGCAGGAGGGTGTAAAATAGCCCAGTGCCACGGAGAGGGTGAAAAGAACAGCCAGGTCTATAAGTGTGGGGGGGACTGAGGCCAGCAGCCAGGTTTTCCCAGCCCTGGGGATGCGCAGGGAAAGTGTGCAGAAGTTCCATGCACCGATTTGACTTAATCAAGTAAGTTTGATACTACATAGATCCAGATTTATCTTAAACCGGATTCTGGAATTTTTAGACCCATTTGTGTGCATGGAACTTCAGTGCAGTTACAGGTTTAGGCTGATTGCCAGTCACTGAGACTAGGTCTGTAAGTGTAAGGTAGGAACCCGGATGAACTAAGTTTAAATCAGGAGACCACTTTTAACTCAATGTAACCTCCCCAAATGTCTGTACCTAGCTTAAGTGAAACTCAGTATTGTTCTCAGAACTAAACCTGAAACTAGTCCTCTCTTCTGATTAAAGGAAATGGAAAGAGTAAATAACAGTTCACATGCAAAAACTTCATTATTTGAAGGATCAGGACTGCTCAGATAACAGTATTTTTACTACCTAACCCAAACTTAATTAAAAGGTGTCTTTTAGGGATGTAGCACACAGAGGATTCTTCCTATTAGCAGCTGCATTTTCAGAAACTATTTTTTATTCTGTTTTCATGCAGCTGAGCACAATGAGGGGAAATCATATTCCCATGACTGGGAGACATAAGTGGTAGAGGAATACAGTTAAGAAGTAATAATCCATCTGGCTGGAACACAGCACCCTCCTCCTCCGTGAACTGAAACAGAATATTGTACTTGAATTTACAAACAGTCTTCAAGTGTGTTTTCCAATCTTCAGCATCTCCCCTGACCACAAAATAAACATTAGCTTTTGGAGAAGTCCCAGTCTTTAGTGTTAACAATATGACAATCTGCCTGTGCAAAATGTTTTATTTAAAATACATCAAGTAAAATATTCAAGAATGGAGCTTGATTGCCAGGGCAAACACTCTGGAAGGCTTTTATCCTGCTATTGAAATGAAGTCATCATATGTGATGAGAATGTATCCTAAAACTCCCCCCCATTAGAAGTGGATCACAGACTTCTAATTCTTTTAGCCTATCAGCACTTGAACAGCCTTCTTTAAAAGGTTCACAAGTGTCTCTCTCCCATTCCTGAACAACTCCTTCAGCGATTGAGACACATTATGTAGAAATACAAGGAAAAGGGACAGGAGACACTTCACTGCACCTGAGTCAGCTTTGTGACTGCACATTAGGCTACACAAAGACAAGTTCAGCAGGTTACAATTTCATTCATTCGACCTTTGTAAATAAAGTGTGAGGGGAAATCATCAATCCCTGAACTTTTCCAGCTCTCCCCAAACCCAGATGACTAGACCGCTGTATGGCTGGAAGCCTCCAGACGTTTGGGTGGCTCATTACAGCACGTGTCAGAGTTGGTACCGACATCTCCCCTCATGGAGCCCCCTGGGAGCCCTTTCTGCCTTCAGTGAACAAACATTTAGCGAGACCCCCGTCTCTGTCCGACTGCAGCGCTGCCCCCGCTCCCTTGGGGCCCGCCCGGGAGGCGCAGGAAGTCTGTGCTGGCGCAGCGCCCGAGACTCAAAGCCGCGGGCAGCCCGGCCTCCGCGCCCGCCGCCGCCAGGGCACCGGCGCGGTATCTCCCCAGGCTACGTTTCCCACGCTCTTCCCAGACACACAGTGACCGATCAGTCAACCCTCGCTTGCACCCCCGGGGCAGATGTCCGTGTGGCCGAGGGGCACACAGGAGGCTGCGGGCATCCCCGGCGCTGACGCCGCCTCCCTCCACCTCCGCCCCATTTCTGCCTCACGGTCCCACTACCCCTTCCTCGGCCCGCACCCAGGGCGGCTGCAGCCTCCCCCCCGCCCGGGCCCGCGACACTTGCCTGTGGCAGCGGGGCAGGAAGCAGGAAGCCGGGGCACAGCCGCCGTCGGGGCCGCCGGGTGCGCTCGCCCCAGCGGGCGGAAGCGGCGCGCGGCTCCAGGTGGCGGCGGGGCGCACAGAACTGAGGCGTCCCTCCCCGCCCCG
>NW_017728998.1:31734431-31736807 GCF_001723915.1 Gavialis gangeticus | reverse complement strand
CCTCCCGCCCGCGCCCGGGGTGTCTCCCGGCGCGCCCTGCCCTCTAGCGGCGCGGCCTCCCCCGGCAGCACCCGGCTCAGGGTCCCCGCGCGCACGGGCCTCAACAGTCCAGGGGCCCGGGTCCTCGCCGCCTCAGGATGTCCGGCCCTGCCACCACCCTCGGGGCTCCCCCTTGCCGGGTGCTATCGCTTCAGACCCGCGGGGCTCGAGTGGGGCCCTTTTGGGGGTGCCGCAGGGTGCCTCCTCTTCACAGAATCAACCCAGAGACTTCCAACAGCCATGCCACTGTTCCCGGCCACACTTCCAGTGGCAGCAGGACGGCTCCAGTACGTTCCTACACTCAAAATGAGCGAACAGTGGAAGCTGGCACTTTCCCAAGGCGGCCTGGAGTCCAAGAAAGGTTGGGAACCACCGGCGTAGATGCTCCACTGTCCCTGCCAGCCCTGGGCAACAGGTGCCACGTGCCCCCCCAGAGACCAGTCAATGCCTAAGCAGGGAGCAGCGGCCTGTCATCTGTGCTCTCAGGGGGGACACGTACACCCTCTACATGTCACCACCACGGTCAGCATCTCCTGTGCTGAATCTTGTCCTGTTCTCATTCTGGATCATAGGTCATCATGAGTTGCACAACCCAGGGGTAGGGGGTTGAAAAGATCTGTTTTAAGTTTCTCGCATGATCCTTGGTTTCTGTACTCAGCGAGAATGAATTGGGGCAACACATCACCCCTGTCCTTGCCATTCATTGTTTTCACATACCTTTACAGCAGTGCTTTTCAACTGGTGTGTCGTAGCATCCCCCTGTGCCGCAAGAATTTTGGAATAATGAGAAAAAAGTTCTCCACCACCTAGCACGAACAAGCCGTGTTGATGAGATATTCACAGAAGACGCACGTGTTGGCTGTGGGGGAGAAGGAGAACCAGCGAAGCAGAAGGAAATTTATCTACTGTGCATGTGTTGGCAGTGGGGGGATGTGCAGTGCACAAGCCTCTGAACAGCTGTGCTGTGCAATTTTGCTGTGGCAAATGAGCTAAAGTGAGCTCATGCCTTAACGCAGAAGGTGTGCCAGGGAAAAGTTTTATTAATGTAAGTGTGCCTTGGGCTGGAAAAGATGGGGAAACACTGCTTTATAGTATAGTTTCTCTATACTAGGGTCATCCAATACTTTTCAGAAACTCTTTAGATCAAAATCTTCTCTCATTGCTACTAATTACTCTTGTCATCTCCAAAACCCCTTTTGTTCTGTTGTATATCTTTTCTGAGGTAGGGTTGCAGGAAGTAAGTACTATATACAATTTCGTCATAGACACCCATGGAATAGTCAGTATTATTTTGCACCCCTACCTTCCTGCATTTTGCATTTTCATGATTACTGTTGCACCTTTTCTACAAATTAATCAAGCTACAGGCTTGACTGCTGCATTATGCTACTTAATTGCATCCTCTCCCTTTGTTTTCGTGCAGCCCTCCTGGCTGGGGTACATTAAACAAAGGCTTCTTTATCTACCAACCTTTTCAACCTGGCTCTCCTGTTTCTGTTGGAGATGTTCCTTTTCATGCTGACAGAAGGATATATAACATCATCTGTCTGTTCTCAAAAACTCTTCTGTTACTGAGGAACACAGCTAGCTCAGAAAACTGAATGCTTCAAGATCACAGAAACTAGAGGTAGGTTTTGCCCCTTCCATCTGATGATTTCAAGGCATTTTTACAAACAGAAATAAATTAAGTCATAATACCTTTAGGCATTTGGAAGATAATTTGCCCCATTTTTACAGATGGAAAAACAAAGGACCAGTCCTGTTCCAGGCTTAGCAACTTCCAGAATCAGACCTAGAAAATACAGGCTTTATGGGTATTTTTAAACCTATTCCCCAATTTTGGGTACCCAGACAGCTTGTGTCTAATTTTTTTCACATTTATTGAATATCCACAGTTGCCGTTGCTTTCAGTGGGAGAAAGGCACATAGATTCTTTGAAAATAACAAGCAAGTAAAATAATTAGAGAGGACCGAAAATGTTGGCCTGAGAAATTTGCAAAGAGATTTCTAAAATCTCTGACATTCAAGTCAGAGGAGTAGAGAGCAGAACTGTGGAAATGGATTTTTAGATCATTTATTTGGTCCTGCGCCAACTCAATGTTCTTTCTATGTTAGAAACATATCTGTTTTGTTGTTGTTTTTAATAAATTAACACATACTCCGAGCAGGTGGCCTTCACAGCAGAATAGGGATGATCCCAAATGATATGCTTTATTTTTTGTTATTGTTTTCCCTAGTCAGGAAAATACTCCAGGAGTATGAAATTTGTAAAAGTGACAGGCTGTCATCCAACTCGTCTCAATGGCCCCTTTACAATGCCATGGTTCCTGACCTTGT
>NW_017728998.1:31715586-31729431 GCF_001723915.1 Gavialis gangeticus | reverse complement strand
TGTACCTATCACCCCCCCCCCTTTCTTCAACCAAGGACTTGGACTCTGCTTCTCTTCCCCACCTGGACTCCAACCCTTCCACTGAGTCTCTTTCTCCTGCTGCCACAGTGTGTGTGAGTGTGTGTACCAATAACTTCATGGGGCTGTGTAGTGTGTCGTCTGTTTAATAAAACTATTATTTGGACCCCTAAGTTGGGTTTTGCTTTACTGTGGTTTGCCTCTCCTCCTCGCCCCTCTAACTTCTGTCTCATTTCTCCCTCTCCTGCTTCTGGCTCACTGCCACCTCCAACACCTGTCCTGAGTTCCTCTCTGCTTCCAACCCCCCTGTTTCTTTGCCACTGTCTTATCCCCACTGCCTTTTCCTTTTCCCCTGAGCAACCAGGTTTCTGCCTCAGTTTCTTTCCTGGCTGTCTCCTCCTTGCCACCACTTATCTGTCCCCTCCCCCCCCAATATTCCAGCTGTCTGCCTCAGTTTTCAGCCCCAAGCTCCCAGATTTCTGTCTCTCTCTCTTTCCTGGCTGTCTCCTCCTTGACACCAAGCTTTTTTTTTTCCCCCCCATTGCACCAGTGACCTCGAGTAACCCTGGGTTCCTCAGCCAACTTCTCTCTAGACCACCGGTTCTAATTCTTGTTTTGGCAGCTTTCACTCTGTGCACTTTAACTCTCTCTCTCACCTTAACCTTCCCCCAAGTATCCCAGGTACCCCAAGCACACACATACATACCGTACCATCCAAGTTAGGAACTTACCTGTGTGTATGTATAGGTGGGTTGTATGTGTGTGAACTAGTGAGTATGTACATCTCTCTATCATTGTGTGCACGATATACGAATTAGTGATCTGTGTATGAGTACTGTGTGTGTGGGTATGGACAATTGATTTGTCTAACTTTTGGCGTGTATAGTGTATGTGCACTTATTAGTAGTGTGTGTGTGTGTGTGTGTGTGTGTGTGTGTGCGCGTGCGTGTATGCACCTAATTGATCTGTGTGTTTGTATATGTGCAATTGTGTCACACCCTCCTGTCTAACAGCACAATATTGCGATCCTGAGAGTTGGCCTGACCCCACAGGGCAACACTTGTAAAGCAAACCAAATGCTTACAATATGAACTGCACCACAAGTCCATAGACAGACAAGGTTTTTTGGGTAAATCTGGTATCTTTTATTAGACCAATTCAAATATTTGGAAAAAATTCTTCTTTGCAAGTTTTTGAGCACAGTTTGTACCACACACACTTGAAAAACTGCACTCTGGGTCAGACAAAGAACTGAGAATTTCTGAGAATCACCAATATACTGATAACACTTCAAGTCACGTTTCCTCACTAACAGTGATTCAATAACCCTGTGTGACTAAAGAGGAAGAGGGGTAAAAAGGTGCAATTATCTATATTCATTCTTGCATCCAGGAGATACCCAAAAATGAAGGATTGGTTCTTCTGTTGATCTGCTTTTCCATTTCATCTAATTTTCCATTTTAGTCAAAGGAGTACATGTACATCTGCAAGTTTCTTATTCAAATGTCAAGCCAGGGCTAACTGTTGTTGCTAGTCTTTGGTCATTTTCAAGGGGCAAAGGACAAATTGTAGAAGTATGTCTAAAGACAATGGCCTCAAAGCCTGTTTCTGAGTGGCCACAGAGTGCATTTTTTGTGGACATTACAGCTAGCCTATTCAAAGTAAAGAAAACATTTGACAACCAGCTATACCAGTGGTAGATCAAATTAAATAGAATGCAAGGCCTGAGAAGACACATTATACAAAACAACTTAACATAGATCCTTCAAACTGAGTGCGTCATAGCTTTAGCAAAAAAATGTTAATAGTAAAGATTGCTGTAACCCAAATGTATTATTGTTTTGCTGTAATTAATACATTTATGTCTTTCTTAGATGAGTTATAAAAACAAAAGCAGCCTCATCACAAAACATGATGAAGGACTATAAAACAGGTGCAAAGAAAACAGGATGGTGCAAAGCAACATTCCAAGACAGTGAAGCAAGGTAATAAGAAATCCCACCCCAATATTATAATTTTCAGAAGGACATAAATTCTATCTAATTAGGAGTTTCCAAGACCATAGTAAAACTTGTGCACTCTGATTCCTAAAGTTTTAGTGAAACAAAGACATTTAAATAAATCCGAGAATGTTTGTTAGAGAAAGCTATGTATAAATATGGGATATAGGCTGGACGGAAAACTGAAGAACTCGGCAAATTCAAGACCTACTACCAGGCTGTGTGCCACTCCTCCTCCTCCTTCTTAAGTCTCCCCAGGGAAACGCATGAGAATATTGCACCCTTGTAGGTATCCAGATAGGTACTGGAACAAGGGCTTATTCTTGTGTTTTGGGGTGTAAGTGATAAAAGGTCAGGATGTAGACTCGTCTCTTTTATCGGTAGTCAACTTACCAAACACCTGTAATTCAGGTAACCCTATCTTGGTGCTCCCACCTTTATTAGATAGATTTTAAACAACTCCAGAATTGTTCACACCAAGCCTGGCTTTATTATACAGGAATCTGATCCAAAGTTCATTAGGGCAATGGAATGACTGTGTTTCACTCAAATAGGCCCTCAGCAGGACACAGTAGCAAAACATTTCAAAATATTTATTGGTCAGAAATAACTCAGTGACAAGTGGATGTATGCTAGTTTGCCAAAGGCAGCAGAAATTCTATAGCCAACTCTGAGAAAGAAGAAGAGAGAGTGCAGGAGACAATCTTATTAAAAACATCGGTGATCCAAAATTTTTTTTTAGTGCAACAATAGAGACTCTTTTCCATTTGTACACCCTAGGCTCCAAATATTGGGCTATTAAATAGTACCTTATAAAAAAAAGTACACCTGAATATTACCAAGCAGGATTTTAGAAGTACTGTCTAAATTACTTCTCAATGATAAGTGGTCTAAGGAAGAAGTTACTTACCAAAAAGCAATATTTGTCTCTTAAAGAGTTAGTTGGGCAAACAGGACTAGTTAAGTTTCTGGGAATGCTAAATGACTTTTTGGGCACTGGATCCAAGTGTCAGGGAAAGAGATCTGTGTCCAGTTTTAGACTTTTGAGAGAATGTCATTAAGAAAATGGAAGACAAGTAGTTATATGGTTTAACTACTTAATTACTTCTGGCAATGGCATAAGTGTTAAAGTGGGTGACCAGGGTGGCATTCCCAGGCACTGGACCTGAGGAGAGGAGGTGGAAATATAACATCTGTTGTCAAAGCTGTGCATCTGAGCCAGCAACCAGAATAAGTTGCTGTTGCCCTGGGCTCCCAGTTGTTCTGTTATGTCCCTGATTACTGGAGTTGGCACTGAGCTGTGTTCTTTTTGCAGCCCTGCCACAGGTTTTTATGGAAAGCCTTAAGTAGTTCACTTAATGTTGCTCCACCCCCACTTTCTCCCATTCACATACCACTACATATGTGAAAAGCATTCAAAAAATTAAATCCTTCTGGTGGACAGAACTCTAAGTGCATAGTATTATTAATTAAATATCAAAGCAAAATACCCAATTATTTGCCTGATCTCTGCAAAAGAAAATAAATCTCACAATGGAATGATTGTTCAAAACAAAACAAAAACCCTCCTTTCTTTCACTGAAACTGGATTAAATTAAAGAACTGCGGGAAATTAAAGTATACTGCTTTGTTGAGATCATAAATGGACTCATGTCAGAACAGATGGACCCCATTTACCACTAACAACATTTTGAGAACATTGAGAGTACACAGATAATTCAGTGGCCCATGTAGACATTATTCTAATATTATAAAAGTCTAAGTCTGTCTATCTGTAATGCTTTATTCACACTCTGATTGGCTGATGGAAACAGACAATCAGAGTGCTGCAAGTGTGGGGGCGCACCACTGTGATTCCGAAGCTGAGCCAAGGACCGGACAGAGGTTGGGGGAGCCACCCCACTCCCTACAAGCCGCGCCAGCACCAGACCTAAACAAAAGCCATCTGGGATGGGGAGAGGGGGCACAGTGGGGGAAAGCAGTCCAGTTCCAAAGTGGCAAGGGTGGGTAGGGGGGAGGCCGGCCCCGAACTAGGGTGCTGGCATAGCAGCAGTGGCTTTGTTCCCCCCTACCAACAGAGGCAAAGTGAGAAAAGACAGAACAGTGGCAGCACAGGGCGTTGCGTGGCAGCACTCCATCCCAGCCCCTGCCCCCATTATTCTTGATGAGCAAGGACATTGAAAGTACACAGATAATTTAGTGGCTCGTACAGACGTTATATATGAATATTTGCTCTGTATGCTATCAAAGTAAGATTTATATGCTTTAAATTTGGCAATCTAATTTATAGAGCAGTGTCTTAGTGACAATAGTTCTAATCAGTACTAAAACATTCTATAAACTAAACATACACACACACCACTTAGTGTGAGCGTGATTCTTCCTGGTTTCTGCAACAAGCTGTGCTAACATGAAGAACTGTTAGACACTTTTTGCATGCAATTTGTCTTCAAAGTGTTTCACAAAAGTTACTCTATTAGCTCTATAAAGAGATCTAGACTAGGATTCAAAAGCCAACTGCTGTGCAAACAAATATAGGAAGCAACAGACCTTCTTGCACTGCCTTCCAGTCTCTTATGCTGGTGCCAGCACAGCAGGAATGGGACTGCAGTTTCAGAGAGGTTTTTTTTCAGTTCTCAGGAGATGAAAATGCATTGAGGGGCATATTTTGCACATGGGGAAATCAGTAAGTATAACAACACACCCTTAAATCTTATTTTCAAGATATTCCTTTCAAATTCATAAGAAGAAAGTTTTTGGAGATATCTTTTACTGGAATACCTGTACAATTTGGAGAGATGCTAGACAAGTTTTTGCACACAAGGGCTGCATCCAGATGAGTACAACCATGCAGTATGTTGAGCCACAGACACATCTGTGGCACCACATACCATACATTCAGTTGTTTTCTACACAGCAAGGAAGGAACACAGAGGGGTTTATTTAACCCCTGGATATCCAGGGGTCAAAAAAATCCACAGAAAAAGAAGTGGAGTGGTGCACACACAGGCAGCACACACCAGGTCACCCAGAGCCAGGTTGCGGCTGCCAGCCAGGCTCCTCGCAGCAGAATCACCACTGCTGCAGCCTCAGGAGGGCCCCAGGTAAACCTGCTGGGGCCAGCCCTTTGCTGGCTTCAGTCTCTCTTACCAACCCTGGGGTACTTGCTACATGCCAGAGGATGTGTGGCACAGCTGTTTCCCAGGGACTAGTGGCAGTGCAAGGTATGCCACTGCTAGTTGTCCCCAGGGAACCAAATGTCCACACCATGTGTGGATGCAGCCAAAGGGGGCATCTACACGTGTTTTTTTACTGCAGAGTTAGCCAATTAGCTCCATAGTAAAGCATCACTATCTACACGTGCAGTGCTATTACACTAGAGTACACTAATTAACTCCACTGTAGGATACTATATTACCTGACACAAGTACTAGCTTATGGCAGAATTATTAGTGCGCTGCAACACACATGTAGACAGTGACCACAGCTGGTTGGGGCACATGGGTGCTAGTGTGGGGGCTCCCTGCTGGTTAGCCCCACACTGTAACACCCTAGTGCCCCTGCCAACCCCTCCCCAGCCCACCGAGCTGGGGTGGGACAGCTCCAGTTTGGCAGGCTGATCCTGGGGCTCCCCTGCCAACCAGGGCTGCACCAGCCCAGGTCAATGTGCTGCATTCCTGGGTACATGTGTAAATGCTGAGCCCAGGAGCAATGAACTCCATCAGTGAGAGAGTTTATTCATCTGCACTAACTGCACATGTAGATGCATCCATGGTGTCCTTCTTCAAGTAATCTTTAAATAACCTTGTGCCCAATCACTTGTCTAGCATCTCTTCCAATTATCCAAGTATTCCAGTAAAAGTTACCTCCAAAAAACCCTTACTTCTCACATGTTTCTTGGAACATCCTGGCTGCAAAAATACTCCAACCCTACTTTAAAATTTGTAAACATTCTTTTCAAATATATACACTCCTTTGTAATATGCCTTTGAAGCTTTGCAGCATCACAACTAGAGAGCATGGTAGGAAATTATGCTTTACTGTGTTTTATCTGCCATGCATCCAATATTCGAAAGACTGGAAGAAGAGACATTTGCTCTTGCTGTGCCTCACTGGCATGATAGCTCTGATACATAGTGCAGGGATTAACATGTCTTCCTGTATTAATTCAAAGTACATGTCCATGGTATCCTTAAGAAAGAATCAACTTTTGCAGATTAAATGGACAAGGACCAGAGCCCAACATTCTTATCTCAATCATCAATTTAGAAAATAAAGTTGTAAAAACATTGGGTTATTTATCTACATTTGGAGAAATTTATATATTATACTGGGACAATGCTAAAGTGTCAGGTGTCAAAAGCCCAGCTTGGGAATCAGGAGAAATATTGCATAGCTATTGTGGCAATGCCATTTCTCATACAGTAACATTAAAAATTAAATGATGAAGCTATCAAGTTTATATTGCTAAACTTAAAAGCATCTCACTGCATCAATATTATGTCTCAGCCTGGATGAGGACAGAACAAAGTTTAATTTCTGCTGAAGTGTTGTATAAATAAGGTCATAATAATCTACGTCTAAGCTTTTAGATCAGTGGAGGAGTTTTAAAGCAGTTCCTTCTGGAGTCAGGAATCAATGCCATTTGAATACTGGATCATCCTAAAGATTAAAAGCTGCCCAATCCATGCTTTAAGATTTTATTTGTTGTAAAATTCTTGAAGTGCCTGAGTGTCTTATAGGAACTCTGTCCCATTTTCCCGCGACTTAGCTCTTTAGCTAGTTCAAGTCCTCTATATTCCTAAATGCCTAAATATGAAGCTAAATCCTACCTACTCTCAAGTCACTTTGGAAAAAGGCACAGAGGTTCCTACATTACATATGCATTTTAGAGAAAATGAATATTAGCAGGATATTCCCAGTTTTTGACAGCATTGTACACGTGTGTGTATTGGGGTTTGAGCTTTGTTTGTATTTTTAGAATTATGTTCTCCAGCTGTGGCTGGAGATGCCCTGTTTGACCTTTTAAGTTACAAATCAAAAGCATTTTCTCTTCTTTCCCACTCAATTAACATTCTTTTTTGGGCAGGCTCAAATATAAAAATTAGTTCTTTGTTTTTACATGTACTGTACCTTGAGAGATGCTGTCTGGTTAATTACATAACCCATTCTATTTTTACTCAAGCATATGATTTTTTTTGCCTGAAAAATGAATATAGAACTTGGTCTAAGGTGATTACTGTTAGTTTTGTACAGAGTTGCTAACAGTATTAAATCACCCCTTTCCTGAACTATTATAAGTATACTGAATAGTAACATTTCCTTCCATATCCAAACACTTGTCAGCAATTCCAAATGCCAAAGAAAAACTATTCCTTCCTTCTCTGAAGAACTCCTACCAGGGGCCTATCAAAGGCCACTCTTGAGTTTCCTTAAAAAAAAACACCCTATATTTAAGAGCATAACAGAATAACCAAGAGATTCAAGGAAGAAGAAGAAATGAGAAGGGAAAAACTGAATCTTCTCTGTTTGATATAAAAACACTGAAGATGAGCTTATTATAAAATTAAAAAGAGGTTATGGATTTCAGTAACAAAGAACACTTAAAGCACTGATTGTTTTATTTTCACAAGTAATGAAACAATAGCAAGCTGATTTTGATTTATGCTTCCAAAATCTCTGAGTTAGCAGCCAAAAGTCATTATAGAAACCTGAAAGAAACACTCTGGCTTTTGTACAGCTATGTGATTAAAATAATCAGAAAAGAATAAAGAGCCTATGTATATATTTTTTCCAAGTGAAAAATACTTGGATTTAATTTTCACTCGAGTCAGATGAGATGCAAAACCTAGATCCAATTACATCTAAAGTTATGGAGAAATCCTACTGAGAAACATGAACTTACCAAGATTTACTTTAAATCATTGTTTTAAAAGACTGTAGACCAGAACTTCAAATTGGTATCAATCACCATGTCTCCATTTTAAAAAGTCAGTGGAGTGGTGCTGATTTACACTAGTGGAAAATTTGGCTCCACACGTGAACACATAGTATCCACAAAAATGTCTGGTTTCTTAGGGATTAGAAATAAAATAAAGAATACATGCAACAAGATAAGTTCACCCCTGTCTTTGCATCTCTGGTGACAGAGGTCACTTGTACACATGACAGGGGCTCAGTTCCCTAAATTGAAACAATGGGTTAATTGTGATGATTAAAAATTCACCATTTCAGTGTAGGGGCTTCCGTCACCATTATAGTGACAGGCGTGATTTTTTTTATTTTCCCTGAAGAACCTGCCTGCCGCTCCTGCAGCCTGAGGGCAAGCTGCTGGTGGGTCAAGCAGCCCCTGAGCTGTGGGGGGCCCCAGTCCTTTCCTCCACAGTGGCGGTGCCCCCTGGGGTTGCCTGGGTAGGCTGCTAGGGGGTGGGGGCTGCCTGGGGTATGCTGCCACTGTGGAGGGAAGGTCCCAGCCCCCTGCAGCTCAGGGCCCACTGGCAGGCTCACCCCCCAGCCACAGGGGAGGAAGTTAGGCTCCATGGGCGGGGCGGGGGGAGAGGGGAAGAGGATTAGGCCCCTCGACGCTCCACCCACTTCCACCCCCCCTCTTAGCACAGCCTGCCTGTGCAAGCTGCGAGACCTTCCCTCCATGGTGGTGGCCACCCAGGGCCACCCAGGTGGATGGGGCCAGGTGCTGCCCCAGCTTGCAGGCAGCACCCAGCCTGATCCAACTGTTCCCTGAGCCCAAGCTGGGGCAGCACCTGCCCATTAGCAACCTGCCTGGGTGGCCCCAGGGGTTGCTGCCATGGCAGAAGGAAGGACTGGAGCCCTCCACAGCTCAGGGGCCACTCGGCCCACCAGCAGCTCGCCCCTCATCTTTGGGAGATATAGGCAGGCTCCGTGGGGGAAAAAAAGAAAGAAGGATTGGGCCCCTCACTGTGTCTGCCTTCAACCTGCCTTTCCAGTGGTGGGGGGGCAAGCTGTCAAAGGCTGCAATGTTACAAATACCTACATTGCAAACTAAACTACCTACAGATGTGGTTTAGTTTGAAATGTAGCAAACTCCTTTAAATCATTAAAAAACCCTGAAAGTGTACAGTGTGATGCAATTAAACTGCAAAAGTGGCCAATTTTTGTCATGTATACAAACGCCCATAAAGGTTAAATCTTCTTCTATGTGACAGACACTGGAAAAAAATCCCAGGCGGTCAGTTAATAGTACCCCAAAACTTGATGTAGAGGGAAGACCTGCAGAGGTGAAAAGATTGTTTAGTCTTCAATGTGCATCTGTTCTGTAGTCACAGAAGCAGCCTGTGTCAGTGAAAAGCAAAATAAACTAGCCTATGCTGAGTTTTGCACTGCTTGACTAGTTTGCTTCAAGTATCTGTGCTAGCTTGTTCAAATAGTGCTTTGGCATTTATATACTGCACCACTTTCTCCAGTGTTGACTTGCTAACAGATGGTCCATATTAAATTGATTTGTAATACTTCAGCATTGAAGCCCCACCTTTTGCTTAAAAAAATGGTGCTGGATGCACAACTTATTTTAATTTCAAAGTCAATGAGAGAGAGATTCAGCCACACTTTAGCTATTAGAGCAAATTAAAAATGTGTGGCAAATGCACTGCGCTACTTTGAAAATATCCATTACAAGTTAAAAGGAATGGTAGAAATGCTGCATACAGAATAATGAATGATGTAAAGTAGATCACCCTTTTCTGTTTATTCCCTCATATGGCACTACAGTGAGGGTATATAACTCTAAGGCACTTTATGGATAAAAGTTGGTTACAATAATTAAGTACCATAATTAACCTGGGTATGACCATAAACCGCATTCAACTGGAAAACCTGGTGGCAACGTAGTGGGGCTACTCATGGTAGAGTAGCTCCTATAACATATGCCACATGTTGCAACCTCCAAAGTAAGACAAGTATAGGGCACCTAAAATACCCTAGCCCTCACTGCCTGGTGGGTACTCTTTGGTTGGAGAAAGGCTAAGGGACATCAGCCTGGCAGGAATGTGCCCTTGCTGAGGCATTAGGCAGTCAGCAGCAGTGCTTATCTCTTCCTCTCTGGCAGAAGCTACAACCACTGAAGCACGGAATGTCTGGACTTGGTCTGCCCTTTGGATTTTGTCTCAATGGTCTAAAGGGGGAGCAGGCAGCCAGTAAGTCTTGGGCAGCCTCCACTCCTCCATACTTTTGCCTAGGGGTATGCATCAGAGGTCTTCATGTGGTGGCCATAGACCTCTTACATATATGCTATCATCCAGAGGATCAATGGTTGCCTACAATTAACTTTTGGAACCTTTTGCCACTACGGCACAATATTTTCATGTTCTTTTCATAAGGAAGCCTTTCCTTGACTCTGATAACAATGTAGCTGTGGGCATGGGTGGATTTAAGTTTTTGAAAAGGGAGGTGTAAATGGTGTATAAGGGATGATGTACCACAACACACTTTTCTCTAAGTAAAAATAAATTAGAAGCTTTATTAATATACTAGGGGCCTGGGACCATATTATTCAGTTGAAGATTGAAGCAGAAGTAAAGTAACTTTATTGGAAAGAGTTAAAAACAGTCTGCAGGGGTATTATGTGCAGCTAACAGACAGAAAGGCTACCTTGATTAGTGAAGCATCAAGACTATTAAAAAGGAGATAGGGTCATTAACACCTGTGGAATGAAAAGTGTAGAAGGAATCCCTTAGACATTAAATAGGTCATGAATTCTATTGTTACACTCAATGCTGGCTGAATAGAAATGCTGCTGCCACTTCCACGCATCTGGTTTTAAACTTTTGGTGGAGCAGAGATTAACATGGGTGCAATTGCACCAGTGCAACCCCCCCATCCACTCCTGGCTGTGGCTCTCCAGTGTATTCTTTGGGGTACAAATTAATTCCAGAAAAGGTGATTTTTAAACCTTATCTATACTGAAAAGTTTCAGGGGTTTTGGGGGTTTTTTAATCTAACCTAAATTTAAGGTACGCAATAAGGTCTTACTTGTACATTCTCTGTAAATTGAAAGGAAACACAGCTACACAGGCCACAGATAACATGGGTGTAGGTCACTGTGATTTCCACTAGATTTGAGAGGAAGAAATCAGAAGCCAGGTATGTACAAAGTGCAATTAATAAAGAATTGCTGTGTAATAAAGAAGTCCCAAAATTAACCTGCAATGCTGTTTTCTGATGAATTATCCTTTTAGTCACATGACAACTCTTCTAAATGGGCAGCTGATTTTTTATGTTAGTAAGCAACAGTAGAATAGAGTAGCTAAATATACAAATACTGTATTGTAATTAGAATGCATAACATGACTAAAGTAGGGTTTCTTTCAAAGACTACTTCTACTCAAGTGCTAATAACAAGAAAAATTACATAATGCAGTAGAACTATATTTTTTTTAAATAAAACAATTTTGTATTTATTCAATTACCATTGAAATGTATAAAAGGATTATTAGTTTTACAATCGAAATA
This sequence comes from Gavialis gangeticus, assembly GCF_001723915.1. Taxonomy (NCBI): domain Eukaryota; kingdom Metazoa; phylum Chordata; order Crocodylia; family Gavialidae; genus Gavialis; species Gavialis gangeticus. The sequence continues at coordinate 31,717,927 of NW_017728998.1, read as the reverse complement.
GTGCTATGATAGAACAATTTTTAAAATGCTTTTTTAACTCTGAGTAGTTATGCATAATAACAGCAGCAGATCGCCACTTTTTCATTATTTATGGAAAGAAATTGTTCTCTCCTAACTCTTCAGCTTCCAGATTCTCAAACTCCATTTTCATTAGACTGACCAAAACCTTGCTCTATTGACAGATGTACAGCTTTGAACTCAAGAATCTGAAGATTACTTATGGTACTATTAAACTTAAACTTCAAAGAAAGCTGCATTTATCTACAGAAAATGCGAGAGATTTTCCTTCAAATATAGTGACAACAGGCCTGCAGCTCAGGTACAGTTTCTCAGATGGTTGTCTTTTAGTTCAGAAGTTGCATTTATAAACACAATCTATAGTATCAATTCAGTGTTTTAGTCTGGACTTTTCATTCAGGACTTTTATTATCTGGCAATGCTATACCTTCTACTTCTGTTTGCTAAAGGCTTATAATTTGCCCCAAAGCCTGTGTATGCCTATGTTATTAAAATAGTAGCCAATTGCCCGCCAAGAAGCAGTGGGCCTGGGCTGACCCAGCAGCAGCAGGGGGATGGGAGAAGCGGGCTCAAGGCTGATGCAGGGGAGGGTATGTGTGGGGGAGGAGTGGGCCCAGGCAGGGGAGGAGGCTTGGTCCCCCCCCCCCCCAGCCGCTGCCAGGTCGGGCTGGGCCCACTGATCTCACCTCCACAGCTGTGCTCGCTCCTCCTCCCCCCCCCCCCCCCCCCGCTGGCAGGTCGGGATTGGCCCACTGATCCCACCTCCACAGCTGTTCTCGCTCCCCCTCCCCCCCCCCCCACATCAGGCCCAGGCCAACTCCTCCCCTCCCACACTGCCATGGCGCGCCCGCTCTTCCCCCTGCGTCAGGCCTGCTCCTCCCCCCACCGCCACTGCATCGGCTTTGCAAGCAGCGACAACAGAAGGGGGAAGGGGTGGGCTTTGGCCCCCCACAGCGTCCCTACCCCGCTCCCTCCTCACACCACTGGCCGTCACCTGCAAGGAGTAATTGGGGGGGAGGGGCGCGAGACCAGCTCCGGTGGCCTCGCCCCTCCGCTCCATTGTTGCCACCTGCAGGGGGGGATTGGAGGGCTGAGGTCAGCTGTGGCCCCCCCACCCTGTGTCCCGCCATCATGGCGGTGTGCTGCCACTTGTCCGAACGCTTCTTGGCTGTTTGTCAGTCAATCAGAGTGTGAATAAAGCATTATAGACAGACAGGCAAAGGCTTTTATAATATTTGAATGCTGTATTACCAAGCTTTAATTGGATTTTTGGATATGCAAGGAATGCAGGAGCAGTTTCTAAAATCCTTGGTAAACAAGCACCACCTGTTTAAGGTGCAGCTGAAACTATTGGCTATGATCTATGTAGGAAAGAATATTCAAAGATAATTACAACCCAGAAATCCATGGGTTATGATAGGGTTTCAGACAACTGTTAATAACTAGGTTTAAGGTTTCTAGGATTAGCAGCAGTAACCTGTTCATAAAAAACCCTCAATTAGTAAACCTTGATCCTGCCTGAGTTCAAATGTGGCTAGTTTAATCAGAGTCCAATGAAAAAGTCATTCTGGTTTCATGACAACCATAAAAGATGAAATCCTCATTCTCTCCCAAAGATGGTGGGCTGAACTACCACTGACCAGAGGCAGCCTTAGAGATGGGTGGGGTGGGCAACTGCCCAGGGTGCTCTGGTCTGAGGAGTACTACACACACATACCCTGCCCTGCCTTGCTGCTTGTGCAGGGTGAGAGCTGTCAGGGGCCTTCTGTGACAGCTAATCCCCAGGGGTTGGGCAGCAGGGCCTGCCTTTCCTGGCCATATCTGGAGCTGATTAGATCCATCCAGCTGGGACAATGGGTTAAGAAGTCCCCAGGCAGCATCAAGCACTACCAGTCAGCATGACAAGCCAGGAGGAGGGTGCTGGGGGCCAGGCCAAAACCCAGCAAGAAGGCAACGCGGCTAGGCAGCCGCAGGTTGTGCACCAGGGTCTTCACCATCATCAAACTGCTGGGGCTGGAGGCCGAGCTGCAGCTCTCTTCCCCCCCCCAGCCACCACCACCACTGTTGAGGGTATAGCAATGCCTGTATAGACAGCCCTGCCTGCTGCCAACCTGCCTGCCTTTCCTGCCATCAAGTCTCTACTACCCCCTGACCCTTCTGCCTGGCACCAGCCTGGCATCTTGGGTGAGCAGACATGCTGCCCTTTAACAGCCCAAGGGGTCCCCTGCCACCTGCAGATGCTGGGGCACACATGCCCCTCATGTATGCACACTACCCACCCCCTGCCACACACACCCCACATACATGGTGCTGGTGACTTGGG
>NW_017728998.1:31701988-31715135 GCF_001723915.1 Gavialis gangeticus | reverse complement strand
TGAGGCACCAGCGGGGGAGGGGGGGAGCCAAAATATAAGTTCACTCAGGGCACCATTTTCCCTAAGGCTGGCTCTGCTACTGACTCCTGTAAATTTTCTCTTGAGCCTCATAATATTTGGTTTTCTTAATGCCATATTTCCTGGAGGGCTTTGTTGGAGGAAAAGTTCAGTTTTCATTCAATGAAAAGATGGTAAACCTGATGTGTACCCCTAATAGCGCTAATGCTAGCAAAGAAAAAAGAACTCAACAATTATTTATATAAATTTCATCAGTCTTTGGGGATTTGACTCAGGATTTTTGAATGATTACAAATGGTAATACTGTATCTTTTAGCTTATTGTTGGGTTGCGTTTTACTGGTCTAGTTGTGAGACACTGAGGTGTCCAGCTGTTTCAATGATGTGTGTTTAGACAAATAAAGGTTTTAGAAATTCACCATGGTAACATAGTAATGTGATCTCAGCATCATTTGATAACACGCAGTGTAAGATGAAAACTTTGATGTAAATGGCAACTTTCCAGAGAAGTTCAGACAAATGCTATTCTATTATAACAAAACTAATACTAATTCTGCTCATGGTGTTAAAGGTTTTAAAAATAAAGTGAAGAAAAATGTATTGTGATGGAAAAAAGCACAGTAAAGTTTTCTAGTTGCTGTTGGATTAGCAATCTAAGGATTTTCTGACACCCTGTGATCTTTTCACAGCTACTGATTATCAAGCAACGACAGATTACTTTGATTTAAGGTCCACTGCAATAAATGGGGAAAATCTCAACAATCTCCTAGTTATTGCAGGTTTAACATAAATGTAGTTGGGAAACAGGCCATTGATTGAAAATAGCAATGAAATGCTAGGTTTGGGAAGTTTGGGATAGGTAAAAAGAAACAAACAGTAATAATTCCGATTTTACTTTCAGTATGTAATTAGATGCATTACATTTTAATCAGAGGCAAGAAACAAAGGAATGTATCCATATATAACAATCTTCCTTGCACAGAAATCAAAAAGGTAATTTAAAAAAGAGGCTGTCAGAGGTCATTCCAGTGCTAAACTGCTAGACTTCATAAAATAAATAATTTAAAATAAATAAATAATTTAGTAAGACACTTTTGGCAATAGTGAAAACTGAAAAAAAAATCTGCTACTGTGAATGATCTCTGAACCCGAGATAAGTGCAGTTGAGTGTTTATGATTTTCTTCTAATAGATAATTAGAACCACTTGATTTGTCAAACCACCTCTACAATGAAAAGTCAAGCCCTGTCCTATCCAGAAATATAGTTTCATAGTTGGTAGGGTCAGAAGGGACCTGAGCAGATCATCAAGTCCAATCCCCTGCCATGGCAGGAAAGAGTACTGGGGTCAAACGACCCTGGTGTGGTGTTCATCCAGCCTCCTCTTAAAGACCCCCATGGTAGGAGCCAGCACCACTTCTCTTGGAAGTTGGTTCCAGACCCTAGCCGCCCTGACAGTGAAATAGCGCCTCCTGATATCTAGCCTAAATCTACCCTCTGTCAGCTTGTGACAAGAAATAACGGTCACTCCTGGTAGTGCTCAGGGGAACAGGGACTCCCCCAATGCCTGCTGGTCACTTCTGACCAGTTTGTAAAATGGCCACTAGATCCCCCCCTCAGCCTCCTCTTGTGGTTCAGGTCCCTTAGCCTCTCCTCATAGGGCCTGCTCTGCTGACCCCTGATCATGCAAGTGGCCTCCTCTGGACCCTCTCCACGTTGTGTACATCCCTCCTGAAGTGCGGCATGCAGAACTGGATGCAGTACTCCAACTGTGGCCTGACCAATATCGCATAGAGGGGGAGGATCACCTCCTTGGACCTGTTTGAGATGCATCTGTGGATGCATGACAAGGTATGGCTGGCCTTCCTGACCACTTCCCCACACTGTCCGCCCATGTTCATTTTGGCATCGATAATGACTCCAAGACCCTTTTCTGCCCGTGCTGACGAGAAGGGAGTTCCCCAGCCTGCAGGTATGCTGCTGGTTCTTCCTCCCCAGGTGTATCACCTTGCACTTGTCGGTGTTGAAACCCATCCTGATCTCATCCGTCCACCCCTGTAACCTGTCTAGGTCTGATTGCAGCCTATTCCTCCCTTCTAGCAGGCCCACTTCCCCCCACATCTTAGTGTCATCTGCAAATTTGAACCAATGGGAGATTTTTCCCTACCTGCAAACAAAATATTCAGTCTGGGTCAAGGACTTTCTGCAGATTTCTTCCATCACCATGCTGATACACACCCTCTCAAGACTGCCTTCTACATATTTTTCAGTTGATTTCTTTCCTTTATGAGGATCTTTATCTACATATCATAGCAGACCTATAGAATATAGATTGAGCTTAAGATTTATTATTTAAAAAAAGTAACTAGCTGATTGACAGCTTAATATATACAGGTCTGGGAACACTCCAGCATGTTGAATGATTTGTTTCAGAAACCAAATTTAAAGAGGGGAGAGAAAGATGTCACACTTAACTTTATTAATTCTAGTCTGGATAAACAGGCTCCAAGTAAACAAACAAACACACACACACACACACACACACACACACTTTGGCAACCCACCTCTTTTACACAGCATAAGTACTCAGCACCCACTTGTCAAGTGCAAGGATAATACATCAAACCTATACAGCTTTCAAAAAGATATACAAGGACCACCAGGTGGCAGGCTTGCCCACCTTTCCTATTTTCATGGCCTCTGAAGTAGGTTTGGCTTTAATATTACTTCTGGGAAAAACAATCCTATGGTTTAATGTGCCAAAATAGTTGAGAGCAGTGACCTCCAACCTTTTTAAGGTGAAAATCACTTTTTGAAGTAAAGGGCAATCCAGGATCTACCGCCCCCCAGCCCAGCAAGTCAGTCTATAGGGGGCGGGGGACTAATTGAGGCCCCCATGGTAAGGGAGGGAGTGGGGCAGGGGTCAGTAGCTGGTCCAGGCTGAACTGGGGAAGGGCTGGAGCCCAGGTAGCTTATCCAGGCACGCAAGGGGCCCCCTCTGCTGCATGCACCCCGGCGGAGGACTGGGGGACACATGCCCCCCAATCTGTGTGCAGAACGAGGCAGCTGCCATTGTGCACTGGGCTTTGCACCCTGAGCCCCGGTGCAGCTTGGGAGCCCCTCCCCCTGCACACCTGGATGAGCCACCTGGGCTCCAACCCTCCCCTGGTCTGGCTGGGGCCCCACTCACCCAGTGGCAGGGGGCACAGAGAGGGATTGTCACACTTGCCCAGGCTGGCCCTGGTGGCAGGGGGGTGCAGCTCAGCCCAGCCACATGCATCCTGCCGCTTGTATGTCCTGCTGCTCCTGAACTGAATGCCAGCCACTCCCGCTCATGGAGCCTCTGACAGTCGATCTAAATCTGGGGGTGCTAAACTCCCAGAGATTGACTGTCAGGGGCTTCCCAATTGACCTCTCGATCAGGATTGACCAGCTGGTGACCACTGGTTTAATGTTATTCACTTAGCTGTGGGAAATCTAGAAACATTTACCTTTCTGAAGAAGCAGTCTAAGAATTGTGCTCTTTCCTGAGAGATCAGAAATATTTTTCTGCCCATCTCACATGGCTGAAGTAATTGCTGTGAAAAAAGATGCAATAAAGAGGGAGAAATTATTGGAGAAGAAAAGGTCTAGACTCGAGAGGATATGAGCCTAAAATATTAAAACTATGTTTTCACAAAAGAATTATTGATGAAACTGGTTTTAGGAAGGACCAGAAAAGGGGTCAGGACTCTACTATGATTTTTTCTACTTCTCAATAAGAGCAGATATTTGTTCAAATAAACTAGGTTACACTCTAAATTCAAAACCTGCCTGAATAATTCTAAGATGCAGTTGGAGGGACTGGTAGCAAGAGATTTGCCACTGAATGCAATCAATAAAGTCTCTCTTACTATAGTATAACCATGAGGTTATCTTGGTCTCCAGGCCATTAGAAGATGTTTCTTTGGCCTGAGGTGAAAACCTGGAGCCTTAAATAAAGAAGGACAATCTGAGACATTTTTGATTTAGTGCAGGAAGCTAATGTAACCAAGGACCACAGAGGTTTAAAGGGAATTCCTCAAATAAATCTTTCAAAGACTCTTAGGATGAGGGTCCAGGGAAATGGGGAAAGTACTAATCTTGTGAAGATGTTTATGGCAGAAGCTCCTAGTGCCATAAACTAGCTTCGGAAATTGACAGTGTCCCAGTTCATTTGGGTGTTGAGTAGATTCTTTGCTGGAGTCCTTCAGTATCAGGCATGAAACACAGTCTGGTAAGCTAGTTTACCTGGATATCGACAATATACCTATGTGGCAGTGTTGCTAGAAATAGCTCCAGATAAGCTAGGTTGGGTACCAAAAGCAGAATCGCTGCATTCCTACACCTGTTTCAGCAGAGCTAATTTACTTGCATGGCATTCAACACTAAAGGGCCAATATTTGTTCAGAGCAGCTTGGGTATATACTTGGCATTGACGTGCTGGGCAGAGGAGCATCCCTCCCCAAAAGGTGGAAAGGTCTGGTTTCAAGACAGAAATTCTTACTTTTTATTCTTTTTTAATAGATAAGATTTATAACATAATAGAAAATTACTTCCGCACACGCATGTACACACACAGCAGTGACTATCAAGAGACAGAAAGCTAGTTCTGGATCTAATAGTAGAGAACTAACCTGTACAGCCAACGTCTCAGTCTTTTAGGTTCTTATTTATTTTCTACTTGGATACACAAACTTTGGGCTGAGCATCTTGAGTACAAAGGATTTAAAAAAACCCAAAAAACAAAAAAAAACCCAAAACACCCAGAAAGGCCGATTTAATTTTAAATCCTGGACAGTTTACCCTCAGTTTGTGTAGGTCTGTCCCCCATGGGTTTTTATTGTTTAAAAGAAGTTTACGATCATCTATCCTTACCAAATGCAAAACAAACTTTTAAGTCAGTAAGATTAGACTCAGAGCAAACTAATATTATAGGGAAGACAATGATTCGGAGATGTGGCTCAGAAATAGTATAAAGTAGTAATATATTTAAATTCTTTCAATAGCCCAAATTCTTAAAATTTGCAGACTGAACTATGAGCAACTCTTTGTCAGAACTGCTGGTAAACGACATGCATGGAAATACAGTCAAGAAACCAATGTTTAGATCACAGACAACTGGAAAATATTCTTGAGAAACTATTTTATAATTTTGAAGAGGCAAAATTGGCTGCGAATGGAAGTTTTCAGACAAAACCGTTCTGCATGAGTTCTGTATAACCTGAGTTCTGCATAACTTAGGGCTTGCTCAGTGATGTCGTCCTAAGATGTGACACAGCTCTTTGACTTTTTAGGTTTGATTTATATTTGCAGTCATGCAAATTTGCCTTCCTCATTGCTTGGTGCCTTTGGTGTTTTAATGAAACAGGAATTTTTCAAGATGTTGTTCTGAGATCTCACATTTCAAGAGAAATTCAAAACTGCAAGAGATTAGCACGAATGAAGGTCAGAATATGGAGATACAATAATTTTCAGTTACATCTGACAAATGAGGCATCAGAGCTGCAGTATGCCACTGTGTTAGTAAAAACAAAACAAAACAAAAAACCTAATATGCATTAACGTTCTCGAAGCCAAGATTTGAGCAGAGTGCCATGGGTTTACGACAGGGGTGGGCAAGATGTGACCCGCAGGCCGGATGCGGCCCACCAGGCCATTCTATCTGGCCCGTGGGGCCCCTAAAATATTTAGAAAATTCATATTTATTTGCCCTGACTGCCTGTCATGCAGCCCTCAATGTCTTGCCAAAACTCAGTAAGTGGCCCTCCACTCAAAATAATTGCCAGCCCCTGGTTTACGAGGTAGCGCTTATATAAAACCTTCTTACATATCATTCTTGGACTATTTACCATGATACTAAAAGATTTGAAATTCAAAAATGTGCTGCACATTCCCCAAAATAATCTGTATGGACACATTCTAGGATAATGTACAAGGGTCTCATAATATAGATGGTGTATAAATTGAATCCATTTATTTTTACCTCCCAAAAGCACAGGGCTCTACTCCAATTTTAACATAGCTTCTTTAGGTAGTGACCCACAAGACTTCCATTCCAATGCACAGTATTTAAAAATTTTGGCAGCAGGTGGAGAGGGCCAGGGAAAAGTCCTCTTGCCTTAATTTTCTCCAAGTTTGCTACTCTGCCAATTATGCAAAATTACCCATCTATTCTCCCATCTTTGTATACTGGGGAGAATAAATCAGAGCCAGCCAGGACCTGGCCAACTAGCCATGTCTCTTGAATCCTTTATTGATTCCCCTTGGGCACATCTACACATGCCTATTAATATGCTTGAATGAACTGTGGAGCTTAATGCTTCACAGTTTATTCAGACTGGACATGCATCTGCACGTGCACCCAGGATTGCAGCATGTTGAGCTGGAGCAGCCCCACCTGGTTGGGGGCTGGGGGAAGGGGGTCATGGGAAGGGGTCAGGGGTCAGCCTCCCAGAACTCCCTCCCAGCTCAATGTGCTGCAGAGGGGTTGGCTGGCACATAAAGGTGCTTCACTGTGGGGCTACCCAGCAGGCAGTCCCCACACTGAAGCACCCTCATGGTCTAGCCAGCCCCAGGGGCATCTACACGTGTGCTGCTGAGTTTTACACTTCACAGAAGGATAGTATGTGTATTTACAAGTACTATCCTGCTGCAGAGTAAATTAGTTTACTCCAGCCTAATAGGGGCACATGTGTAGACACAAGACATTTACTGCCCAGCTATTTAGTCTACTGTGCAGTACATGTCTTGTGTAGACATGCCTTTCAAGTTGTAACCATGTTAAACAGATGTATACTAGGCATTTTTTTTAAAGTGATGATAGTGAATGTATCAAAAGGAAGAAAAAGTCCATCCACCCAGATGCTCCAACCGCATTGCAATTTGAACAGAAAAATATGGATGGGTCAAATCTGTACATTAGAAAAAATAAGTAGCAAAACAAAATCCTCTTTCTTCATCACATGCCAGGTCATCAATCCTGTGACTGAAATCAACAGCCTACATAAATGGTGGGTGTTACTCTGGGCAAGCACTTCCAAAAGTACTGCTCAGGTATTTAAGCCTACTCCTGCTTCTTGGTAGGAATCTGGACAAATCCAGAGGGGTTTCTCAGGGATGTAGGCTCCCTCCTCCCCCCAATCACCAAGAAATCACCTTTTCTCCAGTAAAACTGAAGAAAATGGACTTTGAAACAAGAGATTTAGGAGCTGTCCACTTATTGATGAGGAAACTAAAGTATCTGTCAAGAGTCTAAAACTTTTAGCTTAGATCTCCTTTGAATCTCCTTTAGTTTTGAATCTCAATCTGTCCAGATACAGAAGACCAGGCAGACAGCAGAAGCTGTAAAAAATGCAGTTGTACACTCCTATAGAATGAAGAGAGGAAAATGTAGAGGAAAAATAAATACAGTACTCTAAGAAAAGCTATAGCTGAGAAATACTAGCTATTTCAGGTTGCTCAGTGCCATCTGTACAGTAGCAAGTAGGAGGTACCACACAGGTGAATCTGAAGGTGACAGGACAAATGCTACTTGCTCAACAACTCTGGGGACAACGTATTTAGCGCTGTTTTAAAGCACGGCAGAGACAACTGGGGTCTGGCCAGAAGCACACAGATTTCTGAAATGGGCTTTGGATCAACAGTCTCAGCAAAGACAGGTGGATCAGTCCTGATTCTTATTTAAATAGGGGCCATGTCTACACAAGACGCTACTGCACAGTCATTACTGTGCATTTAATACTTGTATATACTGCACATTTATTTAGTACTTGTATACACAAGCATTAAATAAATGCACAGTAACCTGAATTACTGCACAGCCGTGCCAGCAAACACTTTTTTGTGACACTACTGCACAGTAGCCTAATACTACTGCACAGTAGCATCTTGTCATGATTTTTCCCATGCAACACTACTGTCCAGTAGTATTGGGCACTGTGGACTTGGGCTTCCACCTTGCTGCCTTTCCCGGGAACCTCAGCAGCCAAGTGGGTGCAACCCAGCACTGCAGGACACAGCGGGGCCCCGTGGGGGATGTCCTTACCACTAGAAGCTCCATGCTGCTCTAGCGAGGCATCCCCTGAATGCATGACAGTGAGGGGCACAACCCCATGCTGCTAGGCAGGGGACATGTTGCCATGGCAGCCTGGAGCTCAGCAGCAAGAACCCCACACAGCCTCACTGTGCCTTGCAGTGCCGGGTCGCACCTGCTGGGCTGCAGAGGCCCTGGGGGAGGGCAGTAGGGTGGGAGTCCACATCTGCAGCCCACCTATCCCCTGCCCCATGCACAGATTTGAGGGGCACAGGTCCCTACTGCCCCCCCCCGGGAGTGCGCGCAGCCACAGGGACCCAGCCCCTCCCCCCCAAACAAACCGTTTGCAGCCCCATCCCACCTCCCGCCAGGGGCCTTCAGCTGTATATTGTGGACCTGGGCTTCCCAAGCCCCACACACTACTCAAGTCCCTCCCTCCTTCCCTATGGTTGCCTCAATCCCCTCCTCCCCCCAACTTACCTGCTGGAGCTGCTCTCCAGGCTGCCTGGCGGCCATGTGCATTTATGTGCACATGGTACCCCCTGCCTGACTATCCTCCTTCCACTTCCCCCACTCCTTGCAAGCTGGAATTCTGTCAGCCTGCAGAAAACTGTTTGCAAAACTGCAAAATCCATGGGCTTCCCTGGTAAAATCAGAAATCCGTGTTTGCCTCTGGATTTTCTCAATTTTTGTGGGAAATGGAAAACCCAGATCCCTGTTAATAAGTTACATATCAGCCCTATTCCTGTTCTGGCAACAGAATGCTGGAGGGGCTTTTCTCTTTCTACCAGATAGCAACAGTTGCTATCACTAAATGAAAGCTGGAATCTTTGAAGTTAAGATCAAGAAGAAAATTAATATAATAATGTTGTTAAGAACAATGCTGAAATATTTTATATGAATTAAGTATGCAAACAATTCTGGTTTAGAACTTCCTCAAAAAAGGGAACTTTGCTACTGATGAATATAAAGATGTTATGCTATTACTCTCTAAAATTATGACTTCCTGTACATTAGAAAGCCAAGTTAAGAAATAAAAATAATTTTAAAATCTTACCTGTTTGAATTTGCTTTCTCCTTCCAACAGAAGTAATCTTACTTACATATGGTATTGCGCTAGAGACAAGATATGGATAGCAATGAAATATTACCATTTTATGCATCTTAAAAGCAGTTCAATCAGCTGGTGCAATTTCAGTTACATCATCTAGATCAGTGTTTTTCAACTGTTTTTGTTCCAGGACCTATTTGTAAACATTGACGGCCAGTCCTGACCCGATAAATAGTTCAAGTAGCTAGCCTCCAGCCAGCCTGCAAGGCGAAACCCAAGATTTCCCATGTTTTTCTCCATTAAAAGAAAAAACATGTTTTTCCATGTTTTTCTGTGATTGTTCACTACCCTTTTATAAATTCTTGTGACCCATTTCTGGGTTGCGATCCACAGGTTGAGAAACACTGCTCTCAATTTAAAACTTGGAAGCAACACGGAATGTTAGTTAAAGGCACTCTACTATAGTCTCTTGCTACTCTACTGGAGTTAGGGCCAAATCCTGAAATTCAAGAAACTCAAGCTGGAGTCACATTTGCATTTAGATTTAAATGTCAACCCAAAGTTCTAATTACTGGGTGATTTCATTTAATAGCACAACTTTGGGCTCTGAGACATCATTTTCTGATAACTTAACTGCATCCCATAGGAATTGTGCATGGCCCCAGATACAAGTGGGAGAGGTCAATTTGTAATATACTGTATTGGGAAAAACTTCCATAGTAGATCAGAACATGATTTTTTTTCTACAGATACTTTAAGAAAATAAAAGTAATTACAAAGTGTAATAAAGGATTATTAGAAAAATTAAGATGCAAAACTTGTAAAATTTCAGATGACTCAGAGCATGACATTTTGTAAAACCAGCATCATATCTAATTTCGCACAAAAATAATTTTTTTTACTGGTTGACTAATTTGCCTATCAAATAATAATTGCATGGAGAAAACACACACTTCTTTCTATCACACTAAACTATAAATCACCTTCCTTATACGAAGTTCAATTTTTTAAATACATTTGAATAAACTTAAAATGAGTAAGTAGGGTAAACTTGAAGAAATAATAGTCTGACATCCTAAAACAGGTTTTTGGATGTTTCAGCTTCTTTTGCAAATAACTTAGATGCTCTTCGTTATGGAGCAGAAGCGAGGCCTACAGAAAGAGGCTTGGGTTTTCTGGAATTTGAAAGGTTTATACAACGATAGAATTTGAGTAGTGCTGATGGTCCAGGGACTATGCTAGAAGCAAGATTTATTTTGTAATGTCTTTTATTGCACTAAGATTTTAGATGCTCCTTCCCAAACCTGAACAAGCAGAAGAAACAGCCTGAACTAAACTCCAGTTAGAACAATTCTTAAGTAGTAAATGGGCTATGTCACAGACAACTACGTTCCAAAAGATGTTTATCTACTAATTGAACTGCCTTTTCTGTATGAAAAAAACTAAGGAAACATTTTAGTGTCAAGAGCATGGATGAAGTTCAGGAAAATCTGGGATCAGAACAGTGAAATGTTACTTAAAAGTTAGACACCTGTTAGGGCAAGGATTTTAATTTACTAATGTGCCTGTACAATACCCAGCCTGATACTGTAGGTACAATATCTAGACCCCAATCCTGAATAGGGCCCCTGGCTGCTCCTGAAATACAAGAGATAGAGAGTGGGTATCTGGTATAAGACAGAAGAGAAAAAAATTAACATTATAAAAAAGAAAAAACAATAAAAAACGCCCAAGGTTTGTATAGTATAATTCTCACCATCTCTTAGACTTGCCACTTGACAATAGGACCGCAAATATTAATTTAAAAACCTGTACACATGAATACCTGCACATTTATTTTAACTTCTCAAATTTGGTCTAATATACATTTCTCAAAAAACCCACTTAAAAAATTAATGGAGAAAAAGAGTGGGCAATCACCCAAGGAAGCTATCTACAAAGACTAAAGGCATCTACAGACAACAAGGAGACATACTACAAACAGGAGCCATTGATATATCCCGTTCTTTCCATAAGTGCAAAGGAAAAAACAGGGCGAATGTCAAGAATGCTGATAAACTGTAGTATTTAGATTAAACATTTATTTTTTCATATATTCACAAAAAACTTCACAAAAGTATTGAAACTCAAAAAGGAATTAGACTTGAGTCAAATACAGAGATGAAATGTACAAGACAAATGAGCAGGCAAACTAAAAGGTCTTGAAAGTATTTTACTTCAGATTGAAAAAAAGGAACAGTTCAACTGTTCTGTTTAAATAAAGATTTGCAAGATATACAGTATTTTATGAATACAATGCTGGTCATTTGAGGCAATGTAAAATACACCTCAATTTTTCCTTCATGCTTTTTTTTTCTTTTAGAAAGTTACTGTTTACCAAAAAGAAACTTGAGCAGTCCAGGAAAAGCTATTTTCCATAAAATTTATGAAAACCATAAATTGAGGCAAACCTAAGATTCCCAATGGAATCAAGATTATCTTCCCGCTACCACCACCTTAAAATTATCACATGCTTATTGGAACACTAATATCTGCACCCTAAGAGTACATTTGCTTTCAACAATGAGGGTGATTCTTTAAAAACACTTCAGTGTGGTAAATGCGATACAGATCTTTGCAAATATTAAGTGTTTGGAACAGTTTTGCTAATAGCAGCTAACAATACTGGATTAATATAATTTATAAATAATTGTTCCCTAAGCGGTGAACATAAGTCTACACATTCACAATAATCTAAACCAAAATAAATACTGTGATTATGCATAATGTGGTACAACTTGTACTAGTTTCTATGAACAAAAGCTCAACATCTTGTTGATAAAATTATCTGATCAGAATAAAAATGTGACTCTAAAATTTTAAACATTGTCAAATTAACATCACTTTTTAAACTCTTAGTATTGGTATGAGTAACTGTTATGAATTCCATCTTGTTGAAATATGTATTTTTCTTTTTGAAGTAAAACACTTTAAACATGTTGAGAATGATGATTAATTTAATTGATGACATCAGTTTTGGTCTTATTTTAGCATTATTTTATTTTAAAAAGGCATTTCACACATCAGTGCCCATTAAAGGTCAGGTTGGTCTGCAGTACTTTGTAAATGTATATAAAAGGAAATTGCTAAAAGCTAACAGTACTTTTTATAAAAGCATCATCTCCAGGAAAGCTGCATTAAATGCAGCCACGTAGGTTGAACACAAACTCTTTCCTCTTAAAGAAATATGTTAAAGTAAATGCCACTTAACATTCTATCATTAAAGTGCCCCAACTCTTTTTTCAAACTATGTATGTGGATGTAATCACATATTTAATTTACATTCACGGCATTAAATAATTTACTGTAAATTAAACTGTGACCGAACCAAACACTGCTGAATTTTAATTAAAAGGTAACAAGTTCAATGAAGAAATATTAGAAGGCTATGAAAGGTTTGGGTTAAGGCAATACAAAATATATTTTCCATTATTTGAAGACTACTTAAATTTTTAAAGTGTAAATATAAAAATACCTAAAAGGGGAATGAGAAAAAAATACTTTAATAGTAAAATTTACAGATAGCTTTAACAGTTATTCGCTTCTCCAAGAGTTAGCAAAAAATATAAAAAGACCAGACGGGTGGGTGGGGAAGGCACAAACAGAAAGGCATGGGATTAAAGCAGCCAGGGAATGCAAACACTGGTAACAAATTGAGTTGGTTTGTACTGAAAATAAAGAAAAAGGAAAAAAGAAAAAGAAAAACCAGAGGCTTGTTTTTGTTTTAAAAAAAGGAGACTGTTGAAGGAGGAGGAAGGGAGGAGAAACCTGAAAAACCCCACTGCCTTAAATGATGGCACGCTAGAAAACAAGGTGAAGATTTTTTCAGCGCTCACAAATTCAGTGTTCACACAAGAGTACATGTACATTTTACACAAATGAAAGACTTCATTTGCCACCGTAAACCTTTCTTCTTAGAGGAACAACTTTTGCAGATCAAATGTTCTATTAAATTATTTAAATGCAAAAAAAAAACAAAAAAAAAAAAA
>NW_017728998.1:31664386-31701976 GCF_001723915.1 Gavialis gangeticus | reverse complement strand
AAATTTTTTAAAAAAAAAAAAAAAAAAAAAAAAAAAAACAATTCTGAACAATATAGCTAGTAATGTATCTTTACACAGATGTTAAGATGACAATTTAGATTATTCTCGAAACTAATCCTGAGAAAAAAATTCTGTTTACAATTTAAACAATAATGTTATGTAAAAAGTATTAACAAATCCACTATTACAAATGTCAGTTTTCCTATGTGGTCATCTATATATACACAATAAAATGGTAAATATATGCAAAAATAATAAAAAATCATGCACAAATTACTTTCACCTTTAAAGGCAGGGCTTCCCTCAAAAATACAATTTTTCATCTTTTTTTGGGTTTTTTGGTTTTTTTTTTTTGTTTTGTTTTGTTTTGTTTGATACCACCCCCTAAACACACTGAAAACTACCCCTACAGGTCAGCATGAGCTGATGGGAAATATATTTATTTTACATTCAAGCTTTATATCCTAAATGACCCTGTTGTAGCATATGACTTATCAAATGAGCAGCCATTTTTTCCTCTTTTTTGCAGTGATCAATCTTCATGATCCGTTCCGTGGCGAGCTGGGAAAAAAAATGCAGTTGCTAATCAACAGTCTGAAGCTCCGGAAGATATCCAAGGAGTCACTATCAAACTATCCTGTAGCATGAGATCATTGCACACAGAAGAACAGTCATTAAATAGGCAACTATCTACAAAGGTCTGAAAGGGCTGCGTCCCTCTTGTGTTTCCTCTTTTTGCCATGGAAATACTGATTATGTGATTTGCTGCCTTGATGTTGTTTGTTTGTCACTGAGGTACCATGGCTTGAGTTTGTTGGACCTTGGAAGCCTTTGTTGGAAGAAGAGCGGAATAACCTTGCAGATCCATGCTGCAAAACAAAAAGAACCTAATCAACATGCATTACAAACAACATATGCCAATTACAGCATTTGAGTTCTGGTTAAAAAAAAACAAAAACAAACCCTTAAACACTAATTTGAGGAGGTATTGTATTTAAAAGGATCTCAAAATTAAGGGAAGAATTATATCTACATCTAACTTCTTGTGCTAAAAGGCTTTCACTTCAGCAACCTCAGTAATGAAAGAAATAGAATGCTGATCGCTAGCCTTTACATAACACACTTCAAGAGTGACAGGACCACATACTTTATTTTGTAGTAAGAATTGTACTATGTACCCTTCACTAAAAGGAAGTGGATAATTCAACTGCACACGTCTTCTACATCTAAAATTTCCCAGAACAACTTATAAAAGAGTCTATGTAATCAGTTTAACGGGTATAAAAATCACTGAACAACAACCAGTCCCAGAAGGGACCGAGAAGGAACAAAATGACCCTAGAATAATTAATGATCCTGGAATGCCTCAAGAAAAAGCCTGCATATTCTGTTACACTAGAAAAATAATCAGGGAAAAAAAATCCTTTTCAAGATCAGCTGTTCTTCCATAGAATGTCTCCATACTTTCATAAGCATGTATCCTATTAAAATAGTTTAAAATATTTATGTTTTTTAGAACAGTTCCAAACCTGAGATTTGTTCATGCTGCTAGATGTATTAGCCGTTTGACTGTTTTGCATTTTTCCAACTGATTGGGAAGATTCCAGCGATACATCTTGTGACCCCACTCGGTTTGTGGTAGACTGACGACAACTCAGCTGTTTAGACGTTTTGCATGGTGTTCCATCAGAATCCTTCAAGAAGACAAAGGTATTAGACAGCTTATGTTCTCAGAATAAAACTAAAGTAAACAAAGGTTAAGGAGTAAATATGTTGGTCCCACCAGATAAAGCCATTTTCAATCTAGAATTCCATCAAATTCATCAATGCACAGTCCTGACTGTTTGAAGTCTTTTAAAATGCCTTTATTAAACCAGATTTTTTTTAAAAACCTATTTAAATACATGTTCATGGCAATTTATTTTGGGAATTTTATTTAAATCGTATCAGCCCTTTGAAATGCATGCATTATTCAGGAGACAGGGGCAAAGAATGTGCTTACACTTTACTTCATATAGGAATGCAGTGGGCCATCATATGAGTTTAATTTTGACAAATCAATTAATGCACATTGGATTTGTAAGAAAAATAACCCCAATGCAAATCTGGCTTCTGTATGTAATTATTGGAACCATCATAATTTGTCTAATGTATATTATACACATATACAAAGAGGGAGAAAAAAATTCTGATCAAGTTTCAAAATAAGAACTTTAATACTTACTACATCACTAGAACTGGATAATGTGGAAGAGGAGGAAGACAATGGACCTGATGACGAGTTTGAAGAATGTTTACTGAGCGTTTCTGAAGTTTTACTTCGAGATTTACCTAGTGCTTCTTTCTCTTCAGAAATATTATTGTTACACTTGTCCAACTGTTGAGTATCTACTATCAAGGTTACCCCATTACCTGCAAAATAATATTTAAAAACATAAAAAGAAAGGAAACTGTTCATTTCTAATAAACTCTACATTTTGTATACACAGCACAGTATTTTTCAGAGTAGTCCCAGCAAAACCTATAGACTTCTCCCAGATGTAGCAACTTAGGATCAGACCTAATACTCAAGAAGTCCATTGTGGAGTGTGATGAAATAAACTACCATACTATACCGAATTTAAAAATACACATAAGACGTCAAAAGAGAACAGACCACAGAAATGCTTTTTAACTTCCTACCTATGCCTTTGGCTACTTAATTTGGGTTCCTAAATGGGAATTGCTGGTTGCAGATCTTCTAAATAATGTGGCCTTGTGTTCTGGCAAATGTGGTAAAAAGGTTTAAGAGCAGAGAAACAGCCAATCTTGGAACAAAACCAAGAAGAATCCCAGCATGAACTTCCTTGTTACGTTTCTTATAAGTAAGATTTACTGTTTTATATGTAAAAGGAACCAGGTTGCCCAAATTTGCTTATTCCTAGGAACACAGTGCTATACTTCTATTCAAAAAGACAGATTTTTAGGAGAAATATTCCTCTGTGGCCCTTTTATGAATGCCCTCAGCATATACTGAGCTTGGTTTCCAGTAGATCTACAAGTTCATTTTCTAGTTATGAATGTTCATATACATAACTAATGTTATGTACATACAATAACAATTAAGTAGTACCATGAAGCTTGAGGGATCCAACTGCTACAGCCAGCTGGCATATCTTTACCATGCTTATTTACAGATTAAAAAGAAGAGAAGGTGCCACAAGCAGTCTTGCAATCAAGACAGAGGCTACTGGAGTCCACCCACTAAGGCAAACTTTAAATTCTGGTCAAGTGTAAAGATGGCCAATTATTTCTCAATTTTTAGACATTACAAAGTTTCAATGCATTTTAGAGTATATACTATTCAACTCATCTAAGTGATGATCTCTAGCCACAAAACAGAGCACTGGAGTTCTGTTTGACATTAAGTCATTAACCATGGCAGAAAATATAACAAAGCAGAGGTTCAAAAACCAATCCTACAGTCATCCTTAACAATTAGAAGGTTAAAATAAACAGAGGCCATGGACAGACATACATTTCAAGTGCTCCAAATTTCACTCCAATTTGGAATGCTTCAGGCAGGGACAGACATGCAGCCTTCTGCTGTAACCTACTGCCAGGGTGCTTCCAAAAGAAAAAAAAAAAAAAAAAAAAAATCAATGAGGGTATACAGCAAGTGCTCTCCAGCCAGAGGAGAATCCTGTGGCTGGGGGCAGAGAACAGTTTCTTGCAGACTCCAGAGAAGGTTGAGGACAACTGTGCACCTCCCAGTGGAAAACAGGAGACTGGAGGCCCTGCACTCCCTGCCAGAACTGGAAGACCCTGTGGCAGAGACATGCAAAGGATTTTCTAGCTCTCGAGGTTGCTGAGGCTGTGCAAGTGCACATGTGCATGTTTGAAGGGCTTTAGATGTTACATCTGTCCAGGACTAGAAAGATTGCTTCGAATAGTCTTCATATACTTGGATATCTCCCCCATGATCTATTCCCTTTAGTAATAAAAAGTCTATAAGGAATTATGATTATTATTCAAGTATTGTTCTGTTTCTGATATTTACTCTCTCCAGGGAAGTCAATCCCTTTTGTATCATGCTCACAGATACATTCTTAGCTAGTTGAGATCAAAGACATGTTTAATTTCAGATCAGGAAACACTTCAGAAGTTCAGCAGAGAAACAAAAAAATAAAAATAAGTCAAGGTTTGTTACTGTCCTTAAAGTATGGAGTACTTTAAAAGTGACTGTATTGTGTGTATTCATTTTACAACAATGTACACTTCAAACACAACAGTAGAGAAACATACAGTGATAATTTTTAGAACTGTTTTAAACAGAAGCTTTACAAAAGTGTCCCCTTGGGTGTCAGTGCTCTTTCTGGGTTTGTTACCAGGCAAAATCAGTGACACCAGAATAAAGATTAGTGTTAACGCTTTTTTTTCCATAGCTACTCAAATCCAAATTTTCCCTCTAGATTATGCTAACAGTTTGCCAGAGAATTAGATGCAATGTTGAATGTTCATATTTAGACCTCTGCCATTACCTTATCTGAATCAAAAGCAACATAGCCAAATCTTACCATTACATGAAGACTCTGTTCTACTCTGAATTCCCCACTGCTTTGATATCCAATCTCTGTATGTGGCCACTTCTTGTGTTACTCTAATTATTCTACCTAATATACTGTGAAAGAAAAAAAGAAAAGAAGCAAAACCTGGTCAGTTTCAGATTTTAAATACGTAAGAATGCATGTAAATATGGTGTGACTTAATTTTAAAAAAAGTTTTACCTTTCAGTTTCATTGTTGGGATAATATTTAGCTATTGGCGATACAGCATGGCTCAAAACAACATATGCATAATCAAAGGCCTGTTTCACTTGCATGGCACCATATGAACTCCTCCCAACATCATTACCTTAAAATAAATACATAATAATCATGCACTAGTCAAAACTGCAACACATGAAAAAGTACATATTTTATAGAGCATGAAATGCCATATAGAGCTACACAACATTTCAGTTTGAGTGGGATCCTAAGATTTTAGAGTATACCAATTAAATCTTTCTATCATGATGAATAAATATGATTTATTATAAAATATCAATTATATTAAAATAGAATCCTATAAACAAAATACCAATTTTGTGATCACAGATATCAAAACTGCCAAGTATATGTCCATTTACAGAATCAAATGGGATGCCATAGGCATATCTAAATGTTTTCTCTCCTGACTCCAGGTCCAGTGCTAACAAAATAAACTTCACCTACTCACCCCACTGGACTGTGGCTGTAAGTACCTGCTATCGGGTATGAACCTCTTGCAGCCCCAATAGAGTCTGCAGAGCTGCCAGCTTCTGCAGATAAGGGAGGAACACTCACAGTTACCACCCCTGCTCTCCCCAAGATGAAACACGGCGTGGTCATTGTTGGAGACTCCCTCCTGAGGGAGCATTCTGCCACCCCGACCCCTTAGCCCAGAAGGTCTGCTGCGGAGAGGATCCCAAAGCTTATCCAGCCTTCTGACCACTACCCTATGCTCCTTATCCATGTGGGCACGAATGACACAGGTCGGAGCAATCCTGGCCGTGTCATGAGTGGCTACAGGGCTTTGGAAGTGGGGCTTAGGGGGTTGGGGGCACAACGTGGTCTCTTCCTCGATCCTCCCAGTTATGGGTCACGAGCTGAGGAGAGAGAGACGGATTGAGGTAGTCAACCGAAGACTGTGGCTGGTGTCATTACGAAGGCTTTGGCTTCCCTGATCACAGTCCGCTCTTTGGTGAGAGGCAGTGGTCTCCTGGGAAGAGATGGCCTCCACCTCACTTCACTGGAGAAAAAGCTCTTTTCAGCCAGAGTGGCTGACCTGCTTGACCAGGCTTTAAACTAAGCCTGCTGGGGGATGGGTGGGCAACCACCAAAGCAAGCCCACTAGGCAACTTCTGCAAAACCAGCAAGTTAGGGCACTCAAGGGACTCCACTCCTACCCCAGCCCTGGAACGGTGGCCTCCTGGGAGTGCAAGGAAGCCTAGGGCTTCCAATGGGACACTCACGTGCCTGTACATCAATGCCAGGAGCTTAGGGAACAAAGAGGAGGAACTGGTCCTCCTCCTAAACAAGAATGAGTACGATCTCACAGGGATAATAGAAATCTGGTAGGACTCTACCTATGACTGGCCCACAGGTATAGATGGCTATACCCTGTACAGGAGAGACTGTGTGGAAAAAAGGGGTGGGGGTGTAGCTCTCTCTGTCAAGGAAAGCTACACGTCTCTGCAAGTTGACACGGGCACCCAGGGAGGACTGGAGACGCTCTGGGTTAAAGTACGTGGGGAACATGGCACAGGGAACACAATGGTAGGAGTCTACTACAGACCACCTAATCAGGAACAAGAGCTTGACCAGGAATTCGCCAAGGAACTGGCTGAGGCTGCACACTCCTGGTCCATGGTTGTCATGGGAGACTTCAACTACCCAGACATCTCATGGGAAGAGCACTGGGCTGAATCCCAGCGGTCACAAAGCTTCCTCACGTGCATGGACCAGCTCTACCTGACTCAAGAAGTCTATGCACTGACAAGAGGTAAAGCGCTGCTAGACCTGGTACTTGCCGAAGGGGATGATCTAGTCAGTGACCTAAGAATCAAAAGAAAGCTGGGAGACTGTGACTGCGAGCTGATCACTTTCACTATCCACCAAAAAGCTGGCAAGTCAGTCAGCAGTGCAGATGCCCTCGACTTCAGGGAAGCTGATTTTAATAAACTCAGGAGGCTTGCTGTCGAGGCCCTAAAAGGACCATGACTCAACAGAGAAGGGAATTCAGGATGAGTGGTTGCTCCTTAAGGAAGTGATCCTGTAAGCACAAGGGATGTCCATCCCATCTCAGAGGAAAGGTAACAAAAGGGGACAGCAAACCCCTTGGCTCAGCAGGGAACTCGTGGACATCCTGTGTCTGAAGAGAGAGGCTTATAAAGGGTGGAAGACGAGAATCACCACAAAGGAGGCGTATTCTGCACTGGTCCAGACCTGTAGGGAGCAAGCCAGGAAAGCCAAGGCTGCAACCAAACTCTAACTGGCTACATGCATCATTGACAACACAAAGTGCTTTTTCAGATATGTGGGGAGTTGGAAGAAAAGCAAGGGTAATGTTGGACCCCCACTAAATCAAATGGGACAACTGACACCCAGGAAAAAGCCAACCGGCTTAATGGGTTTTTTTGCATTGGTTTTTCACCAGGCCAAAGGGACTACCCTGCCTAACACTATGCAGGATGGCCAGGGTGAGGGTGAATTTATACCCAATATCGGTGTAGACCTTGTAAGAAACACCTTGAGAGGCTGGACACCTTGAAGTCAGCTGGTCCTGACAGTTTGCACCCCAGGGTACTTAAGGAGCCAGCAGGCATCATAGCCCAGCCACTGGCAAGGATCTTTGTGAACTAGTGGCACAAGCACTTCTACAGGAATGTCTACATTGCAGTCACAGATGACAGACTGCTCATTTTGTTCACCTGAAATAAGGATTAGTCTCATTTGGAATATGCAGTACACAATTCTTAAAAAACTGAATGAAAAGAGTTTGAAAAAGGAGCTGTTTTTAAAGTTACTTTTCCCATTTGACTCCTTTGGGTTAGCTTTAGATTTTGATGTTTCATGTTAAGATACAATACCTGGTTGTAGCGGGTCTTCAATATATAGCATTGAAGGTCTATACCCATCCAGCATACTCTTCTGCACTTCATCTTTTGCTACATATGAGCCACCATCCTTTATTCGGATTCCAGTCTTTAGGTAATTGAAATGGCGACCATATAATTCAAAAAATTCTATTAAAAGAACACCATAGTTGGCACCCGGTATGCAGGCATCTTCCCTGGGATGTAGCTATTTAAAAGAAAAGGAAAAATAACCTTGTTTCACCTTTTCTTAAAGAGTCCCACTTTCAAATTTCTTTATGTTCCTTTCAGATGCAATCTGCCTAGATTTAAGCTGTTAACATGTTAAACACTGCCTTACCATGAATTAACTCATAATGCCCTTGTGAAGCATAAACACCCTAATATTCCAGCAGATTGTGCAAAAAATCCTATACCACAGACTTGTGTTTCTAATACAAATATAATTTAGTCTAGACAACTATCTAAGTGTGGCCTGTACACTGTTGTGTACAAGTCCCAAAGTGTGAAAAAGTGGCTCAAGTAATTTTGTAGACAGCATATAAAACTTCAGAGGATATCAGTCTGTTTCCCAAATTAAATATGCCTTTCATGACCAAAAAAGGGAAAACTGGGTTGAAGTAGATTGCGTTTTCTTGAAAGAAGGATGCCTAGAATCTTCAAAAATTGAATGAAGAGAGTTTTAAAAAGTGGAGCTGTTCTTAAAGTTACTTTTCCCATTTGACTCCTTTGGGGCTAGCTTTAGAATTCTATGTTTTGTGAGTTAAGCTACAATACCTGACTGAGGCTCATTTGCTGATTGCCAGCAAATACTCTTTTAGTTGACTTCTCTCTCACTCCTGTAGGATTCCAAATCTGTGAACAGACTTAATCCTGGTCATGTGTGTGCAATGCATGTGTTTGAAGACACCCCTCCATGCACTGCTAAAGCAAGCATTTTATAAAAAAAAAGTTGAGATGTAGGTGGTAAAAGGAATGTATGCATTACACAATTACTGCTAAAACATTTTATCACTGTAAAAATAAATCTTCTAGAAATTAACACGGGTGATTGCACATAACTAATCCAAGACCAAGAAAGCAAAAAACACTGCCACATACTCATGCTTACAGTATATACTGTAATCATAACTGAAAGAACTATAAAAGCATTGAAATTTGTAAGTGCTATTACCACATTTACCTACATCAAACTCTGAATTTAAGGAGCTGTGTGGCTGGGCAGAGACCAAAACTTCCATGTGTTCTGTATGCCAGGAGGGAATGGAGCCTGACACTAAGCAGCAGGGGAAGGAGGGGCAGGTAGAAGTTGTGGGAGACAGGCAGCTGCAATGACTCCAACTCTGGCCCTGACCTGGGTCCAAGGCTGGAGCTGGACCTGCAGTGGATCTTGTTCTAATTGAACATATTCATTTTCTCATTGTATCTGTAGGAATGATATGTTCCATACTGACACA
This sequence comes from Gavialis gangeticus, assembly GCF_001723915.1. Taxonomy (NCBI): domain Eukaryota; kingdom Metazoa; phylum Chordata; order Crocodylia; family Gavialidae; genus Gavialis; species Gavialis gangeticus. Next base: position 31,692,865 of record NW_017728998.1, on the reverse strand, counting down.
TTTTAGTGCTTTGAAGTCATGGATATGAAGTTGTTTGTTCAAACATGAAATTTCTCACATTTGATGATAATATGTTTTTGTTCCATCTGATTAAAGTGACTGAGCTGTGGAAAACCAAAGCTTCTCCAATGTAAATGCAATGTACGAATATTTTCTCCGTGCTTAAAAAAATGGGACAAGAAAAAGAAAAGTAAATCAGAGCTGTGTACTACTTTTAAAGGAATAAAAATGCAAACTTAGAAAATTAGTGCCATAATGCCATCTTGGGGTTTCTAGGAATATCACAACGCACTGCTGTGTTCCCAAGCACTACATTGCTAACTGAAGCCACTAACATCATGAAAACATTAGTACAAGATTATCCTAGATACCTGCACATGTTGTGTATAACTGAAAAAGTACAGCACAGTACACGAGATAGAGGGGGAAGATAAGTGATTAAAAGAAGAGACTATCTGCAAATTCTAAGTGCTTCCAATGCTAGGATCTTGGGGTCATAATACAGAAAAGCAACAAAAGCACCACTCCAATAGCTGTGTTAAGGTCAGAACGTGATAAAATAGTTTTGCAGATGTTACATAGCTGAATACAAAATTTCTCTTTACATTTTAGTTCTGCTATGAGCTGTAATGATAATCTAATTTGACCACTACTTCAGCCTTTTAACTGATGGGTTTGAAGCAAGATGCATGGCTACTGACCCATGTGAACAGTACTTATGGATTTAAACCATACATTTAAATGTGGATTTTGTCAACGTGAGGAAAAAATGGCATTTAAACTTGTAACCTTGTGAGTATACTCTAGGTAGAAGTCAATGGGTCTGATTCAAGTAAATATGGTAAGATAGCAATGCCAAAATCCCACCCAAATAGGTATCATGTTCTAATTTAATAAATTCATTTTCTCATTTTATTTGTGGGAGTGACATGCAAGTATGGCAGAAGACCAGCTTGGCTGAGCAGGAAACTCCTCAGTAAACTAAATCACAAAAATAAACTTATAAGTGGAAACTTGGACAAAACAACTAGGGAGGAGTATAAGAGTATTGCTCAGGCATGCAGGGACGAAGTCAGGAAGGCCGAAGTGCAATTGGAGTTGCAGCTGGCAAGGGATATGAAAGGTAACAAGAAGGGTTTCTACAAATATGTTAATAACAAGAGGAGGATTAGCGAAAGTGTGGGTCCCTTACTGAACGTGGGAGGCACCTTAGTGATAGAGGATGCTGAAAAGGCTGAAGTACTCAATGCCTTTCACCTCAGTCTTCACAGGCAAGGTCAGCTCCCAAACTACTGCACAGGGCAGAACAGTTTCGGGAGGAGGTAAGCAGTCAACAGAGGAAAAGAACAGGTTAGGGACTGTTTAGAAAAGCTGGACATGTACAAGTCCATGGGGCTGGACAGACTGCACCTGAGGGTGCTGAGGGAGTTGGCTGATGCGACTGCAGAGCCACTGGTCATCATCTTTGAAAACTGATGGCAAATTGGGAGAGGTCCAGGATGATTGGAAGAGGGCAAGCATAGTGCCCATGTTTAAGAAAGGGAAAAAGGAGGATCCAGGGAACTACAGACCAGTCAGCTTCAGCCCAGTCCCTGGAAAAATCATACAGCAGATCCTCAAGGAATCCATTTCTAAGCACTTTGAAGAGAAGAAGATATTAGGAACAGTCAGCATCGATTCACCAAGGCCAAGTCATGCCTAACCAACCCGAGTGCCATCTATGATGAGGTGACTTGCTGTATGGATATGGTATACCTTGATTTTAGCAAGGCTTTTGATACAGTCTCCCACAACATTCTCACAGGCAAGCTATGGAAGAATGGGCTGGATGAATGGACTATAAGGTTGATAGAAAACTGGCTGGAGCATTGGGCTCAGAAGGTAGTAATCAATGGCTCAATGTCTAGTTGGCAACTAGTATCAATAGGAGTGCCCCAGGAGTCAGTCCTGGGACTGGTTTTGTTCAATATCTTCATTAATGACCAAGAAGATGGCACAGAGTGCACCCCCAGCAAGTTTGTGGATGACAACAAGCTGGGGGGAGTAGTAGATACGCTGGAGGATAGGGCTAGGATCCAGAGTGACCTAGACATATTGGAGGAGTGGCCCAAAAGGAACCTCATGAAGTTCAACAAGGACAAGTGCAAAGTGCTACACTTAAAATGGAACAATCCCATGGACCAGTACAGGCTGGGAGCTGACTGGCTGGGCAGCAGCTCTGCAAAAAAGGACCTGGGTGTTACAGTGGAGAATAAGCTGAATATGAGCCAGTAGTGTGCCCTTGTTGTCAAGAAGGCTAACGCCATACTGGGCTGAATTGGCAGGAGTGTTACCAGCAGGTCAAGGGAAGTGATCACCCCCCTCTATTGAGCACTACTGAGGCCACATCTGGAGTACTGGAGTTTTGCGCCTCCCACTACAGAAAGGGCATGAACAAACTGGAAGAAGCCCAGTGAGGGCAACGAAAACAGTGAGGGGTCTGGGGCACATGACGTATGAAGAAAGGCTGAAGGAGCTGGGCTTATTTAGTCTAGAGAAGAGAAGACAGAGGGGGTTTAAAAACAGCCTTTAGCTACCTGAAAGGGTGGTTGAAAGAGGATGGAGCTGGACTGTTCTCAGTGGTGACAGATGACAGAACAAGGAGCAGTCGTCACAAGTTGCAGCAACAGAAGTTTAGATTAGATATTCAGAAGAATTTTCTCACTTGGAAGGTAGGACAACACTGGAACAGGCTACCCAGAAAGGTTGTGGACTCTCTACCCGTGGAGCTTTTTTTAAAACCTGGCTGAACAAAGCCTTGGTTGAGATGATCTAGTTGGAGATGGTCTTGCTTTCAGCAGGGGATTGGACTAGATGACCTCCAGAGATCCCTTCCAACCCTAATTTTCTATGAGCCTATGGAAGGTACAAACTCATTTCTGAAGTTGGTCTGCTGAAGTGGGACAATGTGTTGTCCGCTGTACCACTATTGATCAGGGTTCACCTAGAGTTTAATCAACATTTTACACTGAAGAACAGCCAATTACCTTCAGTCTGATATTCTGAAAATGCTACCAGCATATTAAAAAGCACTCAGTTACTTTGAGTGCCTTTACAGTAGATCCCTCAAGTGCCATTTTAAATAATATAGGCCAGATCAGCAAGTTTCACATATTAATAAATAAATATATATATTTAACTACTTTCACTCTTTAAGTCCTCCAAAGCAAATGGCTCTCATTCCACAATCTGGATTCCAATGTTTAAAAATTCTGTCCGAAAATCTTAACTAAATTCTAACTATGAGGGCAGAATTTGGCCCCAATTACACACGCAACAATCAAATGTAAACAATGAGGGCAGAATTTGGCCTACAGACATGTTATTAAACACTGAAACTTCCTATAGACGTGGCATTAAACACTGAAATTTCACAAGCAGGAGAAAACTTTCTGACATAACAGCATTGACAATTTTAGTTAACTCACCTGAAGAAAGCTGACAGCCATTAAAAAAAGACTATATGAACCAATTCCACCTGTGAATACTTCATTAAGGTCCCTCTGTAACAGGAACTGTTTCAATACTAAAACCAGATATGGTAATACAGGATATTTCTGAAAAAGAAAACAAGGGTTTTTGGCTAAACGTTATGCATTCATTTGCTGCACAAGCCACAGTGAAGATGGTTGTGCCTAAATCGCAAGACACCCATATCTTTACTTGATATTACCATACTAAACACAGCAAGTCGAAGTGACATCAGATATCTTTATATTCCTTTGCTTATGGACAAAGTTATTTTTACATTGAAATGGAGAACAGTGGTCTGCAAGTTTCCCTGGACATCTTCTAAGGGATGTCAAAGGGCAGAAGAAAGGGGTGAGGGTAACCCTGCTCCCTATGATTACTACAAAGTTTCCCTCGATCTACTCCACAGTACTGTTGCTATGGAGTAAATTTAAAGAGAAACTGAGTTGGTCCTGGTTGAACCAAACACGTATCTGCTTTTCTTACAACTTTTCAAGGAAAACTAAAGGCATATCAATGCAACCGATAGAAGACACTTCACAAGAGTTGCATTCTTCAGTTGCTAGACACTGAAGCCAAGATCCGACACAGTTACACCTGTGAGCGTTCCTAATGAAGGGCCTCTTTCTGAAAAATTAAGTCCACAAATTGTTTTCTAAAGAACTACTAAACTTGTATTAACTAGCTCTTCAAGAGGTTTTATGCACATGAAACCCACTCAAGATATCTGTTGGAACGATGCCAGCACCCTCCATGTCCTTGTACACATTATCCAGAGGAAACAACCTCTGTTTTTTCATCAAATCCAGAATGCCAGTGCTAACAGACTCTACAGTGGCAGAAAAGCAATACTGGGTTGTAGGATCCATAAAAGCAAAAAACACTACAAAAGAAAACAACAATTTCTGCAAAATGAGTAGCCGTTCTTTTATCAAGTATTTGTCCACATGGGACCTACTCTCATTGTCTTGCTGGCAGCATACCAAGTACATGGTTATGAGGAATCCTATTTAAATAAAAACTCAAAGACTTTCCTATAAAACTAAAAGTGAGATCTACTTTCTTTCAAGGAAGTGGAAGAGTACCCTCAAGTCATTTAAACTCTGTTTTGGCATTAAAAGATCATGACCTTCAAATGACAACTGTGCCCATACAGGATTTGAGACCTCAGTGATTGCAGCCACAACAATCTATGCCCAGTGGCAGAAGCAGTTACTGTCCTGACAGTGGTGTCTGACATTTACAACTTTTGGTAATCCCATCATAGCATTTTAAATTATTATTTCTGAGTTTCTCTCTTAAGAACTGCAAGTCTGTCCATGAACTGGAAGATTGTCTCACTGGAGTCATTTGTACTTCATTAGCAAGGTCTGGCAAATGTGGGGAGAGTAGAAGTTTCCTTCTAAATAAGTTTTTTTTTTTTTTTTTAAATCAGTTCCTGAGAGCAGTATTTTATTTTCTCATATGCTACAGCTACAAGGAGCTCCTGAAAAGAATGGTTGTAAGAATACCTTATTTATTTTGGAAGGGCTTTCTCAGTTGTTTTCAGAATGTATGTCCTTGTACACAATGACCAAAGGAAATAAGTGACTAAGAAAGAGGCAGAGGCCTACCAATGATCTTTGGACATCTTAGCCGCATCCAGATGAGCATGGACCTGCAGCATGTGGTGCTCCAGATCTGTCTGCAGCGCTACACACCACACACACAGGCATTCCCTGCACTGCTACCTTGCAGCATGGGGGTGGGGGAAGCACACAACCAATTCTCCCAATCTAACTTCCTACAATCGGCACGCCTCACTTTGAAGGGTAACGTTACTCTGGAGTAGAGTGATTTACATTTGTGTAAGGCTGGACAAAATTTGTCCACTCTACTTCTACTCTGGAGTGGGGTTAACTTAGTTCATAGCAAACATGCCAGGTGTCTCAACCCCTACTGTCTGTCATTCATTTCAAGAGGTCATGAAGGGTCCTACAGTCTTCAACAATTAACAGTTGTAAGGGGTTAATAGTTTCATCTGGAAAGATGGAGCAATCAGAATATGAGCATGTTGCTTTTGATCATTACTAACACTGAATATTCTAATTCCTGTAAATTTCACCATGCTGAGGCACTTTCATCATTCTAGGCAGCCTTGCTGGGTTAGGTTATTCATTCCTGCATGAAAGGCTTCCCCGTAGTCTGAGTCTCAAAAACACAGTTTGATATTTCTCTAGTGGCTGGTGATGCCATGTCTGCACACCAAAAGGTAAGACCCATAGGTAGAAATCAGAGTCTGGACCCTGTCCCATTCATGTCTCTCATAGAGAGTGAAATGATGTCCTAACTCCTAAAATCTCCTTTTCCTGCTTCAACTTACAGATTGGTCACAGAAACCAAGTAGAAACTATTGGGAGAAGGGCTCATTTTATTTTTCCTGTTTCATCTCTGTCAGGATGCCACCTTCAGAGGAGCTGAACAATGCCAAGCAGACCCAGGGGATTTATTTCATTAAATATAGCTCTGGGTGCCAAACTAGGCAGATAAACTCCATTTCTGGTACCCTTAGTTCTAGTACAGGGGCTGGGCAATTATTTTGGGCAGAGGGCCGCTTACCGAGTTTTCGCAAGCTGTCGAGGGCTGCATGGGTAGCCCCGCCTCGAGGGCCCCCCCGTCACCATCTTGTTCCGCCCCATAACCCCTGACCTTTGCCACCAGAAGCATCCCCTGAAAGTACTCCTTTCAGCAAGGGATTTTGCTCCTTTCAGCAAGGGTTTCGTGTTTGAACCAGAAAAATACCAAATTGTATTCTAAAACGTGAACATCTAGAACATTCATTAATTTGGTTTCAAAAAATATTTTTGTCCTGATTTATATGCGTTTGTGTAGTGTACATAGAGGCAACTGCACAATAGCTTAAAATGAAGTTTTAGTCTTGTATATTGTGGGGGGTGAATACATGGAGTGAGGGAGCATGTGGGTAGGTGTATGTGGATACAGAGTCTGTGGGGGACTGTGTGTGGGGGGACAAAGGCTGGGGTTTGTGTATGGCAATGCGAGCGGTGGTGTATATGGTGGGGTGCGTGTGTGGGACTCACCGTATGAACACACACACACCCCTCCTCCCTGTACCAGCACAGTCCCGTGCTCTGTGGTCCGGTGATGGTGCTGGGAGCCACAGCCAGGTGGTGCTGGAGCAGGGCAGGGGCAGAAAAGCAGGAAGCTGGCTGGGAGTGGGGTGGAGTGGGGTGGGGCAGGGTTGAGTTGCTCAAGCCTGCTGAAGGCTTCCTCTGGGTCCTACTGCCCCTAGCTCCTGTCAGCTTTGACAGGCAGCTGGGGGCAAATGAGTCTTAATTTAGTAAATTTTTTAGGGGCCCCACAGGCCATATTTTGCCCACCCCTGTTCTAGTACCTATGTAGGCTTTGTCGTTGTAACTAGTGGTATGTTGCACGCATGACACTTACATTTCTAGAAGTCAAAGACATACTGTATTTACTTGAAATAAGACTAGGTTTTTTACTCTCCCAATCAGCATGGGAAAAAAGCCCCATCTATTATAATAATAATAGGCTCATCCTGTCTGTCCAGAGTACTCTGATTGGTCATTTCGGGGTTGTCAACCAGGGGTACACATACTCCTGGGGGTAACTTGAGAAGGCCCCAGGGGGTATGCGGAAGCAGTGCAAAGAAGCGGGGGCACTTCTGGTTTCACCACTGTGCATGCGAAGGACCCCCCACCCCCTCCACTCAACAAGCTGCTAAGGGACTCCCTGCTTCTGGGAGTACACAACCAAAAAAGGTTGAAAACCCCTACCCTGTGCAGTTTCTGCCCTCCTCTGTTTTGCTGCCCCTCCTCACTGTCACATGTAGCTTGCTTCCACATTGTGTTTGAGGAGGGAACAGAGCCTGAGCAGGGTCTGACAGTGGAGGAGGGTGAGGGGGAAGGCTGCAGGGGTAAGAACTTATGCAGGGCAGAGGACAAGGGAGCCACTTGACTCCCTGCAGCCACCATTTTCCCTACTGTAGCAGTGGGAAGGGGATGGATTCAGGACAACACTCCAGTAATTAGACTGTACACACCTGGAATATTATAACAACTTTATAAATGTTTCATATATAGAATGGAAAATGTATAGAATAGGGAAAATATAGAATAGGGTCATATTATACTCAGCGTCATCTTGTATTTGACAAAATACAGTAGACAAGATCACACAGCATGTACCGAGGGAAGTCAAACATTTAGAGATCTGCACCTCATTTTGGTATTGTAATATTTATGGATAACTATCAGTACAAAAGGCTCCTGGGCATGGTCCTAGTGCTAAAGAATGCACAGCAGGCGGAAGGTCAGATTTTAAAGGAAGACTGGGGATTAAGTCACAAATACGTTCAGTCACTGCTTTATATCAAGTTAACTGGACTACATAGTTTGATCCGTCTTGTACAGCTACTGACCTCACTTGCTAGCTCACCTACTGACCCATTTGGCTTTGAGTAAACAAAGAGGTCGGAGTTGCCACTAGAGGAGTACACCTCAGCATTCCCTTAGATTTAAAGGCACTGCTGTGCCCTATCAAACGAGCAGATTTTTACTGCCGGTTTTACCAAGGAATTTACTATGTACATCTAAATGTTTCACTAGGAGAAGAGAAAAGAAAGTTCAAAAAGACTGCAAAGTTTTAACAAAAAAAAAAAAAAGGCTATTAAAACCTAACAATTAGATTCTACATATTAACTCATTTCTTGTTTGTCTTGACAATTAAACTATGTTATGCAATACCATGCAAAGATAACCTATGACAGAGTCATTAATAGCAAATTTGTTAACAGCACTTTTTAAGCTACGGGAATTCATCTAAAAGTAGCCATTAAATAATGAATATCCTGCTTACTAATACACAGGTCTGAAATTAATTACAACATTCTGCACCAACCCACAGCCTTATCACAGCCTTGAACTGCCAAGGTACTAGGGAACATATATTCAGTATTAATGCTAATGAATCATCTTGATTATATTTCTAGATGTACACTTTCCATGAATACTTCATTCCAGAATTTTCAGGTAGCAACATACTTTTTGCTTTTTTTGTGCCCCTTTGTTTGGCTATCACACTAACAAAGAATAAAAGAGTAGAGTGTTTGAACACCTGATTTTACATTTTGCTTTGACTCCATTCTTATTATAAAGTGAATTGAAATATAATTCAAAAGGTTCTACTATAAGTATTATCTAACCTTGATAAAATCTTTGATGAGTTGGGCTGCTTTAACCCCATTCTGTACATTAAAGCTGATATCGACCTTTACTTCAGTGAAGGAATCTGTCAGTTTAATAATCGGTACCTGACAAAGGAAAGAGATGAAGTTAAAGTTAATGTACAGGGATCTCAACTGTAATCTATTTTCCAAGATCTACTGAACTTAAATACCACAATATGGTTTACAGATAGCTGCACTAGCAAACAAACTGTCTTCCAGATTTGCAGAGGGAAGACTGAGGGGGAAGGGGGGGACAACAAACAAACAAAGCAAGACAGTAAGATCACAAGAGCACTGAATTAATAAGATCTCACTTCCTTTTTGCCCATACCTTTAAATGATTTATGTTTCACTCAAACACAAAGTATTTTTAATTTAAAATCTACTACATATAATATAGTAATATTTATGAAGGCTACCTAACATGTAATTGCAAAGTCAAAATAGTATCATTTCTAGTGAGGAAAACACCAGAGGGAGACAATGATTAAGAAATAAAGACCTTTGGTTTCAGAAAATATTTTCAAGAGAAAATACAAATCTCAGGAAATCTATCAATGACTGGAAAGAATATATACAGACATGAATGATGCTTCAAAAAGAGGTCAGGAATGAGTTTCACTGAGTGAATTATTTATGTATTAAAAAACCTGAGCACAAGTTTCTCATCCAGGATAGAATTTGTCTATTTAAATATTATCACCTTTCCAACCCCTACAAAAATTAATTCAGAATCATTATAAGTACACTTATAACTAGGGTAGCTGATATAATTACTGCTATAAGCCACAGCCTGGTTGACTCTTCAGTAGTAATAAAATTGTATTATGTATTAATAAGTAAACAAATTTGACTTTGAATGTACGCAAAGTAATGTATGTTGGATAAAAACATTTTCCAAAGGACATTTGCCAAATTAGAAATTCTCTTTAAAAACATTAAACTGGGGGACCCAAAAAACAAACAAACAACTTACAGTTGCTTTGTCTAAAACCTTCACTGAATTTTCATCCGCTACATTGTGCTTTCTGAGAGCTTCTTCCAGGGTCCAAAGAGGTAATGTTTCCCATTTCCCAAACACAACTAAGTCAATATCACTGAAATTGGAAAAAAAAAAAATTGCAAAGATAGTCAATTTAAAATATACATGAATGCCAGTTTTTTGCTTTTTTGTTTTTTAATGTTACATTTCAGTGGCATACATGAGCATTGGTTCCTCTATAAATTCCCTTGAACAAAAGAAAGAAAAACTTCAAAATAATACAAGACATTTCGGATTACAAGGAACAATTGTTATATATTTTAAAATCAGATGGGAAGCAACCATCCGATACTTTGATAATGCTAATTGTGACAAAAAGTAAAGTTTAAAGTATGAAAACAGCTCAGACCTTTAACAGTTAATTTAGGCTAGGAACAGAAGTTGCACATAAACCAGTATAAGTGATTAGAAACAGTTCAAAACTGTAACGCAACAGAAATTCAGTGCACATACACCGCTTTCAACATGGCTGAAGCCAGTTTAATTAAACCTGGATGGATGTAGTACCAGACTTCATTGGTTTAGGTAAAATTGAATTTCTATCCTAAATCCCCTCCAGATTCGAGTTAACTCATAGTCCCCCAGAATCCCAGGATGCTTTGCACCTTCCCCACAAACACTACCTATCGTGCAGTGGGCAAGCCAGCCCTGGCCCAAGCTGTCTGGTCCAGCCCAACAAGGAGGCGTGCTCTACCACCTCCCAGCTTCTGGCCTGGGCCACTGGAGGCATGTGGCTGTATTTCCAGAATCAAAACTGAACGTCTGTTCACTTGCTTATCCGTTAAATCTACACAGTTTAGACTAACCTGTGAAGATTGAATCGATTCAGCTTCAGGCTTTTTGACTGTTTGTACTTAGCCTTAGTGAATAAATCAGAATAATTTCTAAAGCGTGAAACTTTTGCCTCTTAATTGACTTCTACTATGAAATAATTTGTTTTCTCATGTTTCTATTTCAGTCCTACTTTGCATCAAACTGGCTACCCAGCAATGCCACTGGGGCATCCCCAGGATGGGAGTCTTAACCAAGAGATTGCAGACCTAGTCATTGAATATACAGTTACAAAATTTGAAAAAAAAATACATATATATTTAGTAAGTATTTAGTTATTTAACATGTCTTAATTAAGTCTCCAAATTTTGCCTTTGAAGTTGAAGGTAGCAAGCCCTAAACAGAATTATCAATTAAAATATTTTCAGACATAAAATAGGGGAGATCTACAGGAGTCCAGTCTGAGCTGTATATTGGGCTTGCTGGGAGAGATTCTCTGGTGTGTGCCTAGAGAGGAACAGATTAATCTACTGATTGAATAATTGGTAACTGCCCACTATTGCATTGAGTTTCAGGTGTTTGGAAAGAGCAGCAAGGTTCAGCATCAGCAAGGTTAAGACATATAAAGGGAATCACAGGCTCCCAACAATTAAACTGGTGGGGATTCCAATAGCATAAAATTAAAAAGTTGTCTGTATTAATGCAAACTATGGGAGGAGACCATAATATTCCTTGCTTTCTTTTTTCCCTTAAATGAAAGCTTATTCAAACCCTTTGAAGACATCAGGGTACACTTTTATTCTAAACTTCCTTTTAGTTTGTAACTTCAGGTCTGCTTTCCAATGAGGCAGAAAAAAGAAAATATATAAATTCTATGATTTCGTTCATTCACTAAAACTCCATTAGGAAACTTACCATTTGTAAAAAGAGAATATATTCACACTAGACAAATTACGTATGGCTAACAATAAGCAATAGCAACAGGCAAGTTCAGCACCAGTTTTAACTGCATGCCATTTAGCTGACCAGGACAGACCACGTTCAGTACGTTTCAGAAAGGATATTCTCGGACTGAGTTTTAAAAAAGGCTTCCTGAAGTGGTAACCACCACTCTTGTCTCAGTCTACATTTGTGTCTAAACCTGCATTAAACCTGTTGCAATGCTAAACATCAGCAACTTTTTTCTGGGTTTAGACAAGAATAGACAGGACACTTAACATACTGAGAGTACATATGATTTTCAGGACAGCACAAGAGACCCTACCAGATGACCAATCATCCAATTCAGGGCTGTCCAACTGGTGGCCCATTGGCTGCACGGGGCCCATGAGGGATTAATGTGCAGCCCTTGGGCTCTCACCTGGCCACTGTTCCCCTTTTTGCTCTGGCTGCAACAGCGAACAGACACTCCAGGCCTCCTCCTCTTCCTGATTTTGCCCCAGGGGGCAGGGCAACACTATGGGGCACTGAACCAGTTTGGGCTGTGAGGCAGGACAGAAAAAATTGGGGCTGTGCACTGCAGTGGTGGTGGCCCACATGGGCACGTGCTGCAGCTGGGGAGGGAAGTCGTTCTCCCGTGCCCAAGTGGTACAGATGTGAGGGATACCTATGCAGATGCATCATTCAGCAGTGGGTTGGAGGGAGCACCACATGGCAGACCTCTGTGGCCTGAATGGTGGGAAGCTCCCAGGGGTTAGAAGCTGGACAGCCCTGATCTAACTAAACCCTTGACACTAGCATGTGTAACAGGATGTTCAAAGATTCTCTTTTAGAATAACAGAATCAAAAGCAGTCAGCAGCGAGTGCTTAACATGAGAACCTCAGATCTAGGCCACTGAACCTTGCAACTAGAAATTAAAGAAAAAACATGAATCAAAAGGAAGTTTGATGCCTGTGAATGGGTAACAAAGTAGATCAAAAGATCCATAGCTTATCATGTTAACCTAAAATGTTATTTTATAACTATACTAAGCACCTAAATTCTCCTGAACAAAGTAGGGAAGTGCTACAGCAAAAAAAATAAGGCAGGCAGGCAGCCAACGTATATTCAGAATATATTTTAATACAAAATATATGCAATGATTGTGTCTGATAGTGAGATTTAAAAAAAATCAGAACTTCCTTGGGTGGAATATCTGCTCAATACCCGACTATTTTCCTAAATCAGCATGCATATTACTCCAGCATGAGGAGACGGAAGATAAATGGACAGAACATAAGACCCTGAAACCCTACTGCAATAGAGATACAGAAAAAACTACTAACCTTGTTGGTAAATATAAACCAGTTTTAAAACTTCCAAATATCTGCACCTGAAACACAAAAAACATTATTTAATTAAAAAAATTCTGAAGTTGCCTAAAAGGCGTATTGTTTATTAAAGTTTGACTACTGCAACCCTCTATAGGTAGTTGATATTCCTGAACTGCACGTTATGAACAAAAAGGTTTATGATATAGTAATTTAAACATGTAACTAATTGAACAAATATTTGTAGGTCTAGTGGCCGATTGCGGGATTGTATTATTACTACAATCAGCCACTAGACCTACAAATATTTGTGTCAGTAAGTAGATTTCAAATAGCATAATTAAAATAAATACATATATTTCTAATGCAAGTATATGAAACGACTTCAACAGCTTTATTAGCTTTTCCATTGTAAACCCCCAATTTAAATTTTTAAATGGGAAAAAAAAAATCTCTTTATAAAAAGTGATTCATATTTAAGTTCAAATTTAGTTTACACTGTCTAAAGAGAAAAACATTAGAAAACCAGGTGAAAATAGCGAGGAAAAAAATTACTAGTTCAATTACTTTTTGTGCTTTTATGACCCGATGGGCAGGATTCCCCGGAAGGCCAGTCTGAAGGGGAAAGGAGTCTAGGAGAGCTAGTTGTATTCTACTGAAACCTTACTGAGGGTGCAGGGACAAACTATCCCAAATGTGCAGAAAGAATAGCAAATATAGCAGGTGACCAGCTTATCAGAGAACACTCCAGTGAACTTAAACACAAAAGGAAGCTTACAAGAAGTGGAAGCTTGGACACACAACTAGGGAAGAGTATTGCTTGGGCATGCAGGGATGAAATCAGTAAGACCAAAGTGCAGCTGGAGTTGAAGTTGGCAAGGGACATGAAGGGTAACAAGAAGGGTTTCTGTAAGTTAGCAATGAGAGGAAGGTCAGGGAATGTACGAGTCCCTTAGTGAATGGGAGAGAGAGCCTAAGTGATACATGAGGAGAAAAAGGCTGATCCTCAATGCCTTTTTCACCTAAGTCTTCACACACAAGGTCAGCTCCCAGACTATCGCACCAGGCAGCACAGTTTGGGGAAAAAATGAGTAGACCTCAGTGGTGAAAGGACAGTTTAGAGACTATTTCAAAAAGCTGGACGCGTACAAGTCCATGCTAAGGGAGTTGGCTGATATGATTGCCAAGCCACTGGCCGTTATCTTTGAAAAATCATGGCAAATGGGGGAGGTCCTGGATGACTGAAAAGGGCAAATATAGTACCCATCTTGAAGCAAGAGAAGGAGGATCCAGGGGACTACAGACCAGTCAGCCTCACCTCGGTCCCAAGAAAAAATCACGGAGGTCCTCAAGGAATCCATTTTAAGCACTTAGAGGAAAAGAAGGTGATCAGGAACAGTCAGCATAGATTCACGAAGAACAAGTCATACCTAACTAACCCGATTCCCTTTTATGAGGAGATAACTGGCTCTGTGGATGCAGGAAAAGCAATGGACGTGACATGCCTTAACTTTAGCAAGGCTGCTGATACAGTCTCCCACAGCATTCCTGCGGGCAAGCTAAGGAAGTACGGGCTGGATGAATGGAGTGCAACATGCACAGAAAGATGGCTGGATCATCAGGCTCAACAAGTAGTGATCAATGGCTCAACGTCTAGTTGGCAGCCAGTATCAAGTGGAGTGTCCCAAGGTTTGGCCCTGGGACCAGATTTGTTCAATATCTTCATTAATCATCTGGAAGGTGGGATGAAGTGCACCCTCAGCAAGTTTGCGGATGACATCAAGCTGGGGGGAGTAGCAGATACGCTGAAGGATAGGACTAGGATTCAGTGACCTAGACAAATTGGAGGACTGGGTCAAAAGAAATCTTATGAGGTGCAGTAAGGTCCTGCACTTGGGATGGAACAATCCCATGCACCAGTACAGGCTTGGAACCAACTGGCTAAGCAGCAGCTCTGCAGAAAAGCACCTGGGGGTTACAGGGGACAATAAGCTGGGTATGAATCAACAATGTGCCCTTGTTACCAAGAAGGCTAACGGCACACTGGGCTGCATTAGTAGAAGCGTTGCCAGTGGACTGAGGAAAGTAATTATTCCCCTCTATTCTGCACTGCTGAGGCCATATCTGGAGTAGTGTCCAGCTTTGGGCACACCACTACAGAAAGGATGTGGACAAGTTAGAGTCCAGCAGAGGGCAACAAAAATGGCTAGGGGGCTGGAGCACATGACTTCTGAGGAGAGGCTGGGAGAACTGGGTTTATTTACTCTGTGGAAAAGAAGACGATGGGGGAATATGACAGCAGCCTTTAACTACCTGAAGGGGGGTTACAAAGAGGATGGAGCTGGACTATTCTCAGTGGTGGCAGATGACAGAACAAACAGCAATGGTCTCAAGTTGCAGCAAGGGAAGTTTAGGTTGGATATTAGGAAAACCTTTATCACTAGGAGGGTGGCGAAGCACTGGAACGTGTACCTAGACAGGTGGTGGAATCTCCGTCCTTGGAGGTTTTTAAGGCCTACCTCAACAAAGCCCTGCCTGAAATGGTCTAGTTGGGGATGGTCCTGTTGTGAGCAGGGGGTTGAGACTAGGTGACCTCCTGAGGTCCCTTCCAACCCTAATTTTCTACGATTCTATTATGCAAAACTGGCGTGTGTTTTTAAAATGTGATTTTACAGATTGCAACTCTGGAATTTTTGAAAGACAGGATTTTGAAAAGATCCAATCTTTTCCAAAGTGCATGGAAAATGGTATACACAGGTCTCTTTTCTCAGCTAAACACAAACTCCAATAATTTCTTAAGGATCCATAAATACACTATGTTTGTTTGTCTCCTTGATGTAGCTGCGTTTAATCATTACTTACAATAAAAGTTCATAGTGAACTTGTACTGAATATGGTTTGACCAAAACTATGTTCTGGCTGCATACGCATGTTCAGATTATCTGGAAGATCTCTCCCAGGGTTGATTTTCTGGTAGAAAAACTTACTTGGAGACCCCTGAACACACATTTAAATGCTGAGACCCTGAGGAGCAAACAGCTTAACAGTGCTGATATTGCGCAGCCAGGGGGACTCTGTACACGCATCTCAGCATGGCAGCAGCGCACAAGGCAGCCCTGACCGGCTGATACAGAATGCCCAGGGGTCAGCCCATGTCTCCCTGTTACTTAATGAGGAAATCATGAAGGGGTATGTTCTCTTCCAGTAGAGTCCAGTGAATGACAGAATGTCTCCCGGGAGGTTGGAGAAGAGCAAAAGCACGCTGGGATGCTTGAAGACTGCTACAGCATCTCCCAGAAGAGAATGTGTAGACAGTCCCTCTCCCAGGAGAAACTCTCCTAGAAGTGACTTAATTCAAGTTATTTTTCTCCTGGAGTAGCCATTTCTGCTCTGGGAGTAAGAGCCTGAAACATCTGCATACTTGTGGTTTCTCCTGGTAGACCAGCAACTCTCACAAGAGAAACTGAATGTCTGTATATGGCCCCAGTTAACTCAGAAGGGCACAAGGGCCAGTCAGCATTTGGCTCCCACTCTCTATGGTATGTTACTGGTACAACAAGCAAGTCTCCTACTTTGTCTAATCTTCAGCAAGACCTACAGAAGCACACAGACTGCTGTAATGCACATCTTGTGTACTGATGTTTTTCCCTCAGCTATTTCAAATGGCTGTTTGTATTTTAATATTCCGCCCAAGGTATTATTTTTATGGTTACATAAAACAAAAATTTTGCAAGTGACTTGATATTTTAAATATATCATTTGGAAAAACAAAGTATTTTTCAGAGTTTAAGTTACTATGCCTTTCCTTTTTTTTTTTCTTACCCTAAAAAGCCATTTTTACATACTCTTCTGTAAGAATTCGTAAATTGTTATGTTCAGAGACGGGGGTGGGGGGGGAGGAGGAGGAGAGCGAGCATACGCGCAACTATGTATGAGCAATGGCTCCTTTCAAGCCAGCTGAAACTAATATCCAGATTTTTAATGAACTCGACAGCTTTATAACCCATGTACTAAAGAATCAACAAAATCTCTACCTGACTCCACTAGGGTCCAGACAAGCCATTACTTCTGCCAACAACACAGAGTGAAAAGTTCTTACACAGTAAAACAAATGGCCCAAAAGGCAAATGAATACCCAAATCTACCCTCACACAGCAGCAAAAAAACATTAGTGAGTGAAAAATATTATGCAGCATACAAATAAGAGACAAGTTGGTCAGAAATAGTGAATGAAACTTAGCAATGGAATGCATGTGACCTTTGTAGAAAAAGCGAGTAACACATATTTATATCTCAACACCACAACAATGAGTAATATGAGAAACATTTATGAGAAACATTTAAAAAAAAATACTAAAGGAAACCAATGCTTGATTTAACAATCAAACAAAAGTTGAAGTGCTTTAGTTCTCCTGCCATTTATATCTTTAAGCCATCCCAAATATGGAATATGACATGATTTATTTCACAAGAACAGCAGAGACAGTAAAATTTGTGCTGTAAGTAGTACTACTGGTAGCATACATTATTTTTTACCTTATATAGGGGCAAATGTTGGTTTTTGTTTGCAAACTGCTGATATAGTATGTAATGCCACAGTGGACTTCTTTTCCTCAGTGCACATATTTTTAGTATTCTGCCTTGAATTCTTAGACATGGACGCAATAAAATACAGTACTAATGCTTCTGAGGAAACCTTTACCAGAGTATTTCTGGACACAACCCATGCACCAGACAGATCCTGACAAACTTCGAGTTAATGCAGAGCTTGAAGAAAAAAAAAAAAATCCTCTTCAACTTGCCAGTGGCCCAAGAGGAAAATTTCCAAAGCTGGTTTATAATCCTTCTCTCCCAACATAAACTCTAAAAAAAAACCTCACTGTTTGTTTTGTACAGAGTTAAGTTTTCCACTTCCTGTGCTGCATCCAACTATGGTATTATCATAATTGCAATGCACAAGGTATGCAATATCGACTACTCTAAGGCCTATAAGGAGGACTATGCTAATATTTGGGCATGATTAAAGATAATGTGACACACTTACCCTCAATTTCACTACAGGAGAGCTCTTGTAAATTCAGATACTAGCAAGATTTAATGTTCATTTTGTCAAATTCTTTGATTTTAAGGGTCTTCATTTAAACCACTAGTGTTGTTCTGCTTCAATGTAATTAAAGCCTTTCTTATGGCGGAACTCTGCTGATGCCAAGAACAGTTCTCACTTGCTAGGAATGTTTCCTTCTAAGCACATTCCCCTCGAGTAAGAGAGCAAATGACACAATTGCTAACTTCTATAAATAAAGTTACAGTTTAAGATTGGTTTATCTTTCCTTGGTACACATACTTGATTGTAATGCACATTTAGTGTGGTTACACCTGACTTCTGGTGTTTCACTGTCAAATCATATATAACATTTAAATCTCAGTGCAACTCTAATTTGAAATTAAAAGCTAAAATTATATGAATCAAATTGTGATTAATTAAAATACTGAAGCTTCCTCTCAACAAACACGAAGAATTAATATCCAATTGGTAGATGAAGTGATATTGATTTCTAAATTGCATTTTATGTAATGAATTTACTGTAATCTTTTTAAGTTTTAATCTGTTTACACTCCACATCTTAATTTGGAAATATATGCAAAGTTTTTAAAATGTGACAGCAATAATTTGCAAGCCACGAGCTGCAACACTACACTATCATCTACAGCAGGTTGGCAACCTTTTGCCAGCACAGGCCGCAGCTTGCAACCTTGCAATCTGTGGCCCACAAATCTCTGCCCTTCCACTCCTCCCAAGTGGCCAGCTGCCAGAAACCCAATCCCTCTGGAACAAGGATAAACTCAGACACCACGAAGCAGCGTCTCTGCAGTCTCTTTAGACTAGCCAACTATAGCTACCACTAACAAGATAGAAGAATAAGTATGAAAAGTGAAAGCCCTACATGTGAAGATCCGTTTACTTAATCTGTCTCCTTTGATATTGCTTGATACAAAAGTGAACTATCCCAATTGTGTTGGTTTGGAAGGCAAAATTATTGGTGGCATAATTTTATTCTTTGAAAGCCTCAAGAATATTGACAACAGTGAAAATGCTTGTCATGCTATTACAAGACAGAGACTATCATGATATCAACTAATTTCTGGAATAAAACCGCATACTGTACTATACATACAGGTATAATCCTCCAAGCCCAACTGAAGAGGTCTGAGTCCCCCCTCTTTAGATCATTTTCTTGATATTCCCCTGGCATCACAGCCTCTTCCCTCAGAGTATTAGACAGATTGTGGCATTGTTTCTTTTCACTGGGAACTTTAAATGGATTTCAATTTCAGGTGTTATGAGAGAAAATGTCTCGGACCTCTAGCAGGAAATAGCTACTTGCTATAGCAAGCACACTGCTCTTCTAGTAATGACTGGAAAAAAGCAAATAGGGCTGTTCACTAACAGTGATATAAGTCATCTCAGTAGATTAGCCATGCCAGGCTCATTTTTTAATATCTGAACAGGGCTAGAATCTTGTTCTTCTATAAGTGTATCTGTGATTCTCAACCAGGGTGCTATAGTACCCTGGGGTGCCTTAAAATCCTTTCAAGGGTGTCTCAGGGTACCACAGTGTCAGCACTGTTAGGTTTGCAAACATGATTCACAAGATAAACTCAGAGATTTCACACACAAATCCATAGTTGTGATCTTTCTGAATTCTTTGCAACATAAAATTATTTTTCTGTAGTCAAGAAAAGATAGAAAACTAAAAGCTGACATTTTACAAGTCTAAAAAGGTTGAGAATGGTATAGCAACATGCACATTTCTCCTCTTAATCATGGAAGAGTATGGCAACTTGCTGGATCTGCTATATTTAGATGCCAAATCTAACTGTAGACTGGATCTGACCCGAGCAATATGACAGACATTAGTACAATATAGGGGAAAAATCATTAGGTAAACCTATAAGAAAGTTCTAAAGGAAGGGACTGCACAGAGAGGCATAACATTCCTTTACTCTTTTTTCCTAGCACATTAGTAGTGGGGGTATTACCATCTTCTAGATCTGACAAGTTGTCGTTACAAATAAACACAGCAGATGGTTGCACACTCAAAACTAGAAGCTGGATATGATATACCTACAAAAGGAGCACCACATTGTATTGTTCACAACATGTGACCTCCAGGGGAACATGTTCCTTTGGAAATGGTTCTGTCAGGGGGCATCTCCAACAGGATCTCAATCTGGGGTTCTTTCTCCAGTATCACAGATTTCTTTGCATCTGGAACTGGGAAAGGCACCTTGAGATAACGTTTCTGCTACTTCTCAGCCCTATCCGAGTGTTGGGGTCAATAATGGCCTGCATATATGCATTAGGATACATGAGTAATCATGGTTCTGGAAGACATGTCTACCTTTTTTTTTCCAGCAGAAAAAAAGCTTCAAGTCCCTTTTATACTATGTCCATTCCATTGAGAATAGAAACTCCAGCCACCTGATCTCCCAGAATCTGGAGGACAATGAGAATTGGCTTTGCATAGGTATTGTCCCTAAGCAGAGGAGCCATTCATTGTTTATGTATCTGCATGAGTTAAATATACGCAGTCCTCTGGATTCTGGTTAAACTTCAAAGCCTTAAGGTCAGATGGCAGGAGGTGAAGTGTAACAAGATAAGTTGGACAAGGAAGTAGAGCAGAAAGGGGTTTGAGAGAAAGAAAGAAACAGCAGGAAAAGAAACAAGATTAAAAGAAACATAGGAAGGTACAAGTTAGAGGAAACATACTGAAGACAGTGTTCAACAATACATCATTTAATTAAATTTCACAAGCATTTGTCAAAAATATTATTCAGCTGAAAAATCTGTAGTATTCAGGTAGTTTTATGATTGGATAAATGCTAATTTACAAATAAGTTGGATAAAGACCATGGAAATGTATATATATGCCAACCATTTTCCCCCACTATTTTACTAGCCCTGCTAGCTATTCACAAAAAAAACAGATTCTTTTCAACTGAAAAAAATCTGATAAATCAAATCTGATATGAAATTGTTTAAAACATGATCTGTAGATGTTGCATCACAGATATTCTTCCGCTCTAGCTAGTAGGCTTATTTCATGGACCCGTAGATCTAAGGTACTAGAGTTGCAAAAACTTCTGTGACAGGACACTTTCTGTTTAATAATATTCGATATCTTACATATTACAATTTAACAGAGGTATCTGTTAATTTTGGGTTCTTTCTTGTTTGCCTATACCAGTATCTCTTATATCAGGGCTATCCAACTGGAAATGCACAAAGGGGCAATATGTGCCTAGTGTTCCACATTCTCAGTCTTTACCAATTTTCACTGATATATCCCGATTTTTTTTTTTCCAAGTCATTCAGTTTTTACTGATTTACACCTGTTTTTCAGTTCAAATCCCCGTTTAACTGGCACGAGTGGGGAATGGCCCATTCCCCACTTGTGTCAGTGAACGGGGATTTGAACTGAAAAACAGGTGGTGCTGGTAAGCTAAAAGCGTCGCTGTGCCAGTTACCCGAGGCACAGGTTTCCAGCTGGCTGGAGAGGAGTGGTGGCGGCAGCTGCTTGCAGAGTGGGGAGCACGGGGCAGTGGCGTGGCAGTAGATGAGCAGGGGCCAGGGAAGGGTGGCTAGAGCTGCTGCCTGGAGAAGCAGGGCTCCTGGCTCTGACCCCAGGTGAGGCAGGACAGACCATGGGAATCCCTCCCAGGGCAAGCAGATCCAAGCTGCACCCTGGCGGCTCTGGTTATGGCCCTGCCCCAGGCACTGGGAGCTGCGAGCCCCACCTGGGGAGGGGGGCAGCAGGGAGAGCCTGGCCCCACTCCCTGCATCAGGCACTGCACCCAGCCACTCCACATGGGCCCACAGGGCTGGAGCTGCTCCTAGCTCTGACCCCAGACAGGGCGGGAGGTGCCGGTGTTGGGGCCAGGTCTCATTCCCCCCCTTCAACAACCAGCCACGCGCCACTACCCACTTCCCCCAAATGCCAGGGCAGCCCGGCAGCAAGCTGCTGCAGCAGGGGGGAGAGGCACAAACGCAGCCATGGAAGAAAGGCAGGGCACGGTGCCATGTGCTTCCTACCACCAATTTGGGGGCACATGCCCCCCAGCCTGTAGCCCTGCCAGCAAGAGCCGCACTCTCCCACCCCTGATGGGCTGAGCCATGCACTTCCCCCTGCCCCTTCCCTAGTCTAAGGAGCCTTACTCCCTCACTGCTGATTTAAACTAATTTGTTTTTCTTCCTTTTATCCTGATTCATCCTGGTTTTTATGTTTCAAAAGACAAAGCCCAAAAGATTCATGGATTTTTTTATTTTTAAATAAAAACTGAGAATGCAGAACACTGTATGTGCCCCACAGGCTCCTAACCAGCCATGACTCCTCTAATTGTTCTGGCTGCATAGCAGCTGGAATCTTTAGACCAGGAGTTTTCAACCTTTTTGAATCAGTGTAACCCCAGCGGCCAGACATGAGGCAGTGTAACCCCCAGTGGCCAGATGTGAAGAGGGGGGTGGCATGCAGCTGGACAACCCTTGCTCTAGGCTCCACTGCAGCTTCCTGCCTCTACCCCAAGGGGTGGGGCAGTGCAGCAGCACAGGGAGCTGAGGGTGAGTCTGGGCCATGCTGGGAAGTGGGGGGAAGAGAGGACGAAATCAGGGCTGAGTACCAGGGTATAATGCAGGCACATTTTGTGGCAGGAGGGGATTGCACTTGCACAGAGCAGCAGTGGGGGGAGAGGTGCCCAGTGCAGCAGCAGCAGCGAAGAGTTGCCTGCATGGCCGAGCAGTGCAGTGCTCAAAAGAGTGTTCACATAGGATGCCTGGTGTGGCCTGTGCTGCAACCAGTCCCACTAGTGTGGCCCCCAGGGGCTTAAAAGTTTGACCCTGTCTTATATCATTATGGCTATCAAGCTACCCCCTCCAAAAACCAACCTACCTCTGCATTTATGCCTAACCTCATGCTCCTAAGTAACACATTGCAGGTATAAAGACAACAAAATACATGAAAACTTAATCACATTTCATGCCCTTTCTTTTTCTGTAGTATAGCTCATTTAGATCCTTAGGACAGGGCCTTTGTTACTGTATCGTTTTAAAATGCCATGTTCAAGTGCATTGCTTCCAGGGAAAAACACTCATTGTATATTATATTTGGCTAGAAAACGTTATCACCATCATCATTATTAATATCAATAGCAGTAATAATAATTAATATCATTATTCTCATTAGAAAAGGTGATCTTTTAATTAAGAAAATTGTTTACATAAATGAACAAAAAATCATAAAGAGAAAAAGCTTTAAAATCATGCCGAGTCCTACTCACATCTGCATTGGGCCAGAGTTCCTTAATAACATTTTCTATCCTATTCACCACTTCCATTCGCATCCTCTCTTCTTCAGCTCTAGGAGACATATATTTGTAGAAGTCAATGATTTCCTCGTGAAGACTGGAGATAGAGAGAGGGGAAGGGGGGGGAGAAAAATCCAACAAAAATTACCACCACCACCACCAAAAAAATCTATGTAATATAAACAGGCTTTTATTATTTCAAAACAATAGTTGAAAAATATTTCTTGAACACCAAATACTGCCTTTAAATCAGAAGCAACTTTGTTTTAGCAGATTAATGGAACAAAATTTCATCCATTCACCTACAAGACAGATGCTAAACTTGAAGGTTTACTAAAAATATGCAAAAGGAAACCAAAATTAAAGTTGCTTTTGTTTACCTTAAAAGTGAAGACGAATACCACCACTAAACATTAGTAAGTTTAAAATCTTCAATTAAGACTCAATATACTTAAGGTAGGATGTATTATGCAGGCATTTAAACAAGGCTTTTAAGCCATCTTTTTCTAACTGACCCCGAGCACAAACAGGCATCTGCAGAAACAATTTGCTATTCCACTTAAGTTCAGTTGAGTGATTTAAAAGGATGTGAAATAGCAACTGAACTGTCATTGCAGCTACACACACCTGTTTGTTTCTGCTAAACAGCACACATTCAGACCCAACAACATATTGTGTACCATTAGCACTATAGTGAGTAATCCATAACTGGGAACATGGAAGAATATGAGCTTGATAAATGACCTAGATGTGGGACAGACTGCATTTGAGTAGGTAGTAGCAATAAGGGTTTGAGTAGGGATTTTGTGAATTACATCTACATCTACATGTTCACATTATGTTTGATTAACCAGGAAAACAAGGCAAAAAACAAAATAAATAAAACAATGCTCTCCCCCAAAAAACGTTCTCCCAGCTTTCTCTCCTTCTACACTTGCAAATTAAACACAGTCCTTGAATTCCTGAAAGATGAGCAGTTCTATGCCAGGACTAATTTTATTTCACTAGTTTGTTACAGCCCTAATAAGCTAGCAGGTAGTTACTTCAAACATGTTTTAAAGAAGGTAAGAGCCATACAAAATGAATCCATCTTGCCCTAGAGTTCTGATGGACTACTAAGGGGAGTGATTTGCAAGGTTAAAGCCTTTCAATGAGAAATGAAAAGTCTTCATAATATCTGCACAAGAGATTAGGGGAACAAACAGTCTCTATCTTTTATTCAGTTATCTATCTTTATATAATTAGGTATCTACCTAAATTGTGGAGAGGCAAAGGGTTTTTTTGCAACCTGCTCACAGTTCGCAACGCCTATTTTGTGTAATCTGCAACACAACAGAACTTCAATGCACAAACTGGTTTTGAAAGCATTTTATAAGATAACCCTGGATGGATGTAGTATTACACTTCACTGATTTAGGTTAAAATCGGTTTATTGAACTCTGTCCCAGGTTTCCTCCAGATTCAAGTTAAGTCACAGTACCCCAGCATCCCAGGTTGCTTTGCACCTCCCCTGCAACCTCCCCCACCTTGCAGGGTAGGTAGGCCAGCCTTGGCCAAAGCTGTCTGCTCCAGCCAAGCCACCAGGTGTACTCTAAAATCCCCCAGACTCTGCCCTGGGCCACTGCAGGCATGTGGCTGCATTTCTAGAATCAAAAGTAAATGTCTGTTCTTTTGCTTAATCTGTTCAATCTATGCAACTTAAACTAAACTGCAAAGATTGAACTGATTCAGCCTCAGGTTTTTTGACTGTTTGCACTTATTCCTTGACTGCTGGCTGCCTTTCATGCAGCCCTGCCCCTCAGCGCTGACTGGCGGAGGGACTAGGGGACAGCCGCTATCTTGATTAATGGCTGCCCTTCATGCTGCCCTGCCCCTTGGTCCCAACTGGCAGAAAAGCCCCAGAGGAGGGGAAGGAAGGACAAGGGGGCAGCTGCTATCTTGTCTACTACCCTATATGCCACTCTGCCAGTTGGCATCTTCCCCTCCCAGCAGTGAGGACCACTGGCTTCCAACGAGGAGTTCTGATGAACTAATCACACGCCACTTGGGGGTATTTGATTTCTTAACGATGTTATTTCTCAAAGGTCTCAACTCTACAACTAGTAGTTTCTCCTAGCCATCTCACTGCACTTCAGTCAGTTTGTAATTAATTTTAAGGAACCTTTTGTAGTGTTATAATTCTGTAGCAGCAAAGAGGTTTGGGAGAGAAGCATGTGCAAGTAGAAGACAAATCTGAACACTTCATAATCAACAACAGAACTTACTGATCTCACCAGTCAAAGATCACTAAAGTACCAAAACTAATGATCAAGTTTGTAAAGGTTAGGATGATAACTATATATATTACTGCTGTCCATGGGGACAGAAAAGAAGAGGAAGTGATAAGAAAGAAGAATAGGAAACTGCTTAACAACCTAGAATTCCACCCCCCCTTTTTTTAAATAGAAAAAACACAAAAAATGAAATCCCAAGTTACAAAAGGGATTGTTTCCAGGGCTTCAGGGCATGCCAAAAGTTACAGGAGTATGCAAAAAGAGATGTCAGTAACACAGTTCCTTGATTCCCATTCATATGGTTATTATATTAGTCTGCCTCACTTTCTTTGGGGAGCCCTACAGAATGGACCCAGCAGCCCGACCCTGCCCACTGCCACGTGCAGGTTATGGGGAAAGGCACTATGAAGCTGGGCTGGCTCTGCCCCTCTACCTGCCGTCCCAGCCAAGCCCCATAACAGCTTCACCACGCAGGACTTCCCCCCCACCACACCCCAGCATGGGGATCGGGTGGAGGACCCAGCAACTGTATGCAAGGCATGCACGATGGCAGCCATGTACAGTCCTGGGGCTCACCAGCATGTGTACTTTCAGGGGGTCCTTCTGCCACAGGGGCCATGAGTGCCCCAAGGGCCTTCTGCCACCAGTAGCGGAAAGGGCTGTGCACAAGGGAGGCATGTGCAAGATGAGCATGTTTGTGGGGGCCCCACATGCACACCCACCCCACATTCACACTGCCCCACACACCCATAGCCCCCCCAAAAACCCAATACCCACCTACCCACACCATCCCCCACTCCCCACATGTGCATGCACGCGCACACACCCACACCCTATATCCACCCAAAATCCCCTCACACCCTTCTATGCTCCCGCCACAAATATACAAGAGTAAGACTTCATTTTGAGTTATTATGCAATCACCTCTATGTACACTACACACAC
Source organism: Gavialis gangeticus (assembly GCF_001723915.1). Classification (NCBI taxonomy): domain Eukaryota; kingdom Metazoa; phylum Chordata; order Crocodylia; family Gavialidae; genus Gavialis; species Gavialis gangeticus. The sequence goes on along the minus strand of NW_017728998.1, from coordinate 31,666,464 downwards.
AAATGAAGACAAAATATTTTTTGAAATAAAATTAAAATATATTATGGTTGATATTTGCTTTTCAGTATACATTTTTTTCCCTAGTTCCAAGACGGTAACCTCCTCCCCACCCAGGAGTACTTCCAGGGGCAATGGGAGGGACTTCCAGTGGCAAAAGTCAAGGGCTAGGGGTGGGACTTCCAGTCCCAAGATGGTGACCAGGGGATGGGGTACCTGTCAAGGGGCAGGGCTACCTTTGCAGCCCTCAACAGCTCACCAAAACTCATTAAGTGGCCCTCCAGTTGAAATAATTACCCACCCTGATACACAGCCTTGATTGCACTGAAGAAACTCTGCAAGTCATAAATTTTCAATAAATTGTTGAACTGGACTGGTCATCTCCTATACCTCTCCATGGACACAATATAATTGTTAATTCAACTAGTGACAGCTGCATAAGACTATTAGATATAACATGAAGAGTGTTCATTAGATCCATGTACAACTTGATAGGTCACTTGACTTGGATGTGTGGTTCTTATACCATTTTTTTGCTGGAACATGGTAGAACAGTAACAGTTCAAAAGGCAGAGTGGCAAAATTCTAATATTTCGTACCCATCACTAACTTCTCCTACCAGGAAAGTACCAAAATGTATCATTATAAAGCCAAGAAAATGGTACTAGTAGAGACAGATTCAAGTTTTATCTCGATATGAAGTGATTTAGCAGTATGAATCTAATTAAGTTAAATAACTAAAATAAGATTGAAAATTTAAGCTCAAGGTTATACATGTAGTATTCAATGGCTTAGTTGATCAAGAATTAGTATAAAAATTGCCACTACACACAGTTTGCTTGGATTAATAGAACTTGTTTGCAAAATGTCTTATGAGATATTCTAAATCTTTAGATTAAACATGAAAAGGATTCACAAATTAGTTCTGACCCTATGACAGTATTTTCCTTCTATTTAATGCCACTGCATTCATTAATTTTCTCTGGACAAAAATCTCATAATGAGCAGGCTTTAAGGAAACTGTTACACACCTATAATAAACATTCTGTTCATAGTCAGGCAAGGTTTATTGTTATTTGAATTTATATTTATTTATGCAGGAAAGGAATGATTATTCTACCTGATCAAGATACAATTTTAATATAATGAAACTCACTCGGTGTATCTACACGCACGTTAATGTGCCTTTTCTAATGCTCATTAAATTTAGTAGCTCAAATGTGAGGTATCAATTAATACACATTAGACTGTGCTATTGCACAGTAGCGCATTTGCACACCTTTTTAGTGACGCTTAATGCAAAGTAGACTAATTTACTGTGCAGTAGCATAATGGCACTTTTTTTCCATGATGCTTTAATGCACAGTAAAATAGTTTACTCAACTGAGCATTAAAGCTTGCATGTAGAGTGCCCACTATGCTGCAAATACAGCAATACAATCAACAAAAGAAGAACAGCCTGGGGAGGTGTGGGCAGTAACATGCATTTTTAACAGCCCAGAGGTTGCAAGTTTGAGGCCATAGCAGAAGTACTCATGGTGTGGCCAGTCAGATTCCAATAAATCTGAATTTTGATAAATATTTTGTCACAAGGACATGAGAAAGGAAAGGAAAGGAAAGGAAGGGAAAGGAAAGGAGTAGAACTAAGGGATGCGTTCTTTTGTAAAATGTAAAGAAAATATCTGTAACAAGTGGACGTCTCAGGGCCGATCTCAATCTAGGCCCGCCCACTTGTTTCCAGGCAAACCATCTGCTCGTCTCTCCTGCCATGCCTTGATGATCCAGATTATTAATCTGGATCAGATGTTAATCATAGTTTCATAGTTTCTAGTGTCGGAAGGGACCTGAGCAGATCAACTAGTCCGACCCCCTGCCATGGCAGGAAGAGCAGTGGGGTCAAATGACCCCAGTAAGGTGGTCATCCAACCTCCTCTTAAAAACCCCCAGGGTGGGAGCCTGCACCACCTCACTTGGAAGCTGGTTCCAGACCCTAGCCGCCCTGACCGTGAAGTAGCGCCTCCTGATGTCCAACTTAAACCTTCCCTCCGCCAGCTTGTGACCATTGTTCCTGGTCACTCCTT
>NW_017728998.1:31661733-31663547 GCF_001723915.1 Gavialis gangeticus | reverse complement strand
CATCCCCCTACATCCCCGAGCAACTGCTGAATAGTCCTCCTTAGTGATGACCCCTCCTTTCCATTGGGAGTAAGCCTCCTTTTTGGCAAGGAGACATTCCCGGATGTTTTTAGTGAGCCATGGAGGCTTATATGCTCTCCTGCCCCCTTTGATCCTCCTGGGGATTACCTTCCTTTGGGCTTGGAGGATCGTCTCCTTAAGGAGCGACCACTCCCCTTGGACACCCCTCCCCTCTGAGTCTTCAGCGCTTCTCCAACTATCCTCCTTAGCTCGTTGAATCAGGCGGGAGGCTGGGCTCCCAGCCCCATCCCTGGGCCTACTAGCTCCATCCTCTGGCTCCAGGCCCCATCTTCAAGCCACAAGCCTCTCCCAGCTCTAAGCCCTGTCCTCAGGCTCCAAGTCCCATCCCCAGGCTACAAGCCTGACTTGCCCTCGGATTCCAAGCCGTCCCTGGGCATCACCCAATCTCTATCTCCCTAGGCCCCACACCCCTTCACTGGGCTTCAAGCCCCTCACAATGGGACTAGGGCTCCAAGACCCATCCCCCTTGGAGCCTAACACCTAGCTCCAGAATGCGCCCAGGATCTCTTGTGAGACTGGGCACTGCTGCAGGTCCCTCTACCAACCCGGGCCCTGTCCCAGTGCTCACAGTGAGCTTGGGCTCCCCCTGTCTCACAACCCAGAGATGTAGGGGCTGGGGTTTTCAGGCACACCTACTTGCCTTTCACTGGGGAGGTAACTGGCTTGGCATTTCTGGGGAGCTACCCCATCACAAGTAGCTCCACCAGGTCACCCTTCCCTGGCAGGGTGCAGTTTCAGGTCATGCTCAGGACCATGGGGCTTCCTCCTTTCCCACAGCCCTAGCTCTTACCTCCAAGATATTCCAGGCAGCAGCTCAGCCAGATGTTGCCTCCTCAGCTGGTAGCAGCAAACTGCTTCTGTGCAGTTCAGGAACCCAGTCCTTACATACTGCAACTGAGCCCCGCTCCCCAAGCAGGCAACACCGCTTGATTACCACCACAGGCAGCTGAGGGCTGCCTGACTGCCACTCAAGCTCCTGATAGTAAATCAAGCATAGGGTGCTCTGTTACAATACCAATCATAAAAAAAATTTGAGTCTTCTATATAACAATCCTGGTGCAGAGCGTATGTTCAACCCACGTTCTTTTTATAAAGATGGTTTGGTAAAAAGTAAAAGGTCTGTATCAATTTTAGCAGTCTTCAAATAGACAACTGACTCAAAAGGTAGACTCTGCCTTACCTAGATACCACACTTATCTGAACCCAAGATGACTTTGAATTTAATTGGATTCTACACATAGAAAAAAACAACACTGCTATAATTTTCCAAGCATAGAGTCTAATTACTGGAGTGTTGTCTTAAATTCATCCACCAACTGCTGCATCAGGGAAAGTAGTGGCAAAGGAACAGATGGTGGAGGGAAGGTGGCCTGGCCCTTGCCTCTTACTTCTCCCACATTGAGTGCCTGTGGCCTCAGGCATCTGCTCCCCGACAAAAATTTCTTCTCCCTGCTGCCTGTTCCCCTGACACTTGCCCCTTGCTCCGGCCTTAAACAGGCAGTAGCAACAGCAGTGGCAGCTCCGACCCCAGGGAGGCAGCAGCAGCAGCTCTGGCCCTGGCTCCAGGCAGGCAGCGGAAGCCCCAAACAGGTGGTGGTGGCGGCAATAGTTTTGGCCCTAACCCTGGATCAGACCTAGGGCAAGACCTGGAGTACCAGGCTGGCACTCAAATCCAAGATAAATTCCACCCCCTACCACAGGTTGAACGTGTGTGTGTGTGTGGGGGGGGGGGG
>NW_017728998.1:31656490-31661594 GCF_001723915.1 Gavialis gangeticus | reverse complement strand
CGGGGCGGCCCCAAAAACAAAAAAAAATCCCCCCCCCCCCCCAGGGGGGAAGGGGGTTGGTTGGGGGGGGGGGGGGGGGGGGAGAGCAGAAAATCCTCATCACAGATTCAAGTATATCCGGTAGTTTACAAGCTTCATTCCAATGAAGTAGTTATCCTTTCCTAACATACAAACTTGAAGATGGTAGCATACACTATTAAAAAGTATCTTCATTTTATCAGTTTGTTTTCAATCAAAATTATGGGATAACGGATGCCACACAGCTGTACAACTTTGCCCATATTTTGCATGGCATAGTTAGGATTAACAGATATGCTTAAACTGGAATCTACATGTTTTGTAGTCTTCAAGTCACCCCTTTGGGCTATCAGTTTGCAAAACCTATTCCTCAGTCCTTTTAAGTTTCCATTTCTCAGTACTGTTGTTTCCTGCAGGGAAACGAGTGAATTGGCCACACAGAAGTAAACAACAAAAAACTCTTGCATCACTGGGACAGCAGTGCAAAGTATTTAACAAAGCTAGGTTGCTGAAACCATGACCATGGGGAACATGCTCAAATTTAAGTTTCTGTTTCCATGTGCGTTTGATGTTGGCAAACAAAGTAGAACAGGGGTGAGCAGCATGGTTGGGCAGAGTGCCAAAAACACCTACAAGCTTGATTTGCAAGATGTTGGCATGCCAGGGCAGAGGGCTGGGGAGCTGAGGGGCCTGATCCTTGTTGTAGCAGCACAGCCCTAGTCCCTTCCCCACTATCTGCCCTGAGGCGTGCGTGCCAAGCAAAATGCCTTCACGTTCCACACACTGAAACCCGTGCCAGAGGTTGCCTACCCTGCAGTAGAAGATTAGCAAGAGTACAAAACATCAGCCAATAAATGTTGTTTTAAAAAAAAAGGCAAAACAAAACAAAAACACAACTGCAGATTAGCAAAATCATTTTTCAGCTATGAAGCAGCAAAAAAACCAAACAAACCCAAAATAGACAAATATGGAAGTGTCAGTCAGTTTACAGCCCTTTTGTTCTTTTGCCAAGCTCTGGGGCAAAACTTTAAAAACCACCCATCTATGCAACACAGGTCTTTAAAAATGTCTTGTACTTTTTAGCTTTTAAAGTTGTTTAATAATCCTTTTTCAGGGTTATACCAATTTAAAATGGGCGATGGATCAAACCCATTTTTCAGAGAAAAGCTAAAGATCACGAACTCATCCTTCACGAGAGAAGGGATATGCAATGTTTGGAAACTGGAGACGATGGAATGAAAAATCTCTTGAACATTTTACGTAGAAATTAAAGTGTTAATATTACAAAACAAGCCAATAAAACAAAACCATAAATTAAAAAAATACTGCAGTCACAGAGACAAACGATGCAATGAATAACAGGACACTAAATGCGTTAGGCGCCAGAAGTATACGGTCTCTCATACCAACTGCACCCAAGGCAAGTTAGACAGTGAAAACGAATTCCTTGGCTTTCACTGGCTTGCATCTCAACCATATTTAAAAAGGAGTTGTAGTTTAATTAAAACCAGGTTGGAAAAAACAGTTTTCTGCTAACAGGAATGTGTTATAGCAATAAAGTAATAATGGCAGCCTAAAAAAATTGAGAATGTGAAAACTTCATTTTCAATTTTAACATTGACCTGTAGGGAAATTAATTCATTCTCTTTCAGACAGAGCAATATTTTCTCCCTTCTAATTGCACAACAACTGCAAAGATAAAGAATAGTAAAGTTCACAACCATAATTCAATTCTTTTGTTCAAAAGTGAGAACCCTAAGGTAAGAGCAATCTTTGACCTGTTCAAGTGTTAAAAGGGAAGGTACCTGCAGCTGATTAGTATTGCAGAGTGTCCCCTCCCCCTCCCGAGTCCCCAAGACAGGCAAATGGTAGTGTAACTAGAAGTGGGCGAGTAGGGCACCAGCCCTGGGCAATGCCTTAGCAGGGATGCCAGAACGGCAATGCCCTAGGGAATCTACACCACAGCTCCTGCTGCAGCAGCGGCAGCAACAGTCAGCAGATTTTGTTGAGGCAGCAACAGCCTAGGACATAGAGCCCCTGGCACAGGTAAGAAGGATCTCCTCTTCACCTCTGCCCCACACTTTCTCTGGCAGCGTACAACCTTGTTAGCTATGCCTCTGGATGCAAAAGCTTTTTGAAGAGAAACATATCATGTACATCGTTTTAAACTATCAGCATCTTCCAGGATTATCCAGTAGCCAAATAAGTGTAATGTCTATATTGCAATGTCTGTTACGTGGTAAATATAATAGGCAAGTGCTGAGAAATAAGCTTTATCCCTTTGCTCTTGATCTGCGTAGGACTGCCATTACAGTAGTGCTGTGTTTCTAGAACTGCCATCAGGGGCATGACCAGCACCAAGATCCTGAGAATATCCCTGAGCACATGCCAAAAGCAACCATACAGCATTCTTCATCAAGTGACATGTATGAAACAGGCGTGTTTGGGTGAGGCTCATTTCTCAGCTGTCACCTCCACGGTAACCCTGTGTACCATAGCAGTTGTGCTGAAGTTGGGAAGTTGGTCAAATTGACCAATCAAATAATATCAGTTGCAGCTGACTACTAGTTATTTGACCAGTCAAAAACTGTCAAGTATTATGTGAAACAAACAACAAAATGTCTGAAGAAATGCCCTGCTGCCTACTTAGCATAAATCAGTTTTTAAAATGGAGTTATTTTACAGTTGCTCTGCGAGTCTTATTTCTAAACAGAAACATTTTTCTTTTTTTTTTCTTCTGTAACTATTTGGGCTGATCCTGCAGTTTTGGGATAAAAGATAAGGAAAAGAATTCTTCAGCCTTGATTATCATTCACATTTATACTTAGCAGTTATAAAAACTCATTACAATTTTTCAGAATGTAATTTCATTGTTTCACAGTAACAGTTAATTAACTTGGGGGTGTTTTGTAATTACCATAAGTATCTAACCTACTGAAGATTAAAGTCTCTCTTCACTGGTCTAATAAATAAATGCTTAAACTACTTGACTACTATTTGACAATATTTGACTGGTCAATTGACCAGGTATTTTTGGATCAGTCAAATACCCAGCCTTAAGTGGTTCAGCACCTCTTCTGACACTTTGGGCATAACTGAAACCTTGGCCCTCAGGAGAAACCATGATTAAGAATAATAATATAACTTGCCCTACAGAAAACAATGGCAGATACTTTTATATAAGATTCATCTTTAACAACCCAAGACACAGCTAAATCACCAGCAGGACCCCACCATTTCTTTGGTGAAGTACCATGTATTGTGCCTACATATGGGCCACACTAAAAAAAAAAAAAAGGAAGAAGAAATCCCTGCTGAGTCTTACACTGCATTTTACCAATCTGACAAACAATACACTGATAATTTGACAGATTTCTGAGAATTAATGAACACAATCCCTCTAATAAAATTCACCAGTTTGGAATGTAGCGTCATATGCCTGTCTTTGCATACAGAAGCAGAATACACTGTGAAAAGTCTTACATGGTTCACAAAAGGCAGATACTGTGCTAGCATTTGGATAAATACCACATATGCCACTTAATTCAGAATGGCTGCTTGACAATGCAGTCTCCTAGGAAACAGTTAAACCAAGATCTAGGTAATTTTTAGAATTCATCGAAAAACTGTGATTTTTATCAATGTCATTTATAGTTTGCAGGGTAAATCACACGAATTATGTTTTAAAATTAAGGGTATATTTTTAAGCAGCACTTCAGAGATTTAGGAACTACAAGCAGTTCATCTCGTTTCCTTTGACTAGTCACTACTCCTGGGCAACTGGGTATGCAATATCTTTCGTGTTCCTGATCGAACGGCTACAGTACATTCTGGTTAATTTATCTATGGGGCACTTTGCCACTATGGTTAATTTATCACTGTTCTAATTTTCCACCAGCACCTCTTCCACTGTATCAACTCCTGATAATTGGTCACTACCAAATTATTTGCTTAATTATCTAGTATAAGCTTGCTCTCTCTCAACTCTGGTAGAGGGAAAAAACCTATATATCCATTCATTTATACCAGAAGTGTATGCTTTCATGCATATTGGCAGTCATGTGACCAGCTGTATGATCCCCCCAACCCCCGAAGAGATTAAACAAATCAGTCATTTATTCATAAGCTTTTAGATATTTTTCCAAAGATCAAATAAATACTGAATAGGAAAGGCAAAAAATAAGAAATTCTATTTGATGGGAATGCATATGCCCATAATCAAGGAAAGGGAGGGTTAAAATCTGGACTTGTCTCTATAAAGGAGTTTTAATGAACACACATGGAAAAATGAACTGTACTAATTTTTATTTTATTTTGAACAATATTGCCCGTATTTTCAGGCTTCTATTTTAGAAACAGCTCTGGGTGAAAGCTGTCTTCATTAACTAGACTCAGGATTTTTTCAACCTTAGGCAAATTAGGCAGGGGAAAAAATAAGCAGGGGCCTTTATCTTTCACTGACAGAATAAGAATTAACTTGTTCTTGAAGATGTATGCTATCTTCTGCACTAGCTTAGGGGAAAATTACTTCTTAAGCTTAAATCTAAAAACTATGTTCTGTGAAGTTAATAGTTTTCTTCCTATTTTAAAAAACAAATGTACTGATTCTAGATTAAATGTTTAAAAATCTGCTCCGCCTACACAAGACAACAGTTGAAATTTCAACTCCATAAATATTTAACCCGAACCATAGGAGAATAAGTAAAACATGCATTGCCATAATCACTGTGTGCACTGACCAGGGCCTGGGCCAGCAGGGCTGTTCCACTTCCCACAGCGCTCCTCCTCTTGCTCCTGCCCCTTCTGTATTACTCCGGACAGGGGGAGAAGCTTGAGCCAGCAGCTCCTGCTGGAGGTGAGGAGAGCAAAGCAACAGCCAGCCAGCTGCAGCTGCACCAAGAACAACTCCACCAGAAGGTGCGCACTAGCTGGGTCTAGGACTGGGCTGGTGGGTGTGGGGGGAATAAAGTGCAGGCTACCCCAAGTGGGATTCAGCCCCATGCAGAGCACCGCAGGGGCAGCCGTGGACTGCACAACCTGGGCAAGCTCTGCTGAATGTGCCTGGGACCTAGCCCCCCCCCCCCCC
>NW_017728998.1:31654447-31656285 GCF_001723915.1 Gavialis gangeticus | reverse complement strand
CCGCCCACCCCGGGGGAACGCTCTGGGATGTGCCCGGGGCCCACCCCCCCCCCCCCCCCCCCAAATCCTGTAACACACGCACAAGGTTAGGCATGAAATGAGCGTACTGGCTTTGCCCACCCATTCCACTCCCCAACACTGCTCCATGCCCACCCGCCCAAAGTCCCACAGGGAGTTCTGACGAATTGTTGTGGGAAGGGAAGGGTGGGTGCTGACTCAGTCCATGACAGATCATCAGAACTCCTTATGTGGCCCTCGGGTCCAAATAACTGCACATTCCTGGTCTAAATTCAGGGTCATCTTGGATTCTGGTAAATACAATATATTTCAATATCCATTTAACCTAGAAAGACACTAAGCACAAAGTTAGTGCTACAAATTAATAATCAAACTTTGCAGCATCATTTGGAATTTCAAGCAGGCAGATGAGCTACTAGAGCAGCGGAGCTCAACCTTCAAGCAGAGGGCCTCGGTGCTATCAGTCTGGTTGTACTGCAGCCCACTCCTCTCTGGTAGTGGAGAGGATGAAAGGACAGAGGAGGAGGAGGTGGCTCCCACTGTCAGAGGGAGGGGAAGAGAGCAGAGCAGGGAGGACTGCAGAGGGGATGACCAGTGCTAAAGAAAAAATCCAGTTGCTCAATCCACAGATAGTAGCATTTGGATCCTTTACTTATTCACTTCCTTTTTCACAACACTTTTTACCCTTCAAGTCCAACTATGCAAGCACACAGTATTTAAGGTTGTGCTTCAAATTTGGGAAATTCTTTGCAAGGATTCCTCATCTGGGACATGTACTCAGTTGGGAGGGAGCACCTGCTTCTCTCTTGAAAAACAGCTGTGCCTGCTGCCTCCAGATGTTTTGCTTCTCCCATTGAAGTGGTTCCACTTCACTGCTCTCTCCCTTCACTTTGGTAAGGGTAGCACTATGGAACAGCTGCAATGGGGTAGTAATAGCGATTAAGAAAGAAGGCTGCATCACATTCCTGAAAAGAGGACTAACAATCCCTTGTCAAACTGGAAGTTGAGAGAAAAAGAAAATGCCACTTAAACAACAGCACACAGCAAGGGACAATTTTGTACTATGAAGGAGAAAAATCAAACAAACACCCCCCGACAAAATCCCACACAAAATGGAAATATAAATCTAAATGAAAGAAGAGCAAGACAAAACAGGGTAGAAGGAAGAATTTTTAATAGCTGGAACATATCATGCAGCTGTTGTGCTGTGGCATGGCGTAGCATGACAATACCTGCAGGTGTTGATGCAAAATACGGAAGGGACACACACTGGAAATCATTATATTGCTCATGCACAACCATAATGGCAACTAACAAAAAGCTAATCCAACCACAAAAAGGCTGATACTACAGCTTAATCTTGAATACATTTCACTGCTGAAAAATTAAATCCTTTTTTAAATACTGAAAAATACTCCTCAGATTTACATTAAAAGGGACACTATACATGTATGGCTGTAGAAAGCAAGAAGTTATGTGGGAACTATTTTCCCCTTCAAAGGATTGCATTGGGATTCATATGCTGCATAATAAGACAGCAAGATACTTAAGTGGGTACCTAATGAACTTGAAGCATATGAGTAGTTTTATTGGCTTAAAGTTTAATTTAAACACATGCTTAAGTAACTTATTTAACCAAAGCTTCAATCATAAGTATAATCCCATACCAGAGAGCAGCGAGGGAAAAATCTTTACTGCCTTTGTGCAAACTTGCAAAAAGTATGTGTCTTTAGTACAACCACAACACAAATCTTTTACTCTTCTGAAACACCAAAGAATACTCTTTATTACATGTGTGTGTAGGCTGTAGCCATGTTGAC
>NW_017728998.1:31630089-31649447 GCF_001723915.1 Gavialis gangeticus | reverse complement strand
GGGAAAAATCTTTACTGCCTTTGTGCAAACTTGCAAAAAGTATGTGTCTTTAGTACAACCACAACACAAATCTTTTACTCTTCTGAAACACCAAAGAATACTCTTTATTACGTGTGTGTAGGCTGTAGCCATGTTGACCTAAGGACATAGGCAGACAAGGTCCTTTGGGTGAATCTGATATCTTTTTAGACCAACTTAAATAGTTGGGAAAAAAATTTAAAGCAAGCTTTCAGGCTTAAAAACTGTTGCTTGCTTATTTTTTTTCCGACTATTTAAGTTGGTCTAATAAAAGATATCAGATTCACCCAAAGGACCTTGTCTGTCTTTATTACATATGTAGTTCCATAAAAATATATCCAGGATTTTTAATTGTATACTGTGTACCTAAATAGTCAAGATGTTCCACCAGTCCTAAATTCTGATAAATTATTTTATCTTTTCTAAACAAACTACCTATCTTCCTTAGAGAAGGCATGTGAAAACTGTAAGCTTAAAAGTTTCATTCAGATCAATTTGTGGAAAAGATTAATGTCTGAACATTGCTAAATAAATAAAGCAGTTGGAACAAGGCTCATAAGCTCTAGTTGTAGAACACTCCCCAAAGCTTACTTAAAAAGAAAGAGTCAAATTCATAGAAGAAACATGCGTCTGATTTTTATATCTACTCCAGTTCCAATGTGAGAGAATACTGCCATTATCTCAGGGCTGAAAATGGCAACTCCTGTACCAAGAGCTGGGACAGCCAAGAAAGCTAGCTCCAAATTACCTGGTAAATTTACGCTAGGCTGAATTTACAACTATACACAACTTGTCTGCATGGTTTTTGTGCTCGGTAATAGTCAGAAGTATCAAGGTTCAACAAAAACAGTACAAACCCCTAGTGCAGATACAATTTATAATGACAGAGATGCATTTTCCTTCCGGTACAAAAAATATCATGGTGGTATGAAGTAATATCACTGTAAGAACCTTTTCACTAGTTTAACTGTGTCCACATTAGTGGGAGGTCTACAGCTTTGATTACACTTGTACAGCTAAGTGATTATTTCTGTGTTTAAACAAGGTTTTTTGCTCTTCGGTGCTACTAGGGCTATCATTTCCATTGCTAATCTACTACATCCTGCAGGTATTGAAGTTGGTTACTCAAATGTGGAACTGCTATTTAAACAATATTGTAACTAATTCTGGAAGCTTATTTTTGTTCTTTCACTTTGCATATTTTGGAAGGGCTAATGGAATATCAGGGGACTCTTTTTTTTTTAAAGCAAGTTTGAAAATGGTATGGAAGGAATCAACACCATCCTTGAAAACTATGGTGCTCAACCTCTGGTCTGTGGGGTACCTCACAGGTCTGGAAATTTGGTGACAGGGGAGTGGTGGCATTTAACACCACCACTTCTCCCCCAACACCTAATTTCCAAGCCCTGCAGGCCAGATGAGACAGTCCTGAATGCAGGGCTGTGGAGATGATCTGGTGCACATGGCTGGGAGTTGGGCCAGCCTCATGGACCAACTCCACATCACTTACCTGGCCCCTAGAATCAAAACATTGGGCATCAATGCTTTAAAAGACTGAAAAAAATGTTTTTTAAAAATGTTTTAAAATAAGGAAAATAAAGGAAAGGCAACACACACAAACACAATGTATTTCTATAAAAAGCAACAACTCTTACTAAGCTACAGACATAGTTCTGAAGACTCACATAAGAGGCATCCTATTTGTTTTTCAGTTGCTTCAGTTTAGTATTCATGCTGCAAACTAGTTATACCTGACCAAAGATGCCTTTCATATCATTTCCAGATACGTGACCGCTGCAAGCAAGTTTGGCTATTTTCACACGTACAAAGGTATTTTTAAACCATTTTTCAGATTGTGTGTAATATAAAGCTTCCAGACAGATTTGTTCACATTTCAAACTAACTGAGTTTGCACAGCCTTTAAGGAATGTATTATATCTAAACAAGAACAAAGGTTAGTTTGGAATCAACAGAAGGGAAATCAAAGGTAACAGAGAAGTCCGATGACAGGAGACTATACCATGTTTTTCCCTAAAACTACAAACATATTGGGTTAAGAAATGCATACAGATGCAAATCTCAGGGTTCAGCTAACGATAGTAAGAAACTCCAAAAAACCTAAAAGTGACACTATAAAAGCATCACTACTGCAAAAGCAGTTGTTGTTCCTAATGGCAACACTAACAAACTACTATTTGCATAGTAAACCTGTTTTATATCTACATACAGACTGATATTTAAAGAAGCTGAGATTTACAACTATCTACAGTGAGAGACAATAATATTTTGAGCTTACTGCAAAAAAAATTTGCAGGCATTTATTTCCTGGAGCAAGTTAAATTAGATGAGTCAGGTAGCCTTTGCTCTCTGTCTCAGCAATTTTGATCTTTTTAAGCCTCATCAAAAGTTGAGCAAAAGTTGCAAGCAATTCACATCTAACTTGCAGACACAATACTTGCAAGAGACTATTTGGACAGCTAACTTAAGAAAACATTTCAAGTAAAATCTAAAATGCATTCTTACCTGAAAAATAAGACAATGATAAAAGCTTCAAGACAACTAACCTTCATAGTTTAGAGCAAAAGAAAAAAAAAAAGGCATAATATTGAAGTGATATACAAATTAATTAAATCGTAACATTGCATGAGTTTAACTGTATTCTCTGTATTAAACACACAGATGGTACGTCTACACATTCATTGATGGGCCATGGTCACGGAGCATTAAGTTTAGTACCTACAAGGCTAGGATTAGGGAAGGGGCAGGGGAAAGCAGCAAGGCTGGGACTAGGGAAGGGGCAAGGCAGCAAAGCAGAGGAAACAGAGCAGCATTCACCCCAGCCCTGGCTACAGCAGCCCTGGGAGGGGCTGGCACCAGGTGCCTGCAGCCACTGGGCTGCACTGTGCTCCGCCTCTCCCCCCGCGCCTGGGCTCCACTTGTCCGTACTCACCTCTGCTCCTAGGCTGCGCTGTACCCTGGATCAGGCAGCTGGTGTCGGCTGCTCCTGGGGCCACTCCAGCACAGGCTGGGGTGAGTGTGGAAAAGCAGAGCCCCGGGCAGCACAGGACACAGCACTCACCCCAGCCCCAGCTGCAGCAGTCCCAGGAGCAGCTGATGCCAGCTGCCTGTAGCCGCTGGAGTGCACTGTGCCCTGGTGTAGGCAGCTGGTGTCAGCTGCTGCATCCGGGGCTGGGGTGAGTGACATGTCCTGCACCACACAGGGCTCCGCTTGTCCGCACTCACCCCAGCCTGTGCTGGAGCAGCCCTGAGAGCAGCTGACACCAACTGCCTGCACCAGGGCACGGTCCAGTCCAGCAGCAGAGGTGAGTGCAGACAGAGGCCAGGCACAGGGGGTGGGAGGGACAGGTGGAGCACGGTGCAGCCCTACAGCTGCAGGCAGCTAGCACCGGTTGCTCCCGGGGCTGGGGTGAATGGGGCCACAGCCCTTTCTGCTCCCCCCATTGATTTACCTGCTTGGGTGGGTGGGGAGCGTCTATGCTGATCACATAAAAGCGAATTTACCTCACATATAATGAATTGTGCGTCTAAATATGCTCATTGCACGAGAGCAAATTCGCACATAAAGAACCCACATAAAACGAGGGAAACCTGTACTAATAAACTAGCTGCTAATCATCCATGTGTTACATCTAGGTGTAGCTGAACTAAACAATTAATGTAAATACCTACTTACAGGGAAAGATCAAACAACTTCTCTAAAAATGAAGACCCCTTTCACACACAAATTCAGTCATGGATCTTAAAGCAAAGCGATTTTTCTCGTAATCAAGCCTGACCACACTTCAATGACACCGTGACAGTAATATTAAAAGCATCTTTTAAGACAGGTACCAAATAAATATACTTTTGCAACTTGTACATATAGTGCAGTATGTCTACATTACTGTAGTGTAGCATGCAAACCAGATGCACATTAAGTGTAACACACTTGCATCAGCTCACAAATGGTCTATCCTGCAAGGCAAAGGACACATATTCGACAAATGGCTGGGGCATGTGACTCTGAGCAGCACTGTTATACTTGCAGATTCCCTTTAACAGCAAGTCACCGGATTATCTTTGAATTGCTGGACCTCGAGCTGAAGACCTCTGCCAAGCTTGAGTGGCAGGCTGAAATTAAGCTCCTTGTCTCTATTTGCTTATCTAAACTTCATCATGTCTCTTTAGCATTTTCCTCCAACCCCATTTTAGAAATTAATGTCTCTCTGCCAGGAAAGAAAGAATTCTCTATGCTCCAGTCTTTCTCCTCCTCGATTCTTCTCACACACCCTCCTCTCTCATCAAGGGAAAGGAAGAAAACAAAAAAAGGGAACTTCAGAGTTGTTACAAGTGATGCACCTCAAGATATTCTAAAGCAAAAATCAAGTATGCGTCCCTTCCCTCTCCCATTCTGAATACCAGAGTTCCAGGACAGAGGCTACCTTTACCATACTGGACTCAGCCTGGCCAGCTACTGGCTGTAAAACTTAAGTTAATGTCCTTCTGGAAGTCATACTAGTTAACTGGATACCCTCCGAGAAGGAAAGGTTCTGTTTGAGGAGTGCCTGGAATTTTAAGAAATACATAAAATGTCCAAATTTTAAGTTCCTGAACTAGCTCATTATGTAAACCACCTCTGGACATAACTGGTTCACTGTATTTGTACAAGGCAGAAGGCAGGGCAGGGTGGCACCTTAGAGACTAACTGGTTCAGAAAGGCACGAGCTTTCTTAGCTAACAACCTAATTCATCAGATGCTAGAAATGGACTGGCAAAAAGGAAAGATTGCACTTAGAAGGAAAAGGGAAAATGGGAGGGGACACTGCTAAGAGGTGATAAGAGGATTAATGAGATCAATTAAAATGAACGAGGCAACTAATACCTGGAAGGACATGAGTAAACAGCTAGTTCAGGTAATAGGATAGGAATCCACAGTCCCTGTTTAGACCAAGGTTAACATAATCCGCCAGCCTGTAAATGATTTGTTTGCTAATTTCATATTAAAATTGGTTTAAAGTTTTGTTCTAGAACAGCTACTCCAAGTCAGTAATGGAACATCCCGAGAGGTTCAAGTGTTTCACTACGGGCATTTTAATATCAAATGAGTATATATTTGTCCTTTTATACAGGGATTGCCTCATCTGGCCAGCATAGATAGCTGTGGGGCATCATAAGCAAGTGACGGTATACATGATGACGGTGGAAGAATAGGTCAGACCAGGGTTTGAGTCTGGCTCTACTGATTTGAGTGGCTACAGTTTGGGGATGGTATCTAAACCCTATTGTAGGTCCCCAAGGTGTGCATCCCTGTCAGTGACATCAGAGCAAATATAGCTATAATGTAGAGCTTGGCTGCAAGCAGTGGATCTAGTGGTTTGCTTGGGATGAAAGCTGGTACCGTCAAGGTGACTGTAGCAGTTGCTTGGTTTCTGATACAATATGGTGGCAATACAGCTATTGCAAAGTTTCACAGTGGTGTTTAAAAAACTGGATTTGCTGGGTGGAGTAGAGTATTCCAGAATCAGTGTACTGGAGGGGTAGAAGTTGTTAAAGTCCTGGTGAAATTTCTTGAGTAATTCCATGTGTCCACATAATGATATCACTGAGGTCCTCAAGTATACCAGGACAGCTATGCAGGAGGCAGACTTCAAGATCTGTCCTAAGTATGTTGGCATAAGGGGGAGAGGGGGCATGCACCCATAACAGTACTGTTCAAAGGTGTAGGAAATTTAGTTAATGATTAAGGACGAAAATTAAGCAAAGTTTGTCAATTCAAATGGCCAAAGGAAAAAGTTCCCTATTGCTATCTCTACTTCCTACATCTCTACTAGCTACAAGCGAACAAGGCAACAAGACAGATGGTTGCATGTTGTACATGAACATTGGAAAGAACAGCGAACCAGAAAGGGAGGAAAAACAGCTAAGACAAGGGGTGTGCCATAGTTAGGAGAATACTGAAGTGGACTAGACCAGGGGTATCAGATTTGGCCTGCACAGCCCTATCATCTGGCTTCCAGTGCTGACCACCCATGGGTCCTGAATGGACCCACGGACAGCAAGCAGGGATGCATCAGACGGCCCAGCATGCTGCAATGCAGCACCTACTCCAGCACACTACATGCACCATCTACTCCAGCACACATCCCCTCCATGCAGGATCCAGCATGCATCCCACCATTGCTAGAGCAGGCAGTACACGCAGCACAGCCCTAACATAGCTAGAGTGAGTGGTGCATGCAACATGGTCCAGGACTGAGAGCTCCGGGACACTTGCTGGAGCAGGTGCAGCCCTGCACTGGCATGGCTAGAGCGGTGCTACATGCAGTCTCAGAGCAGCCAGTTTAGGTTCATACCGCATGTGGTGCTACTTCCAGAGCCGCACTACACGTGGCACCTCCTCTGGGATTCATGCTAGATCTAGTGCTGAATGGACGCAAGCTGGAGCTAACACTGTGTGCAGCATGGTTCCAGAGTGGCTGGTCTGGGGAACATACTGAATTTGGCATGTGGGGCTGGTCTGCGGGCCTGATCCAGTCTGGAGACCAGCCTTATCCAGGCCCACAGAGCTGGACGCATTTGACACCCCTGAACTGGACAATTTAGAAATGTTTAGTAACCTCCTCACTACAGGTAGACAAATATTGCCTCATACAATGTGTGCATATATGTGGGAGAAAAGGTTTGGAATTAAAGCATTACCCACTTCATTTGTCCCAACAAAGATCCTGTTGCACGTTACTTGTTAACTTTTAAGATGACACTGGGGCCTGCTGTCACTGGTCACATATTTTTTACCTATATAAAAATACTATATTAGCAAATCTGTGAGAACAGCTGCAAAAATTTACCAGCCTTTTCAGACATGTAAGTTTTGATGCATCTTATCAAAGACAAAACAACTGTTACCTGCTGAACCTTAATTTAATTTTCCTTGTCATATGCCACCAGACAAGAGCAAAGCCTGACCAGCCAACAAGAGCTTAAGGAGTTATTTTATTTTCCTCATGTAATAATAAAATTCAATCTTATCTAGGTAGAAGGAATTACTAATGGAGAACAGGGTTCTGTTCTCAGCCACAGTCTTGAGATGAATCTCTTTGCAGACCTCAGATAATTTACTCCTAAAGGCCGGATGGACATCAACATCAAATTCTTAACACAATACCTGGACAATATCTACCAAGTGATATTGTTGCAAAGAAAGTTCTAGTGCCCAGATGGATTAGAACAGCTTAAAAAACGCAACCAATTTATAAACATCAAACTGAGTCAATAGAGGGTTTTCTACACTGACAGCCTGAAACAAGCTTATTTATCTGGATTTAATTCAACTAAAGGAAAGTAAGAAGCAACTAAAACAAAGAATAAATCTGCAGAATACATTTTTTTCCTTGCTTAGCTCAAATATTGGCCAAGACTATTTGAGCCTTTGCAGTCATGATCATTATTCAGCTTAAAACAGTTGTCCACACCACATCATGTTTAGCTCAATACTTTAACTGACAGTGCCTGAAGCTTGCTAAAAATCAGTAGCTTTGAATACACAAAAATAAAACCATTCTATAAAGGCTCAAATTAAAATTGAAACTTAGCATGCTTTTCATACAGAATTCATTTTATAACAAAATTAAATCAAGGAGGGAAAAAAAGCGCCACCTACTAGCATACCAAAACTTGTTGCACACATGTACTGGCTGCTTCTAAAGCTTCCCAACAACAAAGCTAGCAAACTGTTTTAAAAGTGACCTTACCAAAAC
The DNA here is from genome assembly GCF_001723915.1 of Gavialis gangeticus. Lineage (NCBI taxonomy): Eukaryota > Metazoa > Chordata > Crocodylia > Gavialidae > Gavialis > Gavialis gangeticus. The sequence goes on along the minus strand of NW_017728998.1, from coordinate 31,641,672 downwards.
AAGACATTTCCTGTACCGGGGCACTGAAGATTATTTGACCAAAGCAGATGGGTGATGGTATAATTAAAGATTCACTCTGTTCAGACTATGTATTCATGTAACACTAAAGTTAATATCCGGTCACTAGAAAGTGCATTTTCTAAATGTAGAACATTCCAACGCACCACAACCCACCTGCAGTTACACTAATCCTCTGTATAAATGGCTAGTATACACCTGGCAGTCATAACAAGTTACTCTGAATTATTCCACATTAGAGTACCTTGTGTCCACAAACTTTATTATTTGTGGCAAATGATTTTACCTACAGAAAAGTAAGTGTAGATTCATCCCCTTCCTGAAACAACTAGGGAGTATCTGCTAAAACCTCTGCATGGCATCCCACCCTGACTTCCAGATTACCTGTTCATTTGTCTTACCTGTTTGCTCTCAACTGCTCAGGAGTCATCTTAACTGGATGTCACTATGTCATTTATACACTGGAAAGGGACGAGGTGCTTTCCTTTGCAGTTTTAGCCCGTGGAGAGTTCACATATCTTTGTCCCACTCTCAACTCTTCACTAGTCAAGCCTTACGGTACCACACTGAGATCCTGTGCATAGACCTCCTGTTCTCAAGAGGACAACCAGCCCAATCTCAATAGCATTTACTCAGCAAAATAGGTACATCACAATGCATGCAAGGTGGGACACAAAGCATGACACTTCTGTCAGTGCAGCAATAAGACAAAAGAATTCAGATGGGGCTATAAGAATGACTAATACCATAGGAATCCAAGGAAAAGAGTATGGTCTACTGCTACCAAAAGAAGCTTGACCATGTAAGATATAACCCTCTACCACTGAATCTTATGGATTCTCCAGTTAACCTTCAGGGTCTTGTCAACCACCTGAAATCAAAGCAACCACAATCACTGTGATCTAGGACCATGCAAAAACAACAGCCAAAAGACAAGCTTGAATCACAAGTGGCAACACAAATGCTGGCCAATGGCAGTAAGAACTGAATAACATTAAGGGTGCAGCAATAAAGATTTTCTTGGCCAATACTGATAGCCAGTTATTAACCAGCCATATTGGCCAATACAGATCCGATTACTAATTTACAGGAACGCAGCCAGGCAGCATGGAGAGCAGCACCCTGCAGGTAAGTCTGTAGAGGGGAAGAGGCATAGGGGAGAGAAGGGGCAGATTGAAGCCCCCAGTGAGGAAGGGAGTGGGGCAGGGGCTAAATGTGCTGCCCAGCTAGGGCAGTGAATGGGATCCAGGGCCAGGGCAGGGAGTGAGACAGAGCCATGGGCAGTTTGTCCAGGGCATCAGCATCCCAGCGCTTAAAACTGGCAGTGGTTGTGTTTGAAATAGAGCTCAAATGAGCTTTAGTTCAAGCACTGCCATCACTATTTTTAAATGTAGCGATGCTTTTAACCAGAATGGAGTCAAGTTGGGCAAGGGTGGATGCGGGCTACCCACTGTGGGCTTGGGGCTCTCCATTCTGCTGTCTTTGCCCCAGGGGCCCCACATGCCCATGTGGCAGTGGGGGGAAAGGCAGCAAAACAGAGAGACCCCTGAATCCAGTGAGCAGCGTGCATCTGCCCTGTACACAAATCTGGGGGGGCAAATGTCCCCCCATGCCTCCGCTGCACACAGCAGGGGGAGCCCACCCCCCTGCACAAGCCGCCTGAAGCTCCATCCTGTTCCCTACCGCAGCCCTGGGTCCCATTCACCACCTTGGTGGGACAGCACCCCCAACGTCAGCCCTAGTCCCTGCCCCACTCCCTCACTCACTGCAGGGGCCTCAATCTACCCTCCCACAGCCCTTCCCTCACCCATACCCCTTCCCCTCCACAGACAAGGCTGCTGCCCTCCATGCTGCCTGGCTGCATTCCTAGCCATGTGCATGCGTGTGGCCATGCAATGCACGTGATGTCCAGGGGCCCCATCCAGAAGACATACTGTATTTATTGGTGACATCAGCTACACTGGCCAAAAAAAGCCAGTAGCCCATAATATTAATATTCTTTTTAACTGGTGCTGATCCAATATGTAACTGATAGTCAGTGCACCTCTAAATAATGTTTTACAACCCAAGTTTTGGGGTTGGAAGGGGGAGTGGATCTTAGCCTAGGTACGGTAAGGACACTATCAGGACCATCTTTCTGCATACTTGGCTTTAATCTCCTCCACATCCACTGTTAAAATAGAATTTATACTGGAGACTAGACAAACTCTCCATATTTTTTCTATAAATCACCAACCTTATGATTTCCTGACTATGCCTCCTACTGCAGTGCTTATTGGTCTACCCTCTCCCCATGACCCACCACCAAATGGTGACAGCACAAGGATTAACCTTTCTTTTAGATAATTCTACTGCAGATGCACATACAAAAAAGAAACAAAAAATTCCAGTCCTGAATTATGTCCTCCAAAGTAAGAGCCAAGATAGGTATACATGCATCTTAGCTTGCTACTTCTGTTTTATCTTTACCTAACTTCCTAATTCAACATCTCCAGCCTACCTGGCATTTATGACCTTTTCCCACAAGTTGTCAAAACAATTACCCTTAAACCACACCACTCATCACAGGCCCATTAAGGATTGCACAAACAGGGAAGAAAACGTGTTGTTTCCTCAAAGCAGGAGGAAGAGAGACTTTTATATAGCAGGAAGTGAAGATAACTAGCACGGCACACATGCAGCTGCTGGCAAAGATAGAGGTCAACAGCGTTCCTGGAGAAGACTGCTTGAAAATATAACTTTTCACAACACTGTGAATATTCACTAAGGTTTCCTTTCTTTTTTTTCTTTTTGTAAATATAACATTCACGTTTGTCCTTGTGTATGCACAATTACCAATTTTAAAAGTACTGAAAATGCCTTGAAGTTACTACATGACTTCAGATACACTTACAGTAGTTTATGACCATGACTGCAGAGATCAGTATTTCTCCCATGCTGCCTGAAGGTACCCCGCAAATGGTACAGTTTAGCTTACAAAAATCAGATGAATGATAAGATGCAAAAAGGAGACAAGAGAATTTTGTTTGATCCCAAACCCCTGAATTCCACTGCTAAGCACTCCACAATGCAGTGCAAAAGGAAAAAACCCAGAATTAATACAGCACAGCAGCAGAGTAAGGCCTCTACAATATGCATGCCCAAAACGGAGCACTTGCTTTGAAATAGCAGTCATGTGTGGCTGCAGCAATATGAGGGTGCAGGAGGGCAGGGGGAACTCCTTCACTACAGGATAACATAACATTGCACCGCTCTACCAATATGCATACCTGCAGATATGTAAAAATATGCAAAAAGTGTACTATACTTCTTTCTGTACTACACTTAAATGTTCTAAGGCTTTTTTTTTTGTGCTACCTTAAAAATATGTACCTGGAATGAGCAACATAATTTCTACCCTATTCTGATGTCACAACAGTTCACAGTATTTTTGGAACCAATTCCTGCTCTCATCTGTCATAGGTTAAAGTTTCAAGTTGATTAAAGTTCAAGTTGCTACTCCTTTAAAGTTACTCTGTCCCAAGGCAGCACGCCATGTTTTGTCCATCCCTTCTTGCTCCAAGAGTTATTTCCTCCCACCAGCAAAATGCAGGCAAAACAGTAGAAACTGGTTTCCAAGTGAGACAAAATTCTTCCCCGAACTAAACTTATAGTATTTTAGGCCATGTGCATTATGTAAACAAAAAGGTGAAACAATAGCCAACTTACAGTTTTTCGGCACACTAGCTGTTTTTGAACACATATTCTACTATTTAAGTTGAAAACATCAGGATTCATTCTGGTCCCATAAACTGGGAGGACAAGAAGGGTTTTAAATAAGTATGAGAAACATTACAAAACTTTGTATTTTATTAGTAAAGTAGAATTTCCTAAAACAAGCCCTTTGAAAACTATTTCATGGTTTGGAATAGAATCTGATTTCTACCTGATACTTTACTTCGAAACCACACAGAAGTGAAGTATTACATTTTGATGGCTATGCTTCATTTAAGTACTGCAGGTTTTTACTTTAATTTTTAACTGCATAACATTTATTAGTATATCTCTCCATTCACATCAAACTAACCCTCCAAGCTTCAAAACTGCATTCCTGCTTCTCAACTGGACCTTGTCCTAATGTCCTATTTAGTTGTTATAGGACAAAAAGGCATAATGCCAAAACCTATAAGTGATAATAGTAAAGGACCAGGGTTTAGAGATAGAAGAGGCAAAAGTTCCATTAACGCATTTTTCCCCAAGTCAGACCCTATGGGAAGAGTCCATACTTTCATGCTTTTTCCTCATACCTCAGAACAAACTATAAACTATGCTTAATATTTAAAAGCTTGATTTAAAAAGACAAAGTAACACTGCTATTCAGTTTAAAAAAAAAATCTCCCAAACAGAGCCATCCCCAGGGAATTATATGCCCAAATTGTAATACCAAAACAAACCCAAGTGTTGGGTTTCTTTTTAAAGGAAAAATACATATCATATAATTTGATTTCTTTGAACTTTGAAACCCGAGGGCTCTCAGACTCCCCTTCAAAGTTATCTAAGCAGCCCTACTGAATATTTTGGGCCACCTCCCAATATTTTGCAAGCCTAAACAATGGTGTTATAGAATACTTCCAAAAGGTTTCCCTAAGTGCCTTTAGCGTTACATTTTGAAGCCTGCCCCAAAACATGTTTCTCCCAATCCTTGAAACGGACAAATTCATGTATTTTGAAGTTGCATGCAAACCTCCAATTTTGACTTCCCAGAAAACCTAATCAACTGAAAAAAATCTGCATGGTCAGAGTGGTCCCAACTGGCTGTTCATTTTACTTCTGATTTTACCAATCAAGTGACAAGAATTATGTAGACTCTGTCCTACTTCTGACAATAAAGTGATTTGTCTAAAGCATATTCTTTACTCTTCTGTTTCAACATCTTTTCGTTCTTAAGTGCACTTGTCAGTTACGTTACCAAATATCAAAATGAGACATCTCCAGGGAGCTAGCAAGCTATTGCCTGTGGATTTTTAATAATTTATTCTCATGTATGAATGTGTATGCCAAATTGACCTGCAACTTCTGTTTTCTTAAACAAACTTCTTTACAGTATTCCCCAATACCATATATATGTTTAATCCAAGACACAAAAAACAGTTACATGATCAACCTAAACTGCTGTAACTTAAAAATCTGAAATGTTGTTTAGTTTTATTACTTATTTTCCTATTAATTTTGAAGGATTTGACCCTAATGCAATAACTGAAAGTTGCTGTTTGGCCACAATCAACATTACTTTTCTGGCTGAAACATGTAGTTGTACAAGATGCAGAATTGTTTTAAGATTAATGATTTTTATCAGGTTCTTACCCCCTTGATCTTCTAAAGTAATGTGGCACCATGGATCACAACACTGAAGCTTGCGTGATTCATCACTACAGTCTAAAGGTTCCTTAAGCTACATGGAGTTTGGGATACTTGTTAAGCACAGCAGTGAGCAATGTTCTTTAAGTATGCCAGGAATTGGGAAGGTCTTAAATCTAACAATTTCTTCTGTGGTCCTAAGCTACTCTCCTTCTGTATGCAAGAGTGTATATATAAAGAGATACAAATCTCTATGAAAGAGTCGTCATGATTCATATTATAGGACACCTAGTGTATTCCATTCAGCCTGGAATACATTAGCACTTCTGAACAAATTCACTTCCTTGTGTGTGTACACACTTGTACATGAGCACACACTTCCTCCAGCCACAGGATCCTAGTCCCCTCTATAATAGGTCTTCAAAATGCTATGCAACAGAAAAATAACGTTCTTCCCACATTGCAGCGTGTCCTGCCAGAGCGTCCCCCTTGTAGAACTACATTCTACAGAACAACTACCTGCAAATCACAAATAAATTGGTTTTTTTCCCTGCTCTGGGGATTCCATGACGGTCCTGTCAACTCCCTGATGCATTACACTATGCAGGCCTTCTACATGGGATTAGCATTCGAACTGGGTCTTCACTCTTTACCTTGTAGGGACTCTTGTACAAATCCTCCTACTCTCTACAGCTGTGTAGTTTAATTTAGTTTGAAGATTATTTAGTCCTCCTAGGACATGCAAGTAGCTCTCTCTTGATCCCTGACAGTTTGGGAAGCAACAGATTTGTCACAGGTGGGGTTGGGCCCAACTCCCCGTAAAAAGCCAACCACCTTAAGTACCTGTAACTTTAACAAATAAAGATGAGAAACCCAGCCATTTGGCTATTATCCAGGATTCCACAGCTGCCAGTCAAATGGAAAGCTTGGACAAAGACAGGCTACACAAGACAAGGTCAGGGTTAGATGCACTTGAACAGTGAATTCTGGAGGAGCAGAATAGCTGCAGAGAAAATTCTGGTTTCAACTGACAAGCTTCAGTCTTTAGCTTCTTAAACGTAAAAAGACAGTTTCCTTAAGAACACTTAAGTCGTTTTAGGCTCTGCATATAGGGCTCAGCTACTTGAATTTCATACACAAGTATATTTCAGCCAGTTCCAAGAGCAGAACAAAGCATAATACAGTTTACCAGGTCTGCCCATCTCAGATGCACTCCCTCTACCTTTGTTCTTATGTTGTTGTGGGTGGGATAACATCAGATTTGCAACTAAAAGGACATGAACATTCATTTAAGAAGTTTCCATTTAGTGATAGTAGTGCTAGGAGCCTCTGAACCTCAGGTAAGTTCTATAATCAAATCAGTCCAATCCTTTTTTTTTTGGTGGGAGAGAAGGGGATGAAATACTGACAAAGCCTCTTTTTTTTTAAATAATTCCAGAACAGGAATCCATAGTTCGCATATATTTGATCATCACATCTTTTTTGTATTTAACTCAAAATCTACACGAGATAGAAAGTTCAAAATCTAGCTCAACTTGATCATAACTTGGTGGAAGTTGTAGAACACGCACATGATTTTGTTTTCTTTGAACATTACACCACTAAGACTACTTTGCTTTCTCACCATGGCTCAAAACAATGCACTGCTTTGCTGAGGATACCCTCACAGGACAAATTAAGCAGGTGAGTGTTTTGTATCTGATGTTGAGTCTTGCCTATATGGATTACAACTTTTTCCTCAAGTTTGATAATTTGTTCTTTTCAGCATCACTATCTTGTGTAGAGCATGACAGGTGTTCAAGCAGAATCTGTCTGGTGCAAAGCAACGTGAGCTTTTAAGCTTCACTTGCCAACTGAATATCAAGGAACTAATAAAGCAATTTAGGAAGTCACCAAGTTAAGGATGCAAAAGAACAAAAAACAATAATAGAGCATGTGTAATGCAACCGTATGATATTTTCTATTCCTGTTTTGCTTGCTAAATGTAATCTTTACTATGATTATTTATTAAGGCATACCATAAAATGTCCACTGTGGTGCCATAAAGTTTGCAGGAGAAACCTTAATTTTTGGAACTGACTGAAAAATTAAATATTCAAACACTCACATGGATAAACTGTATATATTAAACAAGAAAATGAAGACAAAGAACAGATTTTAAGTATAAAATCTGAGCCATAAGTGTACAATTGTAATAATCTTTTTCAACTAAAATGTAAGAACATTTTAGCACACGTTTCTTGAAAAAAAGGTAAGATCAGCACAGAAAACCTCAAATGGCTGATGCATGTTTATTTAACCTAAATTTTATCCTTCTCATACACAAAAAGTTAGTTTATCCATGTTGATCTCCTAAGTAAGGACTATGAGCCCAATTAAGACAGTTGATCTGTATGTCTAAATATGTATGCAAAATTAGCATACAATTGTGACGTTATATATCCAATTGTTATCTCACCGTGTCAAAAATGTAAATACCACATTTCAGCCTAGTCGCACAAGTAAAGCAGGTTCATAAGTAATTTGAATCTAATCTTTCTGAAAATGAAAGCATTTCACTAGTTCAAATTTTAAAATGTCCCAAATTTGAGAAATAAACAAAAATGGTTATGTTTACTCATACTACTGCATTCTCTCACATAGAACACACATCTCTTTCCCCCAAAAAAATCAGCTGCTGGAAATCAGTGCATTTGGTATATGCAAGGAAATATGGTAAGAACAGTCTCTGCCACTTATGGAGACAGCAAAAGTAAAAAGTCTGCTCTCAAACCACAGTAAGAACAATCAACAAGCTAGCCTCCCTAATTGCTGCTACTGTTACTTAATGCAAAGAAAAATCTTCTCTCTTCATTCTGCCTTTAAAGAAAACAAAGTGCATACCTTAGTTGTACATTTTATGCATGAATACACATTTTTTTTACCATAAGTAACAGGGCCTTTCTATTTTTATTTCAATAGTTTACATTGAAATAGCAAAGTAGGAACAAGTTTGAGAACTGTTAACAAAGACAGTGTCTTTTATAAAAGTGTTAGCAAGCATTTGATAGGGCAACAAATTATAGTGGTTTATATTATCCTATGAACATGTAAAACTTATTTGAATGGGTAGAAAGTGATCATGAACTAAAATTACTAACCACACGCAAAGCAAGTTTATGGGCTTCTCTGACCAATGTTACCATCTAGTGTTCCAGGATACTGAGACACTCAAGTAACAGACTAGTTACTCATTATGGCTGCTTGCAAATGTTAAAACAAAACAAAACACTTTACAATGCATTATTTTGACCTGGCTCTGCAGCATTTGTATAGTTTGAGTGCTTCAGCGGGGCTTTTTGGTGCTTTTACCTAAAGCTATTAGATAAAAGCACCAAAAAAGCCCCACCAAAGCACCCAATCTATACAGACACCGGGTGAGTTGGACAGGGCATGGCACAGGAACGTGCCAAGTTTAAAGTAAAGTAACTTTTTTGTTTTTTTTAATGTCTGCAAGCAGCCTATTAAGCCTATATAACTGGAACTATGGAAGTAACTCATTGTATGAAATAAACAATTACTCAAGAGCTGATACAAGGTTTACTAACAACCATTTAACTGGTCTGTTAAACTACAGTTTTCATAAGACTTTTGTAACCAACTTCTTCTGATCTTTCAAGAATCTTCAGTTGCTGGCTAGCTACTGGATTAAAAAAACTAAACAAGGCAAAACAATCAATGTTTACCAGCCAGTTATTACTCTTCAGTACATACTCTCTCTGTAAACCTTTGGTCTCTCGAATTCCATGTACTAACTTGCTTCCATTGTTCAAACAGGTGTGTTATGAGCAGCCCCCATAAGCTCTCAGAACAGACTGTGCAGAAGTTTCAATATTCTGCCTTAGCCTACCCATTAAGAAAATAAGACAGCCAGAGCAGAAGGTCAGCATGATATGCATTATGATCACAAGCACACCCACCTAGAGGTGTACCAATATATTGGTACCATGTCAGATTAGCACCGATAAAGGGAAAATTAACATTATTGGCTTTTTTTGGCCGGTGTAGCCGATAATGTCATGGATAAATACAACATCCCTTTTGGCCAGGGCCCCTGCACACCGCATGCATGCCTGCAGCCACACGTGCACATGGCCAGGAATGCAGCCAGGCAGCATGGAGAACAGCACCCTGCAGGTAAGTCTGTGGATGGGAAGGGGTTTGGTGGAGGCAGATCAAGGACCCCAGTGAGGGAGGGAGTGGAGCTGGAGGAGCTGCCCAGCGACGGCAGTGAATGGGACCCAGGGCCGGGGTGGGGAGCAGGATGGAACTGCAGGGGGAGGCACAGAGGGGCATATGCTCCTCCAGATTTGCATGTGGGCTCAGGGCTCTCCGCTCTGCTGTCTTTGTTCTGCGGGCCCCATGTTAACTGCACATTCCCTGCCTGCCTAGCAGCAGTGGGGACAGTAAGCTGTGCCTCCTGCTGCTGTGCGGACAAGGGACGAGCAGTCGACATGGGGCCCAAGGACAAGGGCAGCAGAGCCGAGAGCCCTGAACCCACAGCAGGCAGCCTGCATCCACCCTCGCTCCCCTAAGCTCCACTCTGGTTAAAAGTGTCCCCTCACTTAAAAATAGTGGTGGTGAGGTGGCACTTGAACTAATGCTCATTTGACAAGCTTTAGTTCAAGTGCCACCACTGTTGTTTTTAAATGCTGGGATGCTGATCCCCTGAATGAACCACCTGCAGCTCTGTCCCACTCCCTGTCCCTGCCCTCGGTCCCATTCACTGCCCTACTCCCCACTCCCTCCCCCACCGTGGGAGCCTTGATCTGCCCCCCACTCTATGCCCCTTCCTCTCCACAGACTTACCTACAATATACTGCTCTCCACGCTGCGTTCTTGTAAACTGATTATCCAATCGGTATCCCCCGATATGAAATCTTTATTGGTGCACCCTACACCCAACAATCCGAATTTGGAACAAGTAGCTGCTTAGATTAAAAATCACTGCCTTTGCCCAGTTATGCTGGGAGTCCTGCACAAAAACACAGATTTAATGTGGAACTTTTCACTTTTGATGGTGCCTCTTTAAATCCCTGACAGCAACTCCAACACCTCACATCACTAAACTTACTTTTCCTGTTTCAGGACAGAAGGAAGTTCGCAGTGAGTTATGATTGCAGTACATCCATCTAGTAAGGGTTCTAGTATGGCTGTGCTCTTGAGGTCACCCACTAGACATCAGTGTTACTCCTTCTGTACATGTCATGGCAGCCCATCCATTATTCTCCCTATCTTCAGGAGAAGTTACATTGGATTTACGAAGGGGAAAATGGCATTTTCAAAAACATCCCCCAACCTCCAGGGAAATAAGTGACAGGACACAAGACAAGTCCAAAAGCTACCTTGTAAAAATTAAGCATCAGGCATATTTCGACAACAGCACCTAATACCCCTGTGAAAGCATGTTATGGAAGGTTTCCTTGTGTAATGACTAGACAAGTTTCAACATGACCCTCTCAGGTAGGAGCTAACATTTTACCTAATTACCATATTGTAAGCCGAACAGGGTAGTATTTGGGAGTTGGCAGAAAATTAGGGAGCCAGAGGTTACATAGTTTATATTTTCAAGTGCGACTGGCAATTTGGGATGCCTCTACAGAAACACTTAAAAGGGTCCCATTTTTACATGGCAAGTGCTCAGCACTTTCTGAAAATTAGGCCCTTTTGAAGCACATCAATTTGGGCACAGAAAACCTGAAACACCAATTTCTTAAAATACAGACCAATTTAAATAAGCCTTTGAAAGCACTTAGCTAGACAGAACTGCACTAGGGCACATACTTTGGCCCGCCATGTCAGTTTGAAAATGGCATACATCTCACTTGAACCCTGCAACCAAACCTCATGTTCTGCAGAAAAACTGAATTTGCATGCACTATACCAGAAACCTAGCCTAAGCAAAACAGGCACTCCAAATGAAATCCTGATTTGTGACAAGAAAAGGCAATGATTAATTCAAAATTAGACACTATATTTTGCAAAGCTTAAAAAAAAAAAAAAATCACTATCAAGCCGGTATTTAAAACAACAGAAGCGTCTAAGTCAGGGATGGGCAATTATTTTGGGCAGAGGGCCGCTTACTGAGTTTTGGCAAGCCATCGAAGGCCACATGACAGGCAGCCCCGGGGCAAATTAATATTAATTTTCAAAATTTTTTAGGGGCCCCGTGGGCTGGATAGAATGTCC
>NW_017728998.1:31628512-31630078 GCF_001723915.1 Gavialis gangeticus | reverse complement strand
CCCGTGGGCTGGATAGAATGTCCTGGCAGGCTGCATCTGGCCCCCAGGCCGCATTTTGCCCAGCCCTGATCTAAGTGATTCTTCCCAAGGTGGATAAAAGACAGCAGGTGAGGAGAGTAAACCTGCCTCCATCCACCATGTGTTCACACAGTACCAACTAGTGAGGTCTGTGCCAGAAGGTAATCTAAAAGATGCATCCAGATGCACACATACATAAACACAGAATAGGTCTGTGCAGCCTATTAGCAGTCCTATAGTGGAAGCTCATCAGACTTAAGGTGTCTGCCTGTCTGAAAGGGGAAAATGTCAGCAGATGCCACTTGCAGAAACAGTACCCTTGTAGTGGTATCATCAGATCTCAGCATGGTAAGTCCCCATCGGAGTACTCACCTTGTATCAGCAGGAAAGGTCTGTGCTAAGCATGCAGGCATTTGAAACAATGACACCAGATGCAGTCTGGTCAAAAATGACAACCATGTGCATGTGTGCGCACACCCACACAACTCTAGGTGATAGGAAGTATAGCTTGTATACTGTAGAGTCCTGTACCCACATGGACTGTGTAAATGCTGAAAAACATTCTCAGGCTCCTTAGTATGAGCACATACATGTATACCAGTGGCAATTTCCCCTCCCCCATACACATCATGAGACATGCACAGGGACAGACAATGTCCAAGTAAAATGCCTCATTCCCCGACCCTCACAGCTATGTGCCTGCACACTGACATTAAGAAGTGTCTCTACAAAACCAAGCCTATTTTTAAAGGGCTTTACAAACGCTTCACTAATTACATTGCATGTGTAACATGCACCACGTGCACATGCAGTGCTAGCAGGAGGAGTCTGCGGGGAGATCCCCTCTCCTGCATATAGGCGTGTCTGCAACATCAGCCTTGGTACAGACATCCTGGGCGCATGCAGGATACACTGCTTGCTCCTGACCATAAAAATGCTCTTCCCAACCACTGGACTTCCCTGCTGCTGCGTCTGTGCAGTGAGATACGGTGCTGGCCATTCACTAGGCCCCTTTATTTCACGTGCCCATCCCTTCCTTTCCCACGTCCCTATGAGAGAACGACGAGGGAGGCCCCTGGATACTGGCGTGCAAAATGCCCGCTGTGCGGCCCGCCCCTCCACATCCCGCCGGCCTGGCAGGTATCTCCCCATCAGGCTGGGTGCAAGCAAAGCGCCCATCCATGCCCATGCCGGGAACCGCTTCCTTCCCCCGGTGCCAGCCTGGGCAGTGACAGCGGGAGAAGATGCTAGAGAGCTCTGGCCCATGCCTCTGCAACCTCCGCCCGGCAGCGCGGAGGGGGAAGGGAGGGGGCACCCAACGTGCTCCCACGTCTCCAGGCCCAGACAGGAGCGGCCCCCTCTACCCGCCCATGTGCGGCAGCGGCAGCGGCCGCGTGCTCCTGCCCGCGGGAAGGTGCCCGGCCCCGGGCCCGCTCACCCCACGACTCCCTGGCTGTAGTTCCTCTTCTTCCAGGGGGTGCCGGTGTAGAGCGGCTCGGCCGGGCCGGCCTGGGCCCTGGCGGCCGGCCCGTCCCCCAGGGCGGGGGC
>NW_017728998.1:31628175-31628501 GCF_001723915.1 Gavialis gangeticus | reverse complement strand
CTCGAGCGGCAGGAAGTCGGGCTGGGGGTCGGGGCGGGGGGCGCGGTACATGCCGGGCGGGGAGGCCGGGCCGGCCCCGGCGGGGTTGCTCTGCTGCTGCTCCTGCTGCTGCTGCTGCTGCTGGAAGTAGAGGTTGCGGACCCCCTGCGTGGTCTCCCAGATCTGCATCCACAGGCGGTTCGAGGGGCCGAGCTGCTCTGGCTGGAACCAGGCGATCCGGGGATCCATCAAACGGGGACCCACCCCGGCCGCCTCCGCTCCCCGCCGCCGCCGCCGCCGAGACCCTGTCGCCGGGTCCCCGCGCTAATGGCGGCTCCTATGGAAGG
>NW_017728998.1:31626818-31627559 GCF_001723915.1 Gavialis gangeticus | reverse complement strand
TCCTGCCTCTCGCCGGCCGCGGGCACGCCGCGCTCCCCGGCGGTGCAGCAGGGGGCGTCCACGTTAACCAGGTCGTTACACTCCAGCAGTAGTCCTCGACCTTTCTTGTACCAGGCCCCACGTGCAAACATCAGTGCCCAGTCCCAACCCAGTGCCCCCGCCCCAGCCCCTGTCCTCCAGTGTGTGGGGCAGCGCCTGGAAGGCTACCTGCCTACAAGGGAAAAGCCAGGGTTTGCCACGTTTTTCTCCCTTAAAGGAGAATCCATTTCTAAAGTTTGTTTGCCACCTTTCGTATGTCTTTGTGACCCAGTTTTGGATCGTGACCTGCAAGTTGAGAAATGCTCAGCGAGGGAACATGAAAGAGTGACTGCTAACTGGCCCTGAGAGCCTTTTGAAGGTGCCGCAGGTGGCTGCGCAATCATGAGGTATGCAAATGCAATTTGCAAGGTAGACCCCAAGTTTTCAAATAGCAATCTATAGATGTAAAAACACCCTGCCTAGTTGTGGTCTTTCTGAGCTCTTTGCAGCAGAATTGCTCTGGTATGTTTCAGTAGTGATAAAACAAGTGAAAGCTAAGAGCTGGTGTTTTCCAAAGGGTGCCTTGAGTCTGGGGAGGAGGCCTTGAGTTTACAAAGGTTGAGAACCACTGGCCCAAGCACATTAGCATTCAAAATAGACCCAACCATGCAAATTTACTCCTAGGGTATGGACAGGCATTCACTTGAAGCATTGTGCTTCATG
>NW_017728998.1:31611426-31621818 GCF_001723915.1 Gavialis gangeticus | reverse complement strand
ATTCAAAATAGACCCAACCATGCAAATTTACTCCTAGGGTATGGACAGGCATTCACTTGAAGCGTTGTGCTTCATGCACCTCACAAACCCACATAACAGGGTGTTGCTAACCTTGCATATGCTTCACTGTCAAAGCCTCTGCAGGGGGTGGCGGGGTGGAGAAAGGGGCAGATAAGGAGAGTCCTTCCCAGGGCTGCCAATGCCTCACATCCTGTGAGCAGTGCCAAGGTCACCTGTTTACTGCTTGCCTCTCCATTGGCTCCTTCAACCACTGCCACTTTATTCTCAAGCTTTTTTAGACTCAAGGCATTCCCTACAACTTTTTTAAATCTAGCAAGCAGCACCTTCTGCAGATGTGGCAGGGGGAGTCCCTCCTTTTCTCCATACAAGGGAGACCTGTATCTCCACCTTTGCCTCAATGCATAAAGCCCAAGGAGAACCTCTTGCCCACCAGAGAGCTCAGGGGCAGGGGTGACACTTCCTGTATCCTGTCCATGTTGGTGGCATTGCAAGTCTAGGTTCTCAGGAGGCCAGCAGCAGCAGCCTCAGGGGGTTCTTCCTACCACAGCCACTTCACAGTCCAGCCCCACATGGCATCTCCCAGAAAAGGAAGCACAGTAGGATATTTCCACCACTTAAAAAGATCACGTGATACCACACATGGGGCACAGGGCTGGTCTGAAGCATGTGCTGCATGTGGTGTCCATGCCAGATCAGCCTTGTGCACTGACTTCAGCACATGGGGCAGGACTTTGGGCCTGATCCAGGCCAGCTCCAGATGCAGCACACAGGGCCAGTCTGGCACAGGTGCCACATGCAACATGTGCCCCAGACTGGCTCCTAGAACTGCATGCAGAGTGTACCGACTCCAGCCCCATGTGCCAGTTGCAGCACGTCACCCCAGCTCCAAATGGCATGCAGTATGTAGGGCTAGGCCGGAGTACATGCTGCATGTGGCATGGCACCCTTGCCCAGGTGGCACACAGGGGAGTCTGTGGGCCTGATCCAAACAGGGCCCAGATGCAATATGCAGGGGTGGTCCAGCACAGGAATCACATGCAGCATGTATGGGCCCCAAGCCCCATACTAAGTGCGGCCCACACCAGACAGGATCTGCCCACAACATGTATGTGGCGTTGGGACCAGCATGTGTAGCATGTGGTGCACTGGTCCCAGACTCAGACAGCACTGTAGGTTGGGTGATAGGACTCCACGGACCAGAAAGAGGTAACATTTTGGGGCAGTTTTGCCATGGTTTGTGCTATAAGCCACTTGAACAGCTGTGTGCTTGCTTTTTGCAGTGCTAAAAAGGCATACTTAGCACTACAAATGCAACACCTGTTTGTGGCCCTACTCAAACCTTTGCCTAGATGCACAAAGCCCAAGAGCCACCCCATGCTGTACAACACTTATTACCAATGGATTCACTTAGTACAGATAAGGCCTGAGATAAGCAGATTTTTTTGACCTGCAAGAAGGGCATAGGGCATGTGGAAATTGACTTTTCTACATTTTTTTTAGTGATGACATAGAAGGACTTGAAAAGTTTTTGAATTTTTCTGTTCTAGTATATTTTTATTTTAGAAACTCATGGTGCAGAGGGTCTTTCCTCCTTCCCCCCACCTTTTTAACCTAGGCTTTAGGACTCTGGCTCTGTGTACAAAGAAAACTGAATTTGTAAAAAAGAAGGGATATAAGAACCAATGGTACAGTGTGCAAACTGTATTTGGAATGCCTGGGTCTAAATTACAGATGTCTGGGGGACTAAAAGGTAGGATGCCAGATTTCTCTAGTGTGTACAGAACTTCTGAAGGCTGAAGAACGATAAAGAAATAATATCACCACAAAGCCAAAAGAACAATATATGAGCACTTACAGAAAAGAATTCTGAGTCAATAAACTTTCCTTTTTTAATATCTGAGCACCTTCTACATCAAATCAGTAGCTGTATACCTGGTCAGCATCATGGAAGTTCTGACATTTTCCCCTTCAAGGTGTCAGAAATCTGCTTTGGGTGGGTTTTTGTGTGTTTGGAAATGAAGGAGATTTGAGTGGTCTGGAAATTAAATGAATATTTAAATCATACCCCTTGGAACATGGCAAGTAAATCTGAAGGGGGAGACTTTGAAACATTTCCTAGAAACTGTCAGACACAAGTTTTGCCTGATCTCCTATGGAAAACTGTTATAGGAGAATTCTAGCAATAGACTGCCCTGTTTTCGGTTTTTAGAACATAAGTGCTATACCGGCTCAGACCAATGGTCTGTCTAGCCCAGTAGTGTATCTGTGACAGTGGCAAGTAGTAGATGCTTTAGAAGAAGAGTAGTATGACATGGGCATGTGTAGCATAATCTAGACACATCCGTCATGCCCTCGCTGGTATCAGCTAAAATTGGTTTAGGGATGTCAGACACTACTTCCTTGATTATTCTACTTTATAGCCCCCAGTTTATCTGTCCTCCATGAATTTGTCTAATCCCTTTTTGAACCTAGTTACATTATCTGCCTTCGTAGTCTCCTTGGGATCAGGTCCTTCAAGCTGACTATGCACTTCGTAAAAAGTATTTCCTTTTTTTGTTTTAAACCTGCCTTCTGATAATTTCAGTGAGTGCTCCCTACTTACTGTATTCTGGGATTCAGTGAATGACCTATTTCCTATTCATTCTACTCACACCATTCATTATTTGTAGACCTCTTATCATATCTGCGTGCCCCCCACTTCCCCTTCCCCAACAGGCTTCTCCTTCCCAAACTGAAGAATCCTGGCCTTTTCAGTCATTCCTGGTCCATAGGCTGCTCCATACCTTAATCATCCTTCTCTGTACCTTTTCTAATTCTGCTACATCCTTTTTGAGATGTGGAGATCAAAACCATACACAGTATTCAAGATATGGGCTCACCATGGATGTATACAGAAGCATGGTGATGTTTTCAATTCCATTCTTAATAATGTCCAACATTTTGTTGGCTTTTTTAATCACTCGTGCATTGAGCCAATGTTTTTAGAGAACTGTCTACAATGAGTCTAAGGTCTCTTGTTTGAGTTATAACACCTGGTTCAGAGCCTAGCATTGTGTATGTATAATTTAGGTTATTTTTCCCCATGCTCATTACTTGGCATTTGGCAACAGTGAAGTTCATTTACTACTTTTTTGTCCATTCAGTTTTGCAAGATATTTCTGAAACTCTTCAAGGTCAGTTCAGGATTAGAGTACCTGGAATAATTTAGTGTCACCTGTGAACTTCATCTGTGTTTTCACTAGTCATTCCCTTTTCCAAGTCATTTAAAAAAAAGTTGAGCAAAATGGCCAAGGGACTTTTATCAAAAGATTTTTGAAAACAAGCATATTGTATCAACTAAATATCCCTTGTCAACATGTTTGTTGACACCCTCAAAGAACTCTAGCACATTGGTGAGACAGGATTTCCCTTTACAAAACAAAAAAACCCCATACTGAGTCTTCCCTAGTACCTCATATATATCATGTGACTGCTCATTTTATTCTTTATTAGGGATTCTAACCATTTGTGAGGAATAGAAACAAGACTCAATGGTCTGTAGTTCCCAGGATCACCTCTGGAATCCTTTCTGAAGACAGGTGTTTTGTTGGCAATGTGCCAGTGCTCTGGCAGAGAACCCATTTGTAACAATAGGTTACTATTATTGCCAACAGTTCTGCAATTTCACATCTGAGTTCCTTCAGAACTCTTGAGCAAATGCCATCTGGTGCTAGTGACTTACTAGTATTTAATTTATTGATTTGTTCTAAAACCTTCTTTATTGTCACTTCAATTTGATCCAACTCTTTGGATTTATCTGCTAAGAAGAATTGATTCGGTGTGGGAATCTTCTCGATATCCTCTGCTGTAAAGGCTGATTCAAAGAATTCATTTCCCTTCTCCGCCATGGTCCTCCTGTTGTTTTTACACTTTGGTCATCTAATAGTCCCGATGACTCTCTTCTGTTTCCTATTTCTGAGGTATTAAAAAATCTTATTAATATTAGCATTTTTCACAAGCTGCTCCTCAAAATCATTTTTTGACCTACCGCATTATGCTTTTGCCAAATTGTGCATGCATTCTAGTTTTCCTCATTTAAGCATGTCTTCCACTTTTGGAATAAAAGGACATTAAAACTCTAGAATTCTTGGTTCCAAAATGATACCTTTTACTAGACCAACTGAGAAATTGCAAAAAACCCTTTTGCCTTTTTGTCTTCACTAGCCTCCTTTACTTTGCTGTTAAAACCATACACGGTTCTTACTAAATTCCTTGCTACCCCTTTTTATCTGCAGCATGCACTTTTTTTCTGAGCCTCTATTATAGTGTTTATACACAGCTTCCAGTGTATAATTATTAATTATAGTAATTAATCTGAGCTGCTTCCTGCTCCTCTCCTTTCACTGGGGGAAAGGCAGTGGGGAGATACAGGGTTACATTGATGGTCCATTCTGTTCCTCAACTTCTAAGAGTTGGCAGGGGGAGGAACAGAACCATACGTGTGTGGCTGCCTGCAGCAGCATATATGATTTTGAAGCACTTCAGTGGTAGGGAGTAAGGGGTTACAGAGGAGGCTGCAAATCTGTCTTTAGAAAAATGTTCCATTTTTCTAATGATGCTGTACTTTGAATGTCTGTGTGCACTCAGTGAGATTGCTCTGTGTGCTTTGTCTCTGACTGGTGTAACTGAGAGAGACAACCAGGACACCAGCCCCAAGCATCTCCTTTGCCAGGGGGTGCAAAAGCTGACCATGCCACCACAACTGGCATGGCAAGAGCTGGTGCTGCCCTGTGCACTGGCAGCTGCCTCAGGCTTGGACCTGCCCTGATAGGCTTTGGTCCTGCAGCCTCTTCACTCACTCCTGCTGTTTGCTTAGGAGCTGTCTTTTGTATACTTCTACACTCCTATGATCCTCCCCCAGAAAACACCCAGAGCGCACAGCTGCAAAACAAATGCTCACTCAGAGCATCACCACCAGACAAGCAGACTAAAGTCACCCAAATTCATCCACCTTCCAAGAACCAGGAACCACTCCTTTTCCTCCCCACACATTGAGATCCATTAATAACTGTCCTATTTGCTCTTCCTAGTTTGCACTTGCATGTTTCGCCTTGGGATATGGGATCTGCATTGTCTAATAAGAGTGAGGCTTCATAGAATGAAATTCAGTCTTTGATGGGGCTGGGTTTGACATATTAATTGCTTTGAAAATTAGGACTTAAGAGTTCAAATTGCCATCAGAACTAACTGGGAACAAATGAAAGGACATGAGCACAGTCACCTCATGGAGATTGAAGTGTTTGTTAAATTCTCAGTAACACTATTTTTGCAAATATATTGTGAAAATTTATAAACATCTTCTGAGACCTACCAAGTGCTCCAGAGAAAGCAAAAAGAATAAAAATGGGGGGTTCTGATATTTCAAGGAATTGGGGAATGGAGGGAGGGAAGAGGCAAGAAAATAACTATTGTTTTTTAAGTTGTTTTCTTTACATACCATGAAGTAGAAGAAAGGGTCACAAGCCCAATTAAAAAAAATATCCCTAGAAAAATACGGCAACTTACATCCCAATTCTGCTGTGATTTGGTTCTCAGACACTGGGTGCATCTATAGTCAATGAATGCGACACAATGAACTCCAGAGCCATTTGAGGTGGAGAAAACTGCTCCCAGGAGCAGGATCTACACGTACACCTGGGACAGCAGCAATTTGAGCTGGGATGAAGCAGGCCCCCCACAGCTGGCTGGGTGCAATTTACACCCGCCATCAGCGTCCACACGTGTTTTAGTGCAGTAAATTACTCTGCTGTAAGATAGTACTGTCTCCAACAGCACTATCTTATAATGGAGTTAATTAATTTACTGTGCTCTGGTACACATGTAGACGGTGATGTTTTAACTGATGATTAATCTAGTCTGCACTAAAGCATGCATTTAAATGCACCCACAGTGTGTAATGTAAAGCATTTTGCCAAAGTCCTGGCAGGGTTGCGGTTTAGCATCTACAAGCTTTCCCACGAGCAGTTCTTTTGCTGTCAGATATGGCAAGGACATGACACTGAACACTGTGATGTCATAAAAGCCGGAGACATCATTAGGATTTGTGGGAGACAGGGGCAGTGGAAGTACACCCACATTCTCAAACTGACTTTTCTGTCAACATTTGTTTTTATCTCCTCAAATCTTAATAGAAGCACTCTACTTGCAAAAATGCAGTCAGTGTATTAATAGGTCAGATATTTTTCTGAGTTAACTAGTAAACCAAAATACTAAAAAATGCTAAAAGTATATTTTACTCTCCAATAACTCAAACATTACTAAAATGATTTTCCTCAAGCATTATCAAAATGCCAAGTGTCTTCTATTCTCCAATAACTAAAAAATTGCTAGTGATTCTCTCTTATATATATATATGAAGAGGGAGGAGATGCATAAACATCTCAGTGATTCCTTTATCACAGCAGCTCAAAAACCTAGCCATTGACATTGTGCCCTCCATCGCTCTACTAGAATACCTCAAAAACATAAATGAATTTAACTTCACAAGTGCCCCTCCAAAGTAGGAAAATCTTTTATCAAACACTGTCATAGTGTTCAGGACACTTGAAATGGCATTTTCATGTTTCAGTATTTATTCTGGGCTTTAAACCCTACAAAATGCAAGCAGCACCTGGAACCAAGGTTTGAGCTTGTCCCCAGTTAAAATAAAAAGTATTCACTTTTGGTCTTAAATAGTGGGTATGGACAGATAAATACAATTATACTATCAAAAAGAGAGGGGGGAACTTTACTGTGTTTTAAGCTGATCCATTTTAACTGTAACTGTTTTTTGCCTCTGCTCTGTTTTAGAGCAAGTGGATGCAAAACTGCAGTAATCAAGCAGCTCTTTCACTCCTGTGTAAATTTGCCCTGGCTTAGTTTCCCTACTACAGAATAGGGGAAAACACAGGAAGCAGGTACAATGGATCAACTGACAAATGCTCATGTAAATTCCTGCCCCGTTTAATTGTGTCATATAATTTTCCTATAAGGTGCTTTTCATACAAATAAGGAATATCTGAAAAGGAGTATGCCTGATTAAAAGCTTTAGTAATATGCTCTTTTTTACTCAGTAAAATAAATACCCCTTTGCATGTTCTACCAGGTGAACTTTGGAATTCAGTTCAAACTTTCTAATTTAATCTATGTTTGAAAATTGCAAAAAAGTCTCTATCTGAAGTATATATTTTAGTTAATTAATGACACTTTAACAAGATGTAAAAAATAACAGCCTTTCCTGGGAAATATTTAATGGAGGACAAATTAAACATGAGAAATTTTAAATGTCAGCTGGCCAGAAACTGTCTGATTATCTCATATTTCTGGATAGTATTGAAACCAGTGGGAAATAAAAAGAAAGATATGAAAACAAAGTGAAATTATAGCGTAATTAGATTTCAGAAATCAACTCTTGATTTGTGAAGGATTAAAAGCTTTGCATGGATTTTTTAGTATTACTTAAAGACACCAGATGAACCTCATCAAGTAACTATGCGCTTAGACATAAAGACAGTATAAGCTTTCCCACTTGTACTCTTGCTGTGCCTCAACCCTGATGGAAAATAACTCAGGGAGTGAGAAACTACATCAGTCCTCAGTCTTCTGAGACTGCCAGCAAGGTTTGCAGCTCGTGCCAAGTGTCATGGTTTTTGTGATGTGGATATGTCTGCTGCATACTAGACTGAGACCACCTGCTCACTTCATGTATTCCAGAAAGGAGCCATCAGATATCTTTTGATTGCTACTACTTTGGACTGGATTTAAATTTGAAGTGACAGGGACAAGACTCTGTATCTGTTATTGCTTGAGTATGTTTTTGCTGAAAATCTGTTATCCAGGAGAGGACAACCTTGAGTTTTCAAGGTAATACTTGTTCTTGGTATATAGCATGCTGATTTTTCCAGTGGCTTTTTTGAATAGTAACTGCAAACAAATCTTGGTAATCTTATTTAAAAGAAAGAAACAAATAAGCAGATTTCACTTACCTCATGTCTTTAATTTGTTCCTTTTATCTCTTATGTGAGAAAATGTCACATGATAAAAACTTACGCTGTTTAAAATATTATCCGTTCTTCCAACAGGCCTGTGAACAACTCAGTCCTTAACTTTAACATAGAACAAGTTAGACATACCCTGGATTTGTCAGTGGGTGTGTATTTTAACATTTTTGAATGCTCTAAATTGTTTTAGCTTTTATTATCATCTGTGGCAAGAAACCAGTAGAAATAACAGTCATCTGTATAATATGGGATGCATCTATTCATTAGCTGAGATCAAGGGAGGGGAAGGACAAGTTCTGCCTGTCCTACTGCTATTGAATGGCGAGAGATTCAGAATCTTTCTCCTTTAGGTAGTAAAGAAGATAAACATATTGTATTATCATAGTGCCTGGAGGGCTTCATTGAAATCAAGGCCCAGTTGAACTAGGTGCTGTATACGCTCATAGAGGCAGTCCCCATCTGGAAGGCCTTACAGTGTTTTAGATGGATGGAGGGTTGGGGACCAAAATAGACAGTCCCCTTATAGTCGTTACTCTGTAACATGCAGGCCACATCCAAATCATCCTAGTTTTTCAGTTGTAACGTTTTTCAAGATTTCTTGACTGCTGCCTTGACTATTGCAATTTCATATTCACCTTTAATTTTAAAATGTTGCCAAAGTAGTCTTTATTCATCGCTTCAGTTGTATTAGTCCTTTTCCTTTGGTTTCAGTTTCTCCACTGCATTAAGCAAAGTTATAATCCTTACTTTACCGTGTGGCTTTTCTGTGTATCTCCATCCAATCTTTTCTCTCCCTAGTCCGTGACCTGACACTTCACTCTCAGTGATGCCTTTTCACTATCTTACACACTTTCACCATTGACCCTTTTATGCATGAAGCCTGTTCTCCAAATTAATCTTGCCGCCACCATTAATACTCTTCACCATGATGCCAACAGCAAGTCATCCAGTGGTAGTGGCCACACAGGTTGCACATAAAAAAAATCTATGATACCTCTAAATGGTATACTTGGCTAATTATTATTTATGTTTCCATAACTCTTTGGAATCCTAATAAAGTGTCAGGGCTCCATTCTGCTAGACACTGTAGAGAGAAGTAACAAAGGCAACAGTCCTTGTTCCAGAGAGTTTACAGTTTGGATGTTAAAAAACAATTGGTGATAGAACAGATTAACTACTGATCCTTTGCTAAACTCTGTTAAGTGGAATGCTCTAGTATCCTATCTACTAATGCAAGTCTTCCTTACAGGGATGCTGTTTCACATATAAGCTGTTGCATGCTCTAAGTCCTGCCATTGTTATCCTCAAATTTCTTGATTACTGCTGGGTAGAGTTGGGTCTGACTCTCAAAATCTAACATCACTGAAGTTCACACTTTCAATATGAATCAGACCAACTGCATCTTAAAAACCAGGTGCCTTGTCACAGATTTTCTGTCTTTTACAAGCATTTCTCTCTTGCTCAAGCAGAATAACTTGAACTGCAAGGCTGGTGTTCCTAGGAAGGGAGAAAACTATAGAAAATATACACCTCTGCAGATTGACACAGAATAACAATAACAACAGAGTTTACATAAAAGCATGCTTCTTAGCTCAGCCCTTGTCTCATCATTGTCAGGTGGTAAAGATCATTCTGGACAGAAAGGAAAAGGAAAAAATACCCACCACCTTCTCAGATACTAACAAAGAGTTGTCCAGATTCTCCCAGAATGCACTAATGGAAACACCTTTGGGTAACCAAGCACATTTGGAAACACCATTGACATGTCATTGTCTTATGAGAAGGCAATGTAGTCACATTGCTGCTGCATATACACAATTACCTTGTAACAAGGTCAAATGAACGTGTGTGATGATCAGGGATCCAGGTTTTCCGTTTCCCATGGAAAAACAGAGAAAACCACTGATTTCCCTTTTTCATCAGAGAAACCCATGGATTGCTTGCTTTTGCAAACAGCTCTGCAGCCTGCAAAAGCTGTTTGCAAATGGGGCGGGAAACGCCCAGCCCTGCCTGGAGGGGGAGGGCAGGGCCTGAGGCTCTCACTCCGCTGGGCTCAGCTCAGCCTCACCTTTCTCCAGGAGCCTGAGGTAATTGGGGCTTGGAGGGAGCCAGGAGCTGGCCCCAGCCCCAACCCCAACCCCAACCAAGCAGGTGGCAACAGTGGGGGAGCCAGCTCCATGCTGCTTCTGCTGCAGCTGCTTGCTGTTGGGGGCAGGGAGCTGCAGACTTGGGCCCCTGGCCCCATAACCCTGGCAGCTGGGGGCCCCTCCAGCAGGGCTGTGGGTAGGAGGGGGCAAGAGGCACGAGTAGGGCGGGGGGGTTGTTGTGGGGGCAGTGAGGGTCACCAGCAGTA
>NW_017728998.1:31604172-31606426 GCF_001723915.1 Gavialis gangeticus | reverse complement strand
CATTTTTGAATGCTCTAAATTGTTTTAGCTTTTATTATCATCTGTGGCAAGAAACCAGTAGAAATAACAGTCATCTGTATAATATGGGATGCATCTATTCATTAGCTGAGATCAAGGGAGGGGAAGGACAAGTTCTGCCTGTCCTACTGCTATTGAATGGCGAGAGATTCAGAATCTTTCTCCTTTAGGTAGTAAAGAAGATAAACATATTGTATTATCATAGTGCCTGGAGGGCTTCATTGAAATCAAGGCCCAGTTGAACTAGGTGCTGTATACGCTCATAGAGGCAGTCCCCATCTGGAAGGCCTTACAGTGTTTTAGATGGATGGAGGGTTGGGGACCAAAATAGACAGTCCCCTTATAGTCGTTACTCTGTAACATGCAGGCCACATCCAAATCATCCTAGTTTTTCAGTTGTAACGTTTTTCAAGATTTCTTGACTGCTGCCTTGACTATTGCAATTTCATATTCACCTTTAATTTTAAAATGTTGCCAAAGTAGTCTTTATTCATCGCTTCAGTTGTATTAGTCCTTTTCCTTTGGTTTCAGTTTCTCCACTGCATTAAGCAAAGTTATAATCCTTACTTTACCGTGTGGCTTTTCTGTGTATCTCCATCCAATCTTTTCTCTCCCTAGTCCGTGACCTGACACTTCACTCTCAGTGATGCCTTTTCACTATCTTACACACTTTCACCATTGACCCTTTTATGCATGAAGCCTGTTCTCCAAATTAATCTTGCCGCCACCATTAATACTCTTCACCATGATGCCAACAGCAAGTCATCCAGTGGTAGTGGCCACACAGGTTGCACATAAAAAAAATCTATGATACCTCTAAATGGTATACTTGGCTAATTATTATTTATGTTTCCATAACTCTTTGGAATCCTAATAAAGTGTCAGGGCTCCATTCTGCTAGACACTGTAGAGAGAAGTAACAAAGGCAACAGTCCTTGTTCCAGAGAGTTTACAGTTTGGATGTTAAAAAACAATTGGTGATAGAACAGATTAACTACTGATCCTTTGCTAAACTCTGTTAAGTGGAATGCTCTAGTATCCTATCTACTAATGCAAGTCTTCCTTACAGGGATGCTGTTTCACATATAAGCTGTTGCATGCTCTAAGTCCTGCCATTGTTATCCTCAAATTTCTTGATTACTGCTGGGTAGAGTTGGGTCTGACTCTCAAAATCTAACATCACTGAAGTTCACACTTTCAATATGAATCAGACCAACTGCATCTTAAAAACCAGGTGCCTTGTCACAGATTTTCTGTCTTTTACAAGCATTTCTCTCTTGCTCAAGCAGAATAACTTGAACTGCAAGGCTGGTGTTCCTAGGAAGGGAGAAAACTATAGAAAATATACACCTCTGCAGATTGACACAGAATAACAATAACAACAGAGTTTACATAAAAGCATGCTTCTTAGCTCAGCCCTTGTCTCATCATTGTCAGGTGGTAAAGATCATTCTGGACAGAAAGGAAAAGGAAAAAATACCCACCACCTTCTCAGATACTAACAAAGAGTTGTCCAGATTCTCCCAGAATGCACTAATGGAAACACCTTTGGGTAACCAAGCACATTTGGAAACACCATTGACATGTCATTGTCTTATGAGAAGGCAATGTAGTCACATTGCTGCTGCATATACACAATTACCTTGTAACAAGGTCAAATGAACGTGTGTGATGATCAGGGATCCAGGTTTTCCGTTTCCCATGGAAAAACAGAGAAAACCACTGATTTCCCTTTTTCATCAGAGAAACCCATGGATTGCTTGCTTTTGCAAACAGCTCTGCAGCCTGCAAAAGCTGTTTGCAAATGGGGCGGGAAACGCCCAGCCCTGCCTGGAGGGGGAGGGCAGGGCCTGAGGCTCTCACTCCGCTGGGCTCAGCTCAGCCTCACCTTTCTCCAGGAGCCTGAGGTAATTGGGGCTTGGAGGGAGCCAGGAGCTGGCCCCAGCCCCAACCCCAACCCCAACCAAGCAGGTGGCAACAGTGGGGGAGCCAGCTCCATGCTGCTTCTGCTGCAGCTGCTTGCTGTTGGGGGCAGGGAGCTGCAGACTTGGGCCCCTGGCCCCATAACCCTGGCAGCTGGGGGCCCCTCCAGCAGGGCTGTGGGTAGGAGGGGGCAAGAGGCACGAGTAGGGCGGGGGGGTTGTTGTGGGGGCAGTGAGGGTCACCAGCAGTATTGGGGGGGACTTTGGGGGCAGTGAGAGGCACCAGCAGGGTTGGGGGAGGCATTGGGGATGTG
>NW_017728998.1:31589510-31599172 GCF_001723915.1 Gavialis gangeticus | reverse complement strand
GTTGTTGTCGTCCTGGAATTACTTGCAAATTTGGGGGGGACTTTGGGGGCAGTGAGAGGCACCAGCAGGGTTGGGGGAGGCATTGGGGATGTGTGAAGGGCACCAGCAGGGTTGGGGAGTGCTGCAGGGGGCTTTTAATTTTAATAAAGGATTTGGAGGGGGGGTTGTCAGAGAATCTGCGATTTTTCATCAGAGAATTTGTGATTTTTTTTAATCAGAGAAAATTGTTAAAAATCCTGATTATACTGGCTGAATACACCAGGTCCTTGTGTTAATACACCAGACTAGTAAATTAGATAGATATCTCTAAATAGATAGGTGTAGAGAGAACTGTTGTGGGCATTTCTGCAATGCTATCTATGATAGCTTGCATGCTGGTAGCAGGCTAGTACAAAGCTCAGCGTAAATTGTAAAGCCCACCCAGGAAGCAAGATAATTTCTTGGACAGTCAGCTTGTATGGCCACTGCTTGACTGAGCCACTTGAAAGCTATGACAACAGTGACTGCAGTGGCAGGATAGGTAACTCGTATGTATAGAGACCTATCAAAATCTCAATTTCGCAAAATCCATGGGGTGAGGGGAGAATGTTACTGAAAAGAAAATGCTGGCTCCCCAGAGGGAGCCAGCAGTCCTCATGACACTGTGATAGCCTACTGAAGTGGGAAAGGAGGTGGCCTGCCCACTTGAAGGGCTGTGAACAAGATGGATGCTGCCCCTTGCTACTGATTGGTTGCAAGGGCTGCCTGTCATGTAGTCCAGCTCCTCTCTACCAATCAGTAGCAAGGGATAGGGCCACATGACAGGCAGCCCTCACAGCCAGTCAGTGGCAAGGGGCAGGGCCAGTCAGCCAGTTGGGGAGGGCAAGTCCTGCCCCCCCCCCATGAAGTGGCTGCCAGGCCCCACATTCTTCTGCCTGCAAAATCAGGAGGCAGCTGCCACAAATTTGGTAGGTCACCACCTATGTAGAATATACATCAATAATTTCAAGAGGAAGTAGAATATACAGAGTTTGAAAAGGAGAGAAAACACAGCTTGGGAATTACTTGCATGAGAAAAAAATAAAGTAGGCAGTTCTAGTCTGAACTCTGTCTCCAGTCCAAAAGGGTTGGTAGGAAGACCGTTGCAGTGAGATCACCAAGCTGGTCATATAGATTTCTAGTATACACCTTTCATTTTGTTTCCTATTGCTAGTCAGAAGTAATTATTTGATTTCTTTTCTCATAAAGGCAACAATTAAGACTTTTTTCCAGCACTTAGTTTACTGGTGAAAAATCCAGTAAATGCGTAACAGGACCTCTAGACTAATAATCATCAGTTATACAAGTCATTAACATTTCACTCTGTCTTGGTGTGGTTGTTTGAAAAATACCCATTTGGGTTCTTGCATCAGGTATGTAACAATTTAAGCATTTGCTAAAGTCAGAAGCAAGTTTTCTGACGTATGATGTAATCTACTGTCTGGGATTTCTTACTATGTATGGAAACATTAAAAAATGTTAAAAATCTTAAACTGGCCCTCCTTTTCCCAGGGCAAATTATTTCAGCAAGAAAATGTTGATGGGTCAGGGATGGTGTCTTCACTTCCAATGTTTACTACTATGCTGTCTGTATTTTGGAAGTAATAACTAAGAGGCTTATTCTGAAATTTTAGATTATATAACAATGCAACAGGCTTTCCCATGGCTGCTTAGGCTACTTTCATGCATTTAGCTCTAGCTGTACATGGCTTATTAGGGATTTACAGAAGAAAAATATAAAAAATTCCCAAAAGCTCTAGCTGTACATGGCTTATTAGGGATTTACAGAAGAAAAATATAAAAAATTCCCAAAAGCTCTAGCTGTACATGGCTTATTAGGGATTTACAGAAGAAAAATATAAAAAATTGCCAAAACCATGTTGAATCTGCTCAATTAATTTTCTAACATCTAGGCAATTTGGATTCTGCCAAAAATGCTTAGTGTAAGGCACTAAAAGTGAGTGAGGATAGTAGAGTCCAGCCTGTATCTTGCATTGCTCTTGGCCAGCATTCTGGAAAGCATCAAAGGCATTTCAGAATAAGATCATGTTTTAATCTCAGGGTTTATGGGGCTGTTACTCTGGACAATCACCTTCCTGAAATGTCAAATCATTTCTGACAACAGTAATGTATGTGGAGCTCAGTGAATGATGTTGCTAACACATTTCTGCTCTGCACCGTAAAAGAATCTTGCAAACTAGTCCACCGTTCATCTTCTGGAATGATTGTCACAGCAGGTAGCAATTTGCTCTGGGTATGCATGAACATACATATAGAGTATCAAGAGGCAGGAATCCCCTTATCTTTTCAGAGGGATTTCTCTGCTTTTGTGCCTGTGAATTCTTATTTCCAAAACCTTTTCCATTCCTCATCTTACTGAGGAAGAACATTGCTATTCTCCCATGAGGACAGCTCCACAGCATTTTCCAAACATTAATAAGCTCAGTCTTTTCTTAGGTAGGTATATAATGTACATTTTAGAAGCAACATAATCGAAATTGGATTTACAATCCAGGTAATCCAACCTTGAATACTGTTGTGTTTACAACACAACTCTCTTCCTCATATGGTCAGATTCCTGACCCTATTCTTACTCTATGCTGCTTTCCATTAGCTTTTTTCTTGCCTCACAGGGCTTTCTTTGTAATTATACTTTCTTTAGACCCTTCCCCCAACTTCCAACCACCAATCTCAACAGCCAGGGAATTCTCCAGGCCCCAACATCCCCTCATTTCTCTCATTAACAGGACATCATAAAAACACATCTTGGCAACTTTCTAAAGCAGGGGGAGGAAAGGAAGTTAGTCATAGATGTAATCACCTTTGGTTCATTTTTTTCACCCACTCAAAAAGTATTTTATTTCAGAATTTCACAAAGTAGAAATTCTTCAACTCTGTAACTTGCCTTCTACCCTACAAGAACAAATAGGAATGGCAGGAAATATCTAAATGTGAAATCCTTTCATCCTTTGTCACAGCATTGTTTAATTCACTGGATTTCACCAATCCAATTGTGGATTTTCCTGTTTTTTATGCATGTCAGTTGTTTTCTTGGAACGCATCATGACAAAGGAATAACAACCATTAGGCTAGGGACAAAAGTTACATATAAACTGGTTTAAGTGATTGGAAATTGGTTTAAACCTGTACAGAACAGAAGTTCAGTGGACATAAATCACTTTCAAAACAGCCAAAACCAGTTAAGATAAACTTGGTTGGATGTAGTATCAGACTTAACTGGTTTAGATTAAACCAGTTTATGGAACTTGTCCCAGATCCCTTCCTGATTCTAGTTAACTCACAGTTTCCCAGCATCCCATGATGCTTTGCAGCCCTGGGCTATGCTATCTCCTCCAATGGAGCAGGGATTGCTCACACCTCTGTTCCTTAGCCTGCTTCCTGTGTGTCAGCACATAAGGATGGGTGGGATGGGGTGGGACAGACCCCAGACCCCCCTTAGCCAGGGTCTACACAGCATTGTTGGGGGAGGGAAAGCCCCTGCAGTGGGGGCTTTTTGACTGTTGGCAGCCCTCCCCTCGCCAAGCTAATTGCTTCATTGGCTGCCACAGGATGGAGGAAGTAGTCCTCCCAGCCAGGTGCCTGTCTTTGCAGGCCAGCATAGGGGCACCAGGGAGCCCCTGCATTGAGGGGCTTCCTCTCATCCCAGCCCAGGGCAGCCCCAGAGAACTGGGGGTGGGAGGAATTATTTCCCTCCCAAACCCCAGAGCTGCTTGCCTTGGCTCCTGCAAGTCTCAGGCAGCCTCAGGGAGTGGAGGGAAATTCTCCTGCTCCTCTGCATTTGGTTTTGCCTCAGTTGCTGTGAGTTGCCGGGCAGCAAAAAAACCTCCCTGTGCTCCCTGAGGATGCCCCAGGCTATCCCTGAAACTTGCAACAGCTAAGGCAAGCAACTCTGGGGTTTGGGAGGGGAAGAATTTCTCTTAGCTCCCTGGGGCTGCGAGACCCTGGGCTGGGGTGGGGGATCCCTGGCACCCCTATGCTGGGCTGCATGGGCAGGCACCCAGCCAGGAGAACTCCTTCTCCCTCCCTCTGGTGGCAGCAGCTAAAGCAATCAGCAGTTGGGAGGGGGAGAAATTCCCCCTCAGCTCCCCAGGGCTGTCTGGACTGGGGGAAGCTCCCCCGAAGTGAGCCAGCACCCAGACAGCAGGTCCTTAACCCCCTATGTGAGGGCAGTAGGGGGTTAGGGGCATGTACTGAGGAGCCAGCTGGGGACACTTGCTGGGCTGGCAGTGGCCAGCAGACTGGGAGGTGTGCTCTAGCGCCCCCTGCCTACTAGCCTGGGTCAGTGCAGGCCTCCCCCTGCCTTTCCCAGTTGAAAACTGAATGTCAGTTCAGTTGGTTATTGGTTCAATCACAGCTTAGAGGAAGCTGCCTATATTGAACCGATTCTGCCTTGGGCTTTTTGACCATCTGTACTTAGCCATAAAGCCTATACGGTGAATGTTATATTGTTTTTTTCCTGATATGCTGTTATTAGAATTTTAAAAAGTTCATCCAACAGACGTGTATACACACTTCAACTTTAAAACCTCTGTTTGGGAAAAAGAACATAAAGCTTCAGTATTTTCTTAAGCAAAATATTTTATTTTCTTTAATGCAGCATTAAAAACAAGTGTAATGATTGCCAAAAAGCTTGCAGCATAAAGGATTGCACTATTCAGAGGAAGCAACTGAAACATGTAAAGTGATCTAACAAAGAGTAGAGGACATCAAAGAGCATAGATCATCTTTACAAGAGAGATAAGGGAGAAGAAAGGAGTCTCAACAGGGGAGAAGCACTGTCTAGAATTTAAAGAAGAAACCAATTGCTAAAACCACTCCCTTAGTAATTCACCTTCTTCTCTTTGGTCTTATGGTATATTTGAGCCTTGGCTCACAGAGATATACATTCATGTTATATAGCAATTTTAAATATACAAGTGTGATAGTTTTTAGAGGTAAAGGTAAAAACCTTTACCTCTAAAAGCCAATCTTTACATTGGCTGCTTAATGATGGCATGCAAATATCTGAAGGTTTAGTCCTATGTCACTATTATAGTATTACCATGGTAACTCACCAGGTTTGTGTTTTAGCTTGTATTTGAGTTCAAAGCTTATGGAAGTTGTCTTTTAGCAAGAGACAAAGATTAGACTAGGGTGTGCAGTTCAAGGGACCATGAGGAAGATTGTGTTTACTCACTGAATGCTGTCTGAAAAAAGACTTTCTAGCATCTCATCAGCCCTACAATGCTAAGAGGGAAACTAAATCAGGAATGTGAGCAGCATAGAAAGTTTGAAGATGCTAAGAGCTGGAAGACTATTGAGGAGGTAATAAATGTATTTCTCTTTCTCCATTCATGGGGTTTTGTTTTTTTTTTTATATTTGTTTGTTTGAACAGAGATGGTCTGTAGCTTTTTTTTTTTTTTAAAAAAGTCTTCATACCACAAGCCATATTGCTACCCTGCAGCTAAAACAGATAGCCAAGGATGTTGATGTGCTACTTAAAAAGAGCTATAAACTAGCAGTGGCTAGTGGCAAGACAGACTATTTAAAAAAGGATCTGACGCCTATTTCAGCACAGAATCAATAGATGCTTGTAAAATCAGAATGATGCCATTTACACAAAATACAATGACAAACTTCTGAGACAAACATTAATTAATTAATCTTAAAACTTCAGTAATTATAGCAAAATGTACAAATTAGACACCAGTTCACTGCTGGGGTTCAGTTAAAATAGGGCCAAAAGCTCCGAATCCCATACTCCAAAAGAGAGGGAACACAGTCACACTCCTTGCTTTGTTTAACATCTTATGAATCTGATGTCACTTCAAAATGGAACACACTGTTGAATGGGAGATAAGGTCCTTAAAAAAAGAACAGACGATAAAGAGAAAAATTTACAGCAAAGCTGGTGTGTGAGCCCACTATAACCCAACAACTGATTTAAAAAAACAAAACAAATTAGTTTGTAGTGAAGTGTTAAAGCATTACTGCAAGAGGGACTACAGAGAGAAAAGATTAGAAGACAGAATTCTTTAAAGACAGACTCTGAACTCTTACCTAAAAGAATATCCCCAAGATTTAACTTAGGGAAGGGAAGGGTTAAAACAGGCTCTAAATAACCAGCCTAACACTAATTTGTTATGGCAGTAAACCTGAATAGAGTTGATGTGATGAGGAACTGAAATTGCTTGCACATTAACTCCATATGGTTAAGGGCTTAAAACCTTTCAAACCAAGTCTGCTCTGAGCTGTGATGTTAATATTGTTCCTCCCATATTTATTTATTTTATCAATTAGAGATATTTCTTTTGGACAGGACCAAGCTAACTTGTTTCAATGTCTTAAATTAAACTAGAAATTAACTAATGCTTCCAATAATAAAATGTTAACATTAGGCCTACATAGTATTTAAAACATTCTGTATGATTTAAACATGCTCTTTTAACCATACTAACACAAGAAAAGAATAAATATGGTACTCAATGTAAAGCAGGGAGATAGATGACCCAGTTTCTCAATCTGAGATTCATTAGCATTTCCTTGTGCCACTTAGGTTAGAGACAAACATTAGGTAATGCTTTCCCTGTATTTCAGGCATGAGCCCAACTAGATAATTCAATCATTAACTTAACAAGTCATGGCTGATTTTCCGGCTGGATATTTAACATTAAAGGACAGCTCTGAACAGATTATCATTAAAGATCACCAAAAGAACACTTGGCCTACTGTAAAATACAAGAAAATCCATGTATTTCAACTATCACTCCTACCCATTATTTTAAAGTTAAATTAGATAGCACAGATACGATTTACTTACTTGTCTAAGGCAACAAGCCATCCTTAGTAATCTAAAGAGAAAGCAACAAACCAACTAACTGATGCTCCCAAAATTACAATCAATCTAGGGCAGGGCTGTCAAACAAACAGCCTGTGGATTGTATCATTTGTAGAGCCATGTCATTTCACCCAGGAATTCAGGGGAGAGGGGAAAAGGTGCAGGGACCAATGCCAAAATCTAGCATATGAAACATCATTAGGGATGAGTGTCAGCAACAGGGGTAAGCACTGGCTGCATTAACGCCTACAGCTCCCTGCCTCCCATTTGCCCAGCTCCTGAGGCAGTCTGGGGTCTGGATCTAGCCCCCAAGGGGTCTGTGGTCCAAATCTGGCTCCTAAGGTTAGGGACAGAAGGTACACATAAATCAGTTTAAGTGATAAGAAACTGATTTAAACCTGTAACAGAACAGAAGTTCAGTGTACTTAAACCACTTTCAAAATAGCCCTGGGCTATGCTGGCTGCTCCAGGGGAGCAGGGTCTACCCCAACCCCTCTGTTCCCTAGCTGGAGCACTGTTCTTTCTCTGACTGACTAAGGAGTGGGTAGGGGTAGGGGAGCAGACCCCCCACAGCTGACTACTACTGGCACAGGGAGGGGGGTGGATCACCAGACCACCAGCTGGGTGCTGCTGACATACAGAGAGCGGGGAGCCTGCAATGTAGGATTGACTGCCCCCCAGAGCCATGCTCCCTTCTCAGCCTCTGGGCTGGCTAGGGGTGGGGGTATGGAGAAAGAAGCTAGCACTGGGCCTCGACTCTGCCCCGAGAACTGGGACCCAAGAATCATGCCCCCTCCTCAGCCTCTTGGCTGGCTGGGGGTGGTGGGGGAAGCCTGCAGCAGGGGGCTTCATTTTGCCCCTCTACCCCCAGAGCCACACCACCTCTCGGCCTCTGGACTGGCTGGGGGTGGAGGAGAGAGGAAGTCCTTAGGAGGGGACTTCGCTCCACCCCAGAGTTGGGAGCCAGGAGCCAAGCCCCAGCAAGGACTTCACCCCCCACCCCACCCTCCCCCAGGTCCTCAACCAGCTGGGAGGCTGAAGAGAGTATGGTTACAAGACCCCAGCTCCACTCTGGTTCCCGACCCCTATCCACCCTCCCTCAGTTGGCCCCCAAAACAGAGTAAAGCCCTTGGTTCAAGCTCCCCATGCTGGGCTGCTCCTGGCTGGGGGTTCAGTGATGGGCTGGAGAGGTGGGTTTTCCCTCTCACCCATTCCTCCACTGCCTAGGAGCTGAGGAGGGCATGTGGCTGGGGGGTGCTATTGGGCTGGGCCATTGCAGGGGTTTGGGTGCCTTTCCTGTTTGAAAAGTAAACATCAGTTCACTTGCTTATTGGTTCAATCTATGCAGTTTAGAGAAACCTGCAATGATTGAATCGATTCAGCTTCAGGCTTTTGGACTGTCTGCACTTAGCCTAAGAAGCTAAGTGAGTTTGACAGCTGTGATCCAAAGGATTCCCAAAGATTCTTACTGAAGTAAGAAGTAGGTCGGTCCTTTAGGCCTTGAAAAAGATTTTAAGAAATCCTGGGAATCTAGCCTTCACTACCCTTAAGGTCAGAGACATTGTGTGGTTTTCAGAACCTGTGGACTTATCCATAACCTGGACAATGGTCAGAGTTGATTTGGTATCCTAGGGCTTACCACCAAGCATCTGAGGTAGCTATCCTAGAACTTATCACCAAAGACAGACAAGTAACCATAAACTGAAAGACAGTGAAATATTAAGAATAAAAGAACCAAACCAAACAGTTTGCTTTATACGTCTTAGCTTAAAACCCAAGGCCTGGGCAAAAATTAGTAAGAGATGTGTCGACTGTGCTACTGCAGTAAGTTACTGGTCAAAGGAATCAAAACACTTGGAAGGCATCTTCTACAACAGGGGTGGGCAAAATACAGCCCGCAGGCTGGATCTGGCCTGCAAGGTCATTCTATCTGGTATGCAGGGCCACTAAAAAAAATTTAGAAAATTAATATTTCTCTGCCCTTGGTTCCTGTCAAAAATGACAGGAACCAAGGGCAGTAGGACCCAGGGGAAGCCTGCTGGGCTCCCACAACAGCGTGGCCTGCCTGGCCCCACCCCCCAGCCAGAAGCCCCTGCCACAGTTTGTGGACTGGCAGTGCAGGAAGCTCAGGTAAGTGGGGGCGGGGCGACCCCAGGCAAGGAAGGAGCGCCAGGGGGAAGCAGCCCCTCCCCACTCACACCCAGTGCCTTGCACTGCAGCTGCTTGCAGCCTGCACGGGGCTGCCTGTGCCCAGTCCGGACAGCCCTGTGCGGGCTGCGAGTGCCTGCAGCTTGGGGTTCCGGGCATGAGAGGGGCCACTTCCCCCCCACACTCAGCTTTTCCCTGGGCTCCTTCCCTGCATGGAGGAAAGCAGCCCCTCGCCGGCGCCCTGTGCTGCAGGCACTCGCAGCCCGTGCGGGGCTGTCCGGAGCAGGCACAGGCAGCCCCAAGCTGGCTGCAAGCAGCTGTAGCATGGGGCACCGGCCACGGGGCGGGGCTTTTTCCCCCCAGCGCTCAGCATCACCTTGTAACCTGGTCCCACTGTCAGGCCTGCAGTGGGGCAGGTTACAAGCTGGTGCTGAGCGCAGGGATAAGTGGCCCCTCACCCACCCTATGGCCAGTGCCCCACGCTGCAGCCACCTGTAGCCCACATGAGGCTGCCTGTGCCTGCTCCAGACAGCCCCACATTGGCTGCGAGTGGCTTCAGCAGGGAGCACCGGCCATGGGGTGGGTGAGGGGCCGCTTTTCCCCATGCTCAGCACCAGCTTCTTCCCTGCTGGTGAGCTGGGGGTCGGGGCTGAGCGC
>NW_017728998.1:31584534-31589473 GCF_001723915.1 Gavialis gangeticus | reverse complement strand
GCGGGGCTGGGGGGCACTGGGTGTGAGCAGGCAGGGAGCCAGCAGGAACACGGGGCCCGCACCAGCGTCCCGGGGCCAGTACCAGCAGGCCCCAGAGCAGGGTGGCAGAAGTGCAGGGTCCCAGTTGGCAGGGGCTCTGTAGAGCTGGGCCAGCTCCCCTCTCCCTGCTGGTGCAGCCCAGCCCAGCTCCACAGACCCTTGCCAGCCTGTGCCCCACTCTGTGCCCCACTGGTGCTGGCCCTCAGACATTGGTTCCAAGATGGTGACCAGGGGGTGGGGCACCTGTCACAGGGTGGAGCTACCCATGCAGCCCTCGACAGCCTGCCAAAACTGGGTAAGCGGCCCTCTGCCCAAAATACTTGCCCGTCCCTGTTCTACAACTTCTTGGTGTTCTTTGTTTTTTGACAGCTGTTGTTAGAAAGTTTTTCTGGCTATGCAGTCAAATCTAATCTGTATGCATTTTAGATTTCAGAGAGGAGGGGAGGGGAGCATTCTTGAAGACTAACAACAACAAATTTCTTTTCAATGCTAAGCCTTGTAATGTTATTGCATAAGTGATTAAAAAAGCAGTCTCCTAACTCACAGTGAAAACAGGTGTATATATTCAAGTAGAGAGATCCAACATCATGTCCAGAGAAATGTATGAAGACAGCATATGGGAATAATATCTCCTTTTCAAGAGAAGCTGAGAGAAGTATATCCTGCTTCCTTCTAATTCATACTAAGACAAGAAAATATGTAATTTTTTTGGAAACTGATTTAACTGTTGGCCTGCCAGGATTAAAAATCACAATTATAACAATTTTGAATAGAATTAAGCTTCAGCCTTAGTAACCCAAATAACGTGAATAAAGTTTTGAAGCCCATCTTCTGTATTTTCCTCTATGTTCCCTGTTGTTCCAAGCTACATACACATTCCAAGTTTTTTTTTAAATCAAGTATTTAATTCAGGAGAGCAAAAGCATCCAATTTTAGATAATAAAAATTGCTTCACAGAGTTTCTTTCTATTCATCTTTATGCATACATCATGCTTCAAAAATAGTGAATGAATTTTAGAATATATAATGAATTTTATAAACCTTTCCCAAATGTATAAGCCTTTCCCAAATCCCAGAACTGATTTGGGAAAGGCTTATAATTCATGTGGGGTATAATTTACCCAATTATAAAAAATAGTTTATTATACCTCAATATAAAAACAGTTATGTATGTAATTAGGCTTAATACTTCCCTGACTACAAACTTTTAAGCTTAACATATGCTCAAGGAGGGAAGTAAATCAATCAGATTTTCAGAAATCTTAAAAGTACTTTCTACAAGTTTTCCCAAACTACAGTTACTGGTCATGTAGAAAGAGATGTCTGTCTTCTTTGATAAGCCTAAGGGCAACAGATGTAAATGCCAGTTACAGTCTGTGTGTTTATCATACTTTGCTTAGGAAACTTTCAGCTCTAGAAACAGTTAAGAGCAAACAATAACCATTAAACAGTAGCTGAATGTTAGACCTTTGCAAAATATCTTTTTTTTTTTTTTAAATGGTTTCTTGGGCCTACTATGCACCAAGATATAATTTTTATTACTTTCTTATGCAATTAATTTGTACCAAAATACACAGATTTCTATACAAGGAGAGTAAACTCTATTTACAGGTCTCCAGATTGGAAAAGCACATTCCATCACTGTTAACATTTAGTCTCTAAGTAATGCTGCACTTACTCATTGAAGCCAGCTTTAATATTGCATCAACCCAGAAATTATAAAAAAAACACCGTATGAGAAAAGCAACATTAACAGCAACATAAAATCCCATTCCCCCTCCAATTCTAGACCTCTAAATACAAGAAAATAAAAATCAAGAAAGCCTTTATTTATAATTCTTTCAAAGTCCATTGTTTTTTCAAGAAGTCATTTTTTCTCCAATGTCTCTTGATAGGCAATGAATCTTCTCAAATTCATTTTTACATTGTCTAGGACACACAACTGGTCCGTGCTGTACTGTTTTTTTCCTTCTTTCCGTATCTGCAATAAATATATATATTGCAGAGAGAGAGATTACACACACAGAGATATACATAGACACGCACACAATTGAGAAGGCAAATCTGTCAGACTGGATCAGCCAATTTTATAAGAACTCCTCTGATATCCTCTGGCAAGACACTACTGTCTTGCACTCTTTCACAAGCACATGCTTGTACACACACACACACACACACTTTTACACAGACTAATTTATGTTCTAAATCCTTTTACTGCCCACCTATAATAAAAGTAGTCATTACTAATACCATTTTTACTCGAATCTAAGATGACACCCCCCCATTAGCATGGGGGAAAACCCCACTCATCTTAGATTCAACGGGGGGGGGGGTATGGGATACCTACCCTCATTTTGAAGACTGGCTGGAATTCTTTCAGTGCTGGGAGCAATTTAATCTCAACAGCTGCTGTTTCAGCTTCTTTACCATCTGCAAAAACATCAAAAAGTGCATCCAGAGCTTCTCCAGCTACCACAAGTGAAGAGTCCTTCACAGCAACCTCAAGAAGAAATTTCCCAATCATCTGAAAGAGACATTTTTTTTTAATAACACAACATTAAAAAAGTTTGGCTAAGCAAGTGTTCAGGTTCACACACACATACACACACTTTTTATATATTACCTTTAGTGTTTCAGCTGAATCTTCTACTTTTGCCAGCACACTCCCAGCAATTCCTAGGATACTAACTACATTTACTCTAACACTTACATTGCTGCACTGAATTCCAGCTTCACATAAAGTTATCAGCTGCTCAGGAGTTATACACTGTTTAAAAGAAACAAAAGGCACTTGTCAGACACATTTAAAACTTCCATAGGAACACTACTATAAGACTAATACTTAAATCATATGCTTCCATAGAAGATATTCAGACAATCCTACATCAGATAATCAGCACAAATATTATGAAACGTGAATCCCGAAGCATAAAGATCAAGTGTCCTTGCACTCTTCAAGCTATTTCTCCAGAACAATCTTGAGGCTTGTCGTTCTGGCCCAGCAGAAGAAAAAAAAAAAAATAGAACCATAAACTACTGTTCAGTTAATCCCTAAAGTGCCAACCTACCTTGCTTTCTGCCTGACTTCAAACTAACTCAGTTAACTACCTCTCTCTATGCCATTAGAGTTCACAATACAGAAAGGCTTTATTCATAGAGTTTAATGTCAAAAGAAACTTAGATCATCTAGTCCAGGGGTTGGCAACCTACCAGGAGTGGTGGGCTAAATTAATGCAGCATGGTCTGAAGATAGGCCATCGCTTGTGACCCAGCTGCTGCTGCATCCCCCACTGCCCAACTGCTGCTACTGTGCTCATGACATGCCTGCTGTTAAATACCATCAATTCCCCCCATCCCCCAACTGCCACTGACACCCTACCTTGATACCGGCCAGATACAACTGCATGGCAGGCCACATGTAGCTTGCCAGCTATAATTGCCAAACCTTCATGTACTCTTAACATCCTGTCTATGAAAACTATGAAAGGACCTCATGAGTTTAGTAGCCCACTGAGCTGCTGTGGTTAAGGCAAGGTTTCTAAAATCTGTCACACAGGGCAACAATGTAGTCAACCTACTACCTGGCCACCTTTAATGCCCCAGCTCAAGTGACCCAGTAACAACTCGACTGACCAAGGAGGGTCTTTGGTATCAAGCCATTATATTTCTTTTTGTTACCCTTTATATTAATCCTAAATGCCACATGTGCATGGCAGGAAGCTCAATTCTGGGATCCAGCATCACATCGTATCACACCTCATTGCCACTGTAGGGAAAGCTCAGGATTATATCAGCTGGGGGACTCTCAGCCACAGTAGTGCATGATGCACCCCTTCAGATGACAGCCTAGTCAGTTTACAGGGCTCCTAGCTACAAAGGCACAGACCCTGCTACACATGCAAATTAAAGTTGGATAGAAACCAGCTATAAAATTATTACACATTTTCCAGCTCTAATTTTATAGCTGGGTGGACTCTTAAGACATGATAGTTAATTTGCACATGTAGTGGGTCTAAATAAACTGTGCAATTAACTAGGCAATTGCATAATCCATGCAACATGTAGAGGGGCCCTTCTGCTGAAAACTAGGAAGATTGGAAAAGTCTCTCACCTGTGATATGTTCTTTGATGCCATTGTTTGCAAGAGAGCCCTCAAGGCACTAGTTACAGCTTCTAGGAACTCAGTGTCTTTAGGAAATTCTGTCCAAAAACAAAACAACACACAGCCAAAACAAGCTTCAAATTATTTTAAAGACATTACAAACTGAAGAAAAACAAGGTTCCTTTTTCTGCGCCAGCCTCTTCCATCTATTAGGTACTACTGAATATTGAAAGCTAAATTTTTCAAGATTAGACTTCTAGACTTGCAAGGGGAAACCATAATTTTGTGTTCAAGATCAACTGTGCCTGCAACAGTCACAGATTATGCCTAAAAACTAAGACCAGAGATACCCAAGATTAGGATGTTAAGTGACCCATTGTATCAGCACAAAATTGCAATCAGAAAAACAGAAGTCAAATTAAGGTTTGACTGAGCACTGGCACCAAGCATGCAGACATCAGAGGCACAACTGCAATACTAACAGGATAACCAAAGGGGAGCTTCATGTGTATTTTAAAACTTAATCCCAGCTCTCTTAAACAGGTTTGAAGGACTGTCATGCTTTTGGATTTGAAATTCTAATCTAATCCCAGAAAACTGACATCTCCCTTTGTGGACCTGTATTCTTCCCTGCGAAGCAATAAATATTGGTTCTATGATTTAAGTTGTTCTCACTGGAGGCGTCTACACAAGACACTAAGTAGTCTCTGTAAGAACTACTTCACAGTTAGGGCAGCTAGGATCTGGACCCAACTTCCAAGGGAAGTGGTGCTGGCTCCTACCCTGGGGGTCTTTAAG
>NW_017728998.1:31575130-31579534 GCF_001723915.1 Gavialis gangeticus | reverse complement strand
TTAGACATCCGTAAGAACTACTTCACAGTCAGGGAGGCGAGGATCTGGAACCAACTTCCAAGGGAAGTGGTGCTGGCTCCTACCCTGGGGGTCTTTAAGAGGAGGCTTGATGCCTACCTAGCTGGGATCATTTGAGCCCAGTTTTTTCTCCTGCCCTGGCAAGGGGTCGGACTTGAAGATCTATAAGGTCCCTTCTGACCCAACTTCTATGATTCTATGACACTACGTTGCTGTAGCATCAACAGGCACGACCCGTGACACCACCACTACTGCATAGTAGCAATAAGCTACTGCAGTCAATCGTTGCTACTGCACAGTAAGGTCAAGAAAACGATCTGTGCAGTGCTAGGACTCTGCAATACCAGCTAAAACAAATACTAAATGATTGTGCAGTAACAACAAGTGTAGCTAGACACACACGTAGACACTCACATTAACTAACAACCGCCCAATACCACCAATTATCTTCTTACACGTCTATTAACGTAGTACTTTTTATAGTCTCATTTTATTCTTCTTAGGCTGCCGATCGCAGACTCGTGCCAAAAATAGAAGCTTGTTTTTTGTCAAACTAAGCAGCTAGGCCCCTGTCCTGTAGTCCACATAATTCACCAGGTGTTATAGGACTTGCCCGAACCTACTTTGTCTTAACATGTTATCTACTACAGCTGGGAGCAGCTCATCCTACAAATCTCGCCACAGCAGAAAATATGGGGCTAATATTTCCATATCAATGTAAGCAGGCTCCTTTTAGCTGTTCTTTTTTGGCACCACGTTTCTTCAACTCTTCATTCCTCAAAACACTATTTAAAAGCTTTCTTTATTCTGATTATTGCGCATTGCAACACGTAGAGTCACAGAACTCACAGTTCTGCTCCAGAAGTATGTAACAGACTATACATACACCTCCTTTTAGAAGGTTTTTACACTGAGCACCATATTGTGCATTTCGACATGTGATGGCCTTTCACGGCCTGGGCTCACAAAAGCTTATGCTTATATATATATATAAAAAAAAATCTGATGTAGTTAGTCTATAGCCTTCTGCCCAACTTCAGACTAACATGACTATTTCTTTCCTTTTTCCTTCAGTCAGTGTCCCTTGTAACCTGGACTATGATATTTATTATACAGTTTCTTAAAATGTTCTCCAGGCAATCGCATTTTGAAAGACATATTAATGCAGCATTGTACTATGATGTTGCAAGTTAATACTATACATGCCTTGCTGGCAGCTGTGAACTGAGAATTCTGGGCAGGGGGAAC
This sequence comes from Gavialis gangeticus, assembly GCF_001723915.1. Taxonomy (NCBI): domain Eukaryota; kingdom Metazoa; phylum Chordata; order Crocodylia; family Gavialidae; genus Gavialis; species Gavialis gangeticus. The sequence goes on along the minus strand of NW_017728998.1, from coordinate 31,578,268 downwards.
AGGGGGATTCCTAAATGTTTGCTAAGAGATTGAGAATTATTAAAGTCATGAATAAGCTAAGTTTCTTAAGCCCTATTTTAGGACTAACATACTTTTCAGTCAGCTTCCAGAACTCCACCAGGCTTTTACTGCCCAGTAAAAGCAAGTCAGTGATGTGGATACACACAATTTTCACCAATTTTAAGAAACACACTACTAAAATACAGTTATATTAAGTGATTCAGATTGCCAACAGTGTTAGACTACCTGTGGTGTTCTGATCTGTACTAAGCCTCCCAATATGCTGCTGTCTTGACATTTCTATGAAGTCTAATCTTTGTGAAGTGTCCTATTTTAAAACAACATTTTTGTAAGAACATCATCCATTAGATTAATTTTTTTTTGAATGAAGACAAAGACAGACCACTACTATTCTTGGAAATCTAGTAACTAGCTTCTGAGCCTAGTTTAAAAACAAAATGTTAAATGCTGTTACACCCTTAAATCACTTGCCTAACTGCATTTTCCAAACTACACACCTACATGCATAAGTCAGCCCCACGAAACAGAACAGCCCTTTCCTTCTCTAGTGTAATAAAACACATTAATGCTGGAGTTGCCTGCTGTGACCACTTTTTGAAAAACTTCCTTTTGCTCAAAATATGCTACATGCCAATGCTGTACATGATCAGGGTTCTCCTAGGAAAACAGGCCACATCAGTTTTGGGCATGCCAATGTATGGCCAATATCAAGTATTCCTGCATTCAGAAGGGAACATAAAACATAATGGAATTGCATGTTAATGATAATAGAGGCAATCAAACCCTTTAACAATACCATCTGAAATTTACCTGACTGAGAAAAAACTAACTGGGACAGATGCTCTGAAAGTGACTGAAGTGCCAAAGATCCTCCAAGGCAATCCACATCTGCTACTAACAAAATGCTATGGAGACATGTTAGAGCTCTACACTGGACCACGTTCAACCTGGAATAAACAGTAAAAAGAATGCCATTAGTGACTCTGTACATTAATAATCTTTTTTTTTGAGAAAGCAAAGAACTTACATTCCAATAGGAAGTCTGGACAGAGGGTATAATTTATCAGATCACTTGAGATAATGTACTTGCATAGAAATATTTGTATCTTGTTACTGAATCATACTATAGGAAGCCAGTATGGTCTAGTCTCGAAGGTGAGCCAGCACAGGCCTTTCCTTGTAATGCCAAGTCTTCAATTTCAATTATGTTTTTAAAAAAAATCTATAAATACTAGGGCTGTGCGAAGCTTCAGGTGCTGATTCAATTCAGAGGAGATTCAGCCCAATTTGGTGGCCGAATCTCCAAATCCGAATCAAACCAGGGACCAATAAAAATGTCTGAATCGATCTGAACCTCTCTGAATCTTCAGAAAAGAGTCGGAGAGCTTCGATGATTCGGACAGTCCCCAAAACTCGCCAGCTCCTGCAGCTGCCCCGCCCGTCCCAGTTTCCAGTGCTTTAAAGAAAAAGCCTCCACTCACTGGGTGCTGCCGGATGGAGGGCAATTCCCGCTGCCCCCTGCTGCATGGGGGGCTCTACATGAGCCCCCTAACCCTCCCCAATGTCTCAGCCCCCACATGGCTGCCCCACCTGCCCCAGCTCCGGCCCTTTACAAAAAGAACTTGAAAAAGCCCCTGAACTCACCAGCTCCTGCAGCAGCCCCGGGGCTTCGGAGGGCTCGTGGAAGAGCCCCACACGCGGTGTGGGGCAGTGGGGATCACCCCCCACCAGGCAGGAATCGGCGAGTCCAGTGGTTTTTTGTTGTTTTTTTTTCCTTAAATGGCTGGAGCTGGGACAGGTGGGGCAGCCATGGGGAGAGCTGGGAGGTCGGGGCTCATGGCAGAGCCCCCCATGCAGCATGGGTCAGTGGGGATCGCGCGCTCCCCCACCCCCCGCAGCACCCAGTGAGTCGCGGCTTTTTTTTCCTGAAGTGCTGGGAACTGGGATGGGTGGGACACCATTGCCAGGCTGGGAAAGCAGGCACAGGATGGGCCTGGGTGATTCAGCCAAAAATCAATTCGGGACAGTGATTCAAATCATCAAATCAAATTGCTGTCCCCTGAATTGGCCAAATCTGAAGCGAATACTAGCCGCTTTGCACAGACACAGACCTAATAAATACCCTGGAAATAAAGCATGTCAGTAAAATACCTACTTTCTAATTAATGGTTTCCAAGATGGGCTATGTGCACAGAGGTCTACAGCAACACTGTTTGGAAAAGCAGTTTTGTCAAGAATCTGAAAGGAAAAGAAAAAGTTTAGCAGTGAGGTTCTTTCATTTTGGTGACAACCACCTAATGGAAAATAAGGTGTGCGCTCATCTCAGTGCTGACTCTGCCATTCACATCTGCTACCACGCATCATCTTGCCATTGAGGGAATTTGGCATCTATTTTGTGGGTTATTCGATATTAATTTTTCCTTTGCAGATAGCCTTTAATATGCTCAAAGATTACTTTTTTTTTTTTTATATATATATATATATATATATATAAATGGGAATAAAGAATCTTTGTACTTCAGAACTCAAGTTAGGTATTTTATTAGTTAAAAAGTCAGCTTACAAAGTCATGCATATCTAGGGTTTTAATAGGGTTACTATATTTCCAGTTCCAAAAAAGAGGATACCTGTCGGGGGGCAGGGAATATGATGGGGGGGGAGTTGCTAACTGTTATGGTAAATAACAAGTGTTATTGCCTCAAAAATTAAATATAAAACAAAATTAAAGCCACAGCCCCCAGGGCCCTGCTGGCACCCTTCACTCCCAACCCACAGCCCCCCCAATCCCTGCTGGTACCTCTCACTGCCCCCAACCCTGCCAGAGGGGACCCCCAGCTGCCCCTGTCCCGACTGGGCTCGAGTGCAGTGGCTCCAACTTGTGTGGGCAGTGGCAAAGTGAGTCCATCCCTGGCACAGGCTGGAGGGAGGAGGAGGGGAGGCCTGTGGCACCACTCGCCCTGGGCTGGGGGTCCCTTGCTGTGCCAGGTGGCCTGGTCATGCCCCCGCCTCCCTCTGGCAGTGTCTCCCAGCTGCCACACCTGTGCCAGCATGGGCACTGGGCCCTGGCACTGCTGACCCACCCACAGAGCTCTCTGCTGCCCCCCAAAGGCCCCCCCA
>NW_017728998.1:31570861-31575055 GCF_001723915.1 Gavialis gangeticus | reverse complement strand
AGCCCTGCGGAACCCCACTGCCCACATCCCTCCAGGTCGAAAATGACCCGTCCATCACCACTCTCTGGGTGCGGCCCTCCAAAGGCCCCCCCACCCCCTTCCCCTGCTGGAGGACAGATGTCTCCCCCTCGAGCCCTGCCACAACTCCAGGACCTGGACACCTTCCCCCAGCGCCAGCAGGCATCTACCCTGCCTCACACCCATCCCCTCCACACACCCCTGCCATAGCCTCCACCACCAGTAGCCAAGCTCTGGCCCTCCAACCCCCTCTCCCCATAGACTTAGCTGCATCCACATGCCACGGCTTTTCCCGCCACCCTGCCTGGCTGTATGCCGGCCATGTGCATGTGTGCTCACATGGCACCCGGGCCTCCAAGTGCCCCAAGCAGCTCCTTGCTGGAAGGCTGCCAGTCTGCAAGGGGAAACCTGCAGTTTCCTCCTTTAAAGAGGAAAATCCACATTTTTCCACAGCAAATGGAAAACCCGGATCCCTGGGAAACACACATACTTGCTAGGGCAAGCTGGAAATGCAGTTCTACCAGCAAAACTCCAGACATTTGTTCATATTTCAAAGAACTGCCTGGACAGAGATCCCAAAGAGAGGACAGGTCCAGGAAAACTCAGACATATGGTAAACCTAGTTTTAAAAAGAAATGCTAAAAGTTGATTAAAAATGTATCTTCCTGCAGTTCATAAGAACTGGAAAAATTTCTTGGTCTAATCTAAGGTCTGAATCAAGCATGAGGAATGGCTTAAATTTTGGAGGTTCTACCTTTTTGGGAACAAGGTAGTTCAGAAGTGCGGCGTGAACTTCAGCAGAAAGGCAGAGGGGAGACATCAGCAGCCCACTGCCCTCATCGTAGGAATTCTCCATAAACAGATCACTTTCATCGCTGCTGGAAAGCTCTTCCCATTCATCATCAGAAGGATCTGAGAACAGAGAAACAGAAGAAGACAAGTTTGAGATCACACATCCCCAACCCCTGAGCTGTCACGTGCCCACCAGCACAGGCGGCCTCAAGGATTCATGTCGCAGTGAACTCTAAGCACTCATAGCCTCAAGTGATTCATATGAGCATTACTTGAATTATTAATTCTTTTATTTATTTATTTATTTATTTATTTTTTAGAAGTTAATGCTTATTTTAATGTTATTTTATTTAAATATTTTAAGAGTATTCAGTGCAGTAGCCTGGTGATTATCCAAAACATCAGTTAAAAATCCCCCGACCTTCGTGCTCCAACTCCGACTTGTGCTGAGTGTGCTAGGTCCCTGACAGCATGTCCAGCAGTTCCCTCTCAGGGAGCCCTGCTGGGACCCTGCTGATCTGGCTCTTTGAGCAGCACCAGGATTGTCTGTGGCTGCTCAAGCAGCAGCATAGATTTGTGGGAAATAAATCAATTTTCTGGAATGATGGTGTGAATAAGCAACATTCTACTCTGTCATGGACTAGGGGATCAAACAAAGCAATATTCATTCAAGGAGTACATATGTAGAGGACAAAAGATTAAATTTAAACTTTTTCATTAATATAAACATTTTCCCAACAGACATTTACAGAATGTTTTAATAGGTCTGGGGTACCTGAAGTGACACTGATTTTAGCACCGCCATTATTGAAAATGTGTGAAAGCCCATCCAGAAAGCGGGGCTCTAGAAACAAACAAATAGGGGCTGGAAGACATGGCCACATTTGTAAGCAGAATTCAGTGAAATACTAGAGAAGCATATAATCTTTTACATTAATGGGCTTCTTTATCTGTATAATAAATGTCTCCTTGACCCAGTCTTTCCTCACACCAATTGAAGATATGCAGTATTTGGTAGAATAAATACAGCGTAGTTCTGCTAATTAGGATGTTCTAGAAGAGACTGGGTCTTGGGACTAAGGAGCATTTCTGGCCATAGAGGAAGTTGCATACATATATATATTACTTGCATGCAACTCCATCTGGGGAGGCAGACAGGTAATCCAAGTCTCTCCCACTGCCAAATCCTCAATGTTGTGAATAAGGGGTGAAGCAAGAGGAGGAGGAAGTGCTGTCAATATTTACAAAAGATGCTGAAGCACCCTTCCTGGCCAACTGTGGTTACTCATGGCTTACAGATAAGCCAACTAGGCAGTGTGTGGAGCCTCCTGCTCCTCCAGTGCCAGTCATGACCCCAAAAAAGGTGGTTTCAAACTAAGCCAGTTAACTCCACCACTCCCACAATGAACTGGGTCTTTCCATGAATTCAATACATTAGCTAATGCTTAGGAATCATATCTCCAACAACTGAAAATTAAATGAACAGCTGTGTCTAGATTCTGCTTAATTCCTACAGACCTTATTCTGTCTCACCATGGATGGTAAAACACTGTAGCAAAGTAAGGTTGATTGCTTTGTATTTCACACCAAGTGAACAACAGCATATGCGGCTATCCACAAGAGATTTTCCAATTAAAGGAGAGAACCTATGAATTACAGTTCATTAGACTGGATATCCCGTTTAAAAAGTACCTTCATTTACTATGTGCAGATTTTCTTGCACTGTTAAAGGAAAAGAAATACCATAAGGAATATCTGGTGTTACTAGCATTTTCATCAGAACCAGCAAGATTTACTTTAGAAGTTATCTTCTAAATGTGGGCACCAATGCCATTAATTTTGTATTAGGGTCAGGAGCTGACACTAGAGATTAAAGTGAGTAAGTGAAAATTTTACTGCAGAATTTGAGGACTACTCTCTCTATTTCTCAAGATTTGAAAAAGTAGTAGAGACTAAACATAAAGAAAATTAATTAGGCAGTTGCTCACTATCCAAGGAGAATAGTGAAAAAATATAATTATTTCTTTTGCAATTAAACAACTATTTTTCCAAGAAAAATCTTGCATATTGAGAGTCCTCCAAGCTAACTGTACAACCCAAGCTGCTGTCAGTTCAAGTTTCACGCTGAAGCTTCTTTTCAAGTTACATCCTATGAAATTTGGATGTAGAAACAGTAAAAAAAAAAAAAAGTATATAAACTGAACAGAACAACAAAGTCAGCACAAGATAATGACAATTCCATGACAAGACTGCAACTTCAGAGTGAAAGAGCAATAAGACTGAAACCCCAATCTGCACACCCATAGAATCCTGTTAATTCTCAAGAACGCTGGGCAGGGACCATCAACACTCTGCATAGATTCAAATACAGAATCAAAGCTTTAAAGATACTAAACATCCTAGAACATCAAAAGCACAAAAGAGAAAGGGTTTATGCAAATTATAGAAGTAATCTCTTAAAGACTACCAGAACACAACATTAATTAATAGATTTCCTTTTGTTTAATAAGTGCGTTTGGAGAGCAGCTCATGCTAGCTAGTTTCATTCTTGGAAACCAGTAATGTTATTATTTTCAAGCAAACCAGTAATGTTATTATTTTCAAGCATCATAAACTATAGTAAGAAGTGTTAGTAAGAAGGACGATAATGTGCACTTTTTCCTCAAGCTTTGTAAATGGGTGTTTATTTCTAGCAACAGAAACAAAACTGAAGATGCAATTCTAAAGTATAAAGGAAGTGGGGGCAGGAAGAGAGGTGAGACTAGACAGATATAATGGAGAGCACCACCATTAAAAAACAATGCTTTGTTAGTTTTTATATCATTAAAATTTAAGTCAGAGGATACCCTTACAAAGAGAGCACTTGGAAGTTAACTTGAAAATTACTTTTTGTCAGGTTCAAACTGACATTTTAGACTAGTGGTGGTCAACCTTTTCCCCTGCACAGGTCAGACAGGCAGTGAATGCCAGGTCTAACCTCAGGCCAGATGGTGATTCGTATCCAGTGTCTGGCCACATGGAAGGGGGTGGGAGGCAGCCAAGACTAAGCACGGCCCCCATGGAGGGGAAGGGGGCTTCACCCAGCCCCCCGGGAGAACGGGGAGACAGGGGGAAGAGAGGACATGACCCAGTCCTGCGGGGAGGGGAAGAGGCCTTGACCCAACCCTGTGGGGGAAAAGGGGGCGTGACCTGGGCCAAACCCAATTCCCTATGGAAATATGTGTGGTCCAGCCCCAATGGGAAAAAGTGGGCAAGGCCTGGGCTTAATTCAGTCCCTCAGCAGAAAAGGGAGCGTGGCCTGGCCGAGAGGAGGGAGGGGGGTAGGGGGAGTGGAACATGGCCAGCTCCACAGGAGAAAAGTGGCCATGGCCCAACCTCATGGGG
>NW_017728998.1:31552294-31570520 GCF_001723915.1 Gavialis gangeticus | reverse complement strand
GGAGGGGCGGGAGCAGCACACAGGAAAGGGGCATCACTGGCCCCAGCCCTACAAAGGGAAGGGCACACAGCTTGGCTCCCAACATGTATGTGGGGCTTGGGATCTGAGAAATTGGCAGGGGGCAGGCAGTGGCGATATTAATAGCAACTACCCCCATGCCGCCAGATGTCTGTACCCGTGGGGAGCCCTGCAGTACACGTGCAATGGTTCTGTGGGCCACATTTGGCCTGCAGGACGGAGGTTTATATTGCTGAAAACTGTTCTTGACAATTGCAAGATGACTAGGGAAGTTCCTGAAAAAAAAAGGACACATATAAAAGAAAAAGAGCACTCTATTTAAAGACTTAGAGAAAAAATGTAATGTTCACAGACAGCTGCTACAGAAAGTTTCAATGGCTGTAACAGAGGAAACACAAACACGCCTGAAAGCTTTACATACAACTACTATTAAAGGCAAACCACCCCCCCAAATGTAAAACACAATTCTCTAGTATTTTTGCAGTAATAAGAGATTCTAATCCACCAAGTTAGATTCTTTACACAGACAGGCCACAAGACAGACACTCAATTTTTCAACATTATTCTGTTTCTTTAATATCAGTCTTTTTTTTTCTGTAATCTAGCAAACGAACAAAAAAAATTAGTTCTCCAGCTCCTAAATTAAAGGCATTTCCTAAGCTGCCTTTTAACATGTTTTCCAAGAGAGAGAGAGAGACACACTCCAGATCCACATTCTCCTTTTTAACAGTGGGTTTTTGAAAAGCACCATCCAAAATCTCAAAACTTGAACTTCAACTGCTGGTGGAAGAGAACCTGAGTTGTAGAGCCTGACTATACCAAAAAGCTTTGCCAGGACAACTGTGCCAATATCTAGATGCAGTTATAGCAGTAAAAAGTGTTCTCTCTCTGCCCCTCAGCATAGCTTATACTGGTTCATCAGGCACAGCAACAGCATAAAAAAAGCGCCATCCCCACAACACAGCTGTACCAGTAATACTTTTAACTGAAGACCTGGCCTTAGTCTGTGAAGATCTTACACCAAACAGGAGGGAAGTTTGAAACATACATATAGAATTAGCAATGAAAAAATAGTCAAAATGAATGCTTTGAGACTCATGCACCATAAGGGGCATTAAGGGCCACATATTTATATTTGTTCATCTTTAAGGATGAGATAATTATTAGGCCAAGTTAGATAAGATCCTAAAACCATCTAAATAAGTTTGACATGTTACTAACAACAAAAGCTATGTTAATGCTTGCAATGAAAAGCTGCCTACATACCTTCACTACTGCACATATTAACAATGATTTCCAGGGCAGTCTGCTGAGCCATCAGTAAAGCTGTCACTTGTTTCAGCTCCAATTTATCCGACTACCAAAAGGAAAAAAAAAAAAAAAAAAAAAAAAAAAACTTAATTAGAGGGAAACCCTTTAGGGCACTCTGGTTTTGAATTAGCTAGATTGCCAGCAAAAACAGATTAAAAAAATATGCATAATAGAAGTAACAGGAACTTTTGAAATTTGTCTCATGCTAGAGCTGTAACATTGAGTAGTAGTTTTTAATGTGACAGTCGTTCAGGAAGTATCATGTTTAAAGGACTAATTCACCACCCATCAAGATCTAGGAGTTGATCTGTCCTTCCTCTTTCTGAAGAGAAAATAAAGCCTACTAACTTTTTAATTAGCGTAAGACTTGTTTAAAAGTGACACTACCCATTTGCACTGGAATTTTACATGTTGGGGCTCTCTCACAGTAAACTTTACTGGAATTCTCAGCCAAAACGCTTCAGAGCTATTTCTGAGCAAACCACTATGGAAAACTACCACATTTCCTTAAATACAATTTTTTTTACCCAAAACCCCCTCATCTTACATTTACATACAAGAAAACCTCTTTAAATACACTAGTTATCATTACACTGCTGCCAAAAGCAGTGTGTTAGTGCATTTAATCAGGTTCCCATTAGCATGGCCCATATTGGGCAAACATGCCGATAGGAACCGTGTGTGTGTGTGTGTGTCCCTTAAAAGGAGACAGGCAGTTACTCTCCCAGAAGGCAACAAGCACCAGGCCTGCAGGTAGTGCAATACCAAGCTGGCACTCTAAGAGAGGCTGGAACAGCCTCCAAAACCCTCTTCTGGTGCCAAAAATGCTGATGGGGACATGTGTGTGGTGTGTGTGTCCTTTAAAAACAAAACAAACAAACAAACAAACAAAAACAAACAAAAAACAGACAAATGTCCCTTCCACATGGAACTGGCACCGGGCCTGGAAGTACTACAATACCAGGCCAACACTGAGAAGACCAGAGCCAGCCCAGACACTCTCCGCTTGGTGCCAGAGGCCAAGATTTTTTTTTATTTATTTTTTTAAATATTTTGGAAATGTTTTCACGTTCCAGGTCAGATTAGCCAGATCAGTTCCAAATCCTTTTGACTTAACAAAGCTCAATCATTCAAACACCGTACGTGGTACTGCAACCAGCAAGTATCCTCCACCCCAGACTTTTCACCCTGGGGAATTCTAGGTACTGCCAACTTTTTTTCAAGTTACAGTGAGCCACTGAACTGAATACATCTTAACTTCTTCAACACTCCCAGAGCTGAGCTCCCCCTTTCTTTCCCATTTCCAATGATTCCTGTTTCTACAACAGCCTTAAATGTCTGTCAAACATCAGCAACCAGCCCTAAATAGATCACCCAGAATCCTTCTGTCAATACATCTGATTAGTGTGGCCCTGCCCTCCATGAAGCCGATCTGGACCAGGCTGCCCTGCGTCTCATCTGCATATAAGTTTTTGGAGTATGGCAAGACTGTGACAAAAACACCCAGGTTCCAGTCATGAGTGGGGGATAATTAGCATGTGTTGCAATAGCACAAGGTTGGGGTTGCCATGAAGACTGGTCCCAGCCAGGCTGGCAGAGCAGGGAAGGGCGCTGCTCCAGAGCCACTGGGATCTTGCAGCAGGGGCAGCTTGGTCTGGGGCCAGGGCAGAGCCGTGATCTACAACTTTCATGCTCTGGGCAGGGGTACGTAGGCAGTGGATCATGGCTATGCCCTGGCTCCTTGCAGCACAGCTGCAGTCTGCTTCCTATGCACCCCTGCCCAGAGTGTGCAGGCTACAGATCATGGCTCTGCCCTGGCCCTGAATCAAGCTGCCCCTGCCACAAGATCCCAGCGGCTCTGGAGCAGCCCTCTGCCCTGCTCTGCACCCTGCCAGTGCAGCTGAGGCTGGTCTCCATGGCAACACCAGCCTTGTGCTATCACAACACAACTGTGGCTGGGGTCTCTATGGAGACCGGCCCAAGTCATGTAGCAGGGTCTGCTGAGAAATTGAGTCCAGCTGCCAGCCGGATCCACCATTTTGCCCACCCTGCCTTAACTGCTGTTCATTGGGGCCCATGTCAAATGAACTACATGGTAAATCATAAGGTTTTTGGCTTTGGACTAATATCGTATGTAGTTTAGCTCATGTAACTCTTTCGCCTTGTACTGTTTGTAAGTAGATACAAAAGTACCTGTGCTAAAACTTGCAGTAGTTTCAAAAAGTGCAAAATGCATCAATTCTAGGTGAACAAAGTCTATATGTAAATTACTACAGGTATGTTTATTTCAAGATCAGTGTTTTCAAATTTGCTCCTTGCTTCTACATACTCAGGGAGACTAGGGTCTGACAGTAAGGAGGAGACCAAAGATCTGCAGGAGGAAATAGAGGGGCTGAGGGCAGAAGAACTACCTCACCCCCGTTTTATTTTCCCTGCTGTAGCAGTGAGAGGGCAACAAATTCAAGGCAAACCTCCAATAATTAGATTTGATGCTTGGAAATTATAATTTTTCCAATTATAGAATCTAATTATTAGGTGGGGGGAGGGGGAGTCATCTTATATTCAAGTAAATACAGTATACTGCTTTCCCATTTTTAAAAATGCTGGTGAGCTTTTCTTTGAAAAAAAACTCTCCTACCCCAAGCTCTGAAGCAGGGCCTAGTATAAAGAATGAACCTTCTGCCATGAAAAACTGGCCAAATTCACCTTACAAGCCTCCGAAATATTTCTCTCTCCAATGTACTTAGTAGTGTCCCTCAACAAGCCCAAGCTATCTGGCGGTGAAAGCTGCCCAAATGTAACAGGGACAAGAGCCAGAACTTGGCTGGGGTTAGAAATTAGTACTAGCTGCAGAGGAGGGGAGATGTAGGAACCTGGACTGGCAATAGAGGGATTAGGACTTGCTGGGCAAAGAGACTTTTGAAGCCAAGATGAGATATTTGAGTAGTAGAGACTGAGACAGGTGGAGAAGAGATAGGAAATTTTGCAAATGTTGACTTTATGTAAGAGAATGTTATTGCTCATAGGCTCTAACACTGAGTAGCCTCCAGACTAAGGGAAGAGAGAGAGAGGGGCAAATCATGGGAGGGCTTGGGATTGGAAGGCAGCAATTCAATAAGGAAATTATTAAAAATGAACACGAGGCAAACCAGGCCCAACTTCAGGCTCTATACCAGTGCTTAATTCAACATAGCTGTTTCAGTCATTGAAGCAACAAGAAAAACTGTTCCTCATATTTTCTGCAAGGTCTACTTGAATGAAACCCGGAGTAACTGGGATAATGTTTGAATGCCATTAGTTGACCATGTCTGACAGCAACTCTGAAGTGTCACATGAGATATTATACTTTAGAAATAGCTTAGAGACATTTCCTACAAGATATGGATGTTGAGGGCACACAGGCTGCAGGGCAAGGTAAAAAAACAAAAACAAACAAACAAAAAAAACACAGCAGCCTCACGTTCTATAAAGTCAACCTTTGAAGTTCCTGCTAAGACCTATCCACATTTTTATTCCAGAAAATCCCAATGCCTTTGTGAGAGCTGGCCCCTCTTCCCAAATCACATTTTGCTCCAGAGATTAGATTCTCTATCATTTTATTATCTATGTGTAAGAACAACAGCAGGCTATTTGTTACAGTACAGACAATATAAATCAGTCTCATTCAAAGTTGTCCTTTTCCATGATGCACCTTCCAAACTGACTCAACTCAGTTTATTTCTGGGGTTAACCTTCCCAATTAAGTTTTCAGCATGCATTTCAGGCTAAATAATAGGCATGTCTTTGCCACAACTGAATTGCTATGGTAATTCTCCAAATCAAGGGTGACCAACTTGCAGCACATTTGCCACAAATGAGGCTGAGCGAGATCTTGGAGTCATAGCAGACTCCAAGATGAACATGAGCCGGCAGCGTAACGAGGCCATCAACAAAGCAGCTTGTCATGTATTAGCAGATGCATGACCAACAGATTGAGGAAGGTGATGCTCCCCCTCTATTCAGCATTGGTCAGGCTGCAGTTGGAGTAGTGTGTCCAGTTTTGGGCACCGCACTTCAAGAGGGACATGGAGGATCTGGAGAGGGTTCAGAGAAGAGCCATTCCCATGATTAGTGGTCTCTGGGAAAGACCCTACAAGGGGAGGTTGACAGATCTGGATCTCTTCAGCCTATACAAAAGATGGCTGAGGGGTGACCTTCTAGCCATCTATACATTTATCAGGGGAGGACAGCGGGGAATTGGGGATGTGCTGTTTACCAGAGCGCCCCAGAGAGTAACTAGGAATAATGGGTGCAAACTAGTGGAGAGTAGATTTAGGTTAGACATTAGACAGACTTTTCTTTTTACAATAGGGGTGGCCACAGTCTGGAAAGGGTTTCCAGGAGAGGTGGTGCTAGCACCTAACTTGGAGGTCTTCAAGAGGAGGCTTGACAAATCACCTGGCTGGGGTCATCTGACCTCAGTCCTCGTTCCTGCCAGGGGCAGGGGGTCGGACACAATGATCTATTGGGTCCCTTCCGACACTATAATTTATGACGTGGGCAACCTGTGTGTGGCTTGTGGAAGAATGCGGGGGGGGGGGAGACGGTAGTGCAATGGAATCTGATCCCCAGTCCCAACAACAGCACCTCCTGCCATGCCACATGTGCATGAAAGAAAGTCCAATTGTGGGTTTGGGGATCAGATCCCAGTCACACCATATTGCCAGTACAGGGGGAGCCTGAAATCACAGCAAGTTGCAGGCTGGCTACCCAGTATGCCCATGGCTGGGAACGCCAGTCAGATTTAGCCTTGGGACCTGATCAGAAACACAAATGTGTAATGATTCCGTGGCTGGTTCCTACTACACCTTAAAAAGCAGAGCATTCCCAGCGCTGGGAGCACCAGCTCACTGATAGGTTCTCCCAGCCCTCAGAGCACATCAGAGCCCTCAAGGGCTCCAGTAAGCTCCCAAGGCTGGGAGTGCTGACCAGTGGACTGGCACTTCTGATGCTGGGAGGGCACCAGGCCCCTCAAAGGCCCCAGTGCTCTCAGAGGGCTTGGAGCACCCTAGCCAAACGTTCCATTTAAGGCACAATGAGCCAGCCACAAAATTACTGCACAAAATGTATTATAATTTTGTGGCTTATTCCACGTTTTAGCGTACCATTAATTGCATGAACATGTGGCCAGGTTCATTAACTGGCTAAGCAAGTCTTAAGTGTAATGTCTGCCAGTGGCCCCAGGAACAGAACTCAGAACCTCCCAGTTTCTAATCCCTCCCTCAGAGGGACAGCTGCTTCCTTCAGAAAGACATGGGAGTTCTTTATTCTCAGTTGAAATTTCAAGCGTTTCCTAAAGACTTGTGATACTAAAACAAAAAAAGTTGTAGGCTCAGTTTTTAGGGAGAATTTCAGTTAAGACCGTCCAGCCATCTGTAAGAATAAGGCTAGACAGAAAAGTGAAGCTGACTAACAACTAATCAAAAACAAAATTAGAAGCAAAACACTACACGAAACCCTGTCAGCTAGTCTGCCATACTTACTGGAAGCAGATCCAGAACGTTATTTTTTCTTCTGGCTTTTCCTTTCGGTGTCTCTTCCATTTCAACATCTTCATTCAATATAGATTTGTCTGTCACGTCATCCATATTTTCCTCAGTTTCTGCCTCTGCAGCAAGCTTTAACCGTTGTGTTTCAGCTTCTTTCATCTGAATAATAGTTTCACCAGCATCTATTGCTAAAGATTCTGAGCAAATCTTCAACATAGCATTAACTGTACTTGCCAAGCTATTGGATGGTATAGTATCTTTTATATTCCAGCCAGTGCCTAAACAAGAGAGTCAGTGTCAAAACCCCTTTAAAACTATAGAATATATGATTTCTTTGCAGCCATAAGCTTTTACAACTAGTACAAGCTGTGATTTTCACACTCATCTTTTATAATCACATCATTCACTCAGAATATTCAAGTATTTTTAAAGATAAAAGCGTTATTCCCAATTTAAGCACAATCTGAAGCACAAAGAAATTTTTGATTTTCCCCAAAAAAATCTTGGGAACAGAACCCAACTCTAATTTCTAATTCCTTCCTACAAGGCAATAACTGCTTCCTTTAAAAGAACATAAGGACTCTTTATTCCTGCTTAAAATTTCTGGATCTTCCTATAAACTTGAGATATGCAACAGCAAGAGATGCAGCACAAACTTACTGCAAACAGTCTGGGACTAAAACCTCAAGCTATGGCAAACCTCAGCAGAAAGCTGAACAAAATATGTCACCAGCACTGCTCTGTAGAAACTGTGATATAGGTAAGCCACCAAGACTTGAATTAGTTTAATTTCAAACACCTTATTTTCTTAATAGCAGCTCCTTTTATCCTAATTCCATATTTCTTCCTTAATAAGCAACTTATTTCTATTCTGTATCATGCTTGTAAGTAATCAAAATGAAACATAATTCAATAAAATCCTTCCCTTCCAAGAACTGTACACTTAAGACAGGAGGATTCTTAATTTCATTTAATGCCAAAAAAATCATCACTGGTTCACCTAGAAAGATCAATACAAGATGGGATGTTTTAGCTTTTGCTTCCCAGCAGATGGGTTTAAAAAAAAAAAAAAAAAACAACTTATGAAAACAGTTTCTGGACTATTTCAACAATTTCAGACAAAATTTGGTTGGTCAGTCTAGACAAGCCAAACTATTGATAAACTATTTTCCAAATCTCCATTTTAGTACAACAGTTTGACCCTGCTTATAGTGACCAAACTAATTGTGTTAGAAATTGTTTAAAAAATGTTTACATTTAATAACTGTTCTGGCTAAAGGTGAGTTCAAAGTCTGTTTTCAAATTATTCAATAAGTCAAGATCAGAACAGTCTAATATTACTGCCTTGCTTCACTAGTAGAAACAAATAAACTGTTAACTTCATGCCAGATTGGGGCAGAATATACAACAGTTTTCAAGTATGTTCTAAATATACTGGGTATCTCATATGAGAAGGTAATGGAATGAAAATATAAAACTCCAGGCAATCTGTCAAGAATACACTTACAAACAATTTACCAAGGCCTCACTTCTAGCTGGCACTATGAAAGCATAAATTTGCTGCTAAAGATTTAACATAAGAAAAAAACAAGTCTTATGCATACTGAGCTCTGCTGCTACATTTCACATCTGAAATGTGTTATAATGTCCCATTAAATTATACCTGCCACCAGTGTCCTTAAAAGGATATATTCCATGGCAGGATCTGAGGATAGCATTACAGATTCCAATACTTGATGTGCAGAAGAACTGAAAGAAGAAAGAAGCTCTGGATTATCTTCTGTCACCGCTTGTAGACAATTTGCTGTTGAGACAAAAGAAGAAAAGTATACTGTTTTCTCTAATTTGAGGGGGTATTATCATTCTAAATGCTATTCTATTTCACAAATACAGGATAAAAGTAATTTGTGATACCACACTGACCTAACAATCAATCATTTTCTTATACAGTAAAAGCTGTGTTAACCAGGATTTCACTAACCAGAATACTTTATTAACTGGAATTTAATAAGTTAATAAATTATTCAGCCATGCTCCAGGCAGGCGGCAGGACTGGCCTGGCACATCACACCGGGCCACATTCAGCAGTGAGGCACAGAGACAGGGAGCAGAGCCCAGCCCACAGCTGCAGCCTGCGCCTGCCTAGTGCACAGATAAAACAAAAGTAGATTGAAAGAAACTTACCTGCCTGCTGGGCCAGTTATGATCCTGGCTGCGCAGGGTATAACACTCAGATAACTGGAATTTAAGATAACCGGCACCCACCTTACCCCACTCATGCTGGATAACAAAGCTTTTACTGTATTAACAAAAAAAATCCTCTCCTTTGCTCTTAATTAAGGAAGCATATAGAGAAGTAAGTGACATAAGGACCTTGTTACAAACTCACAATATTTAGAGGTGTTTGTGGAATGTCATGCACGTTTTCTTGAATTCATTTTACTGATATGGTATATGTGGTCTCTACATACGGATAATGTCAAGCTGTATTTAGTCTCCACATCCTTATGTTTCTTTGCATTGTGGCATTTGTTATACAGCAAAAGCTCTGTTATCTGGCACTCATGGGGAATGGAGGGGTGCCAGATAACCAAATATGCCGGCTACCTGAGAGGCCCAAACAGGCATCTCTCCTTGTTTGGGCTGCTGCCCCTCCCGCCGCGTCTGGTGCACCGCTGCCCCTCCCTGGTGTCAGTTTGCCAGGGGACAGGGAGGCGAGCCCCACAGAGGCTGCTTTGCCCCAGGCTGTGGGGGCTCGGCAAAATCAGAAGTGCCACAGCAGGCACTTCCGGTTTCGCTTTTGCTACGTCGACTGGCAGGCCAGTTAATGGAGCACACTGGTTTCTAAGGTGCCAGATAACACAGCTTTTACTGTAAATGTATTGTTTACATGTTTTAGTAGGCCTAGATTTCATAAGTTAATAATGATTTTTAGGTGTTACTCCTCAGACAGTGAGTTTTCCTGGGAGATGATTCAAGCCTAAATAACTGAGAGAAGTAATCATTGAGAATTAGCATCTGACTTAGCTTTGTTTAATGGCCAGTCAAACTGACCCTTGCCAACCTGATTTGAAGCCTTTGAGTGAGGCCCTTGCAGACAACCACGAATTTACATTGTAAAAGGAGAGAACTGTAGCAAGAATAATACTTGGGAACAGGCTATTCAGGAAAGGATATTTCTCACAGTGGGGAAATTAAGTAAGAGAAGGTATCCTTAGGATGTGTCTGAAAGGATGCACATACTGTGTCATAATTGGAGCAGGAAAGACTTCTGCTCTCATAAAACAGATGCACCCTAAGGGACAGGAGGTTATACATATAGTATGTATGTAATATATGTAAACAGCCAGATAAGAAACCATCCTTAAGTCTTGCCATGAGAGCAAGTGTTTGTTTTTAGTCTTCTCTGACACTGAAAATGACTTTAGATCTTCAGCCAAGGGGCTGAGTGTTCTGGCTGCAGAAGTTGAGGGTACCCTGAGAAGATGATCAGAGGCAGCAGCTGCTTTCTAACCTGTGAAGCTGAGAAGTGAGAGTTACATTCTTAGACCTTAGGGCTAAGATGGAGGGATAAGGTAAAATCGTCATTCTATTATCTTCTTTTGTTTATTCTTATCTTTCTGTCTGCATCTTCATATATGGTTATTGATTTCTTATGATTGCTCTTGTTTTTATACTAAACATTCTTATTTTTTTATAACAGTACTGTCAGTGGTAGGTGTGACTAGAGACCATTTGGCCACACAAACAGTCCTCTTCTATGAAAAGGAGGATCTAAAATTTCTGAGCACGTGACCAGACAAAGGTGTGATTCTTTTAGGTGGCAAAATCCCCTCTATTAAAAGCTGACAAGATGTGGGCAAGATGGGTAAAGCTCATGGGTCAGCTTGGAGCATCTCAGTCTGTTCACAGTGGTCAAGCAGCAGTCAGCAGAAAGGGGTCTGGGATTGAAAGGCACCCAGGAAGGTGTGAGAACACACTAGCAATGTGTCTCAATGGCTAATCTGATCAAATCTGGGGTTAGCCTGCATTACATATTTACTCTTGCAAATACTTCTGCATGAATAACTTCACCTATAGGATTAGCTTTATTGACTTCTGTTACTCGTATACAGAAGCATTTGCAAGATCAGACCTTGATGGACTATATATAAGAGAAAAAGAAACTGGTTAGGCAAAAAAACAAAGAAAAAAGACAGATCAACCATAAATCAGTTTTTCACATCTTTTGAATGTCCACAATACTTTTCCTCCCATAGAAATAGTCAACTGCAGTGGAAGAAACAAGCACAAGAAATTCAACCTCATTAGTAGTCACACATTTTCAAGTTCTTTTCTGAAGTCTTGTTTTCCATTTGTAAATGTATAGCATCCCTAAAATGTCTGTGAATTGCCATGAGACATCTCTACATTTAAAAAATTAAACTACATTAAGATCACTACCATCCTCTTTCATCACTTACCTGCAGAGATAGCCAGATCTACATTTGTGGAGAACTTCTTCAAGTACTGTAACATGGCATCCAAACAACCCTCTTTATTGAATATAGATACTGCTGTGCCATTGCACTCACTAATATATAAACAAAGAATAATACAATACTTATTAAAGTAAATGTTGCTAGTCAAAGTACAGAGTTCTATAAGACAAAACAAATGAATATACAAAATCCACAGAATTTGTAGAGAGGAAATGTTACAACCAACAAAAGGTCATTTGGACTGCATGGAAATTTGTGCAGACAGGTATCTGCAGGAAAGAGGATATGAATGGTCTTTAAATCATTGTGTTATTGCACTGATCTTCACACACAAGGAAAGTTATTCCCCTTTTCCCTCAGTTAATATATTCCTAGGGAAAATATTTTTTCAGGGGAACTAAATAATTAGGAAAAGCCCTACCCAATTTGATAATTACACAGTGCTTACCATACATTCCAAAGCACATTAACAGCCTCATTGGCTATGTCTTCAATATAATTTTTGTTTGTATCTTTGCATTTCTTTGGGGAGGCCTGGTTGGGGTCGAGTCCAGCACTGCACTGTAAGCAAACAAACAGACCAGCTAAGAGAAAGGCACACTTAGAAGCAGAGCAAACTAAAGATCTCAGGTCAACATCTTACAGCTAGCATGCAATTCTCCACAGGAAGAGTCGGGTAAAAGCCAAATGGTTACCTTCTAAAGGAGAGCAGCAAATGTTTACAAAAATCACCTGGTATAATATCTGTTTTCCATTCAGTAGTTTTCAAGAGCGCTATTTTTGGTAAACAAATGTTTAACAAATTTACACCTTGAACTCTGCTATACATGTTACTTACAAACACTGTCTTCACATTTCCATTAATTTTGACAACACTAATTAGAAACGCACTCACTAGTCACACAGTGCTTTACTAACGTGGTTATTATCCACATTTCGTAAATGGGGAAAGCAACCAATGAGGTCAATGGATAAATGGAACCGTGACTTGGCTTTAAATTTTGTGTCTTAGCTACTAGACCAAACAGAAATTATATAGAATAATTAAAGATGTTAAGAATATTTATTGCTCATGGTTACAAAAACAGTAGTTTCTTCAACTGTAAATTCAGTCATTAATGTAGATGTTGTTCATCACTGTAATACTTGTTAGAGATAGGATGCAAGTTTGAAGGTGGATCTGAATTGTCCCACACAGGTAAACATTCAAAGCCAGGAACCCAAGTTCTCATTTTGTAGTCATATCTATCAGCATAAAGCTTTTATAGCCACATCAAGTCCCAGTAACTTCTGGGACACTACATAGATACAAGCTGGCAAATAACACAGAATCAAGTCATTTCTTAGAATCTCTAAATTTACCTCTAGGGCTCTTTAAACAAACCATGCCTGAAGAGTTCCTCTCTGGAAAGGATTTAGTTGCAATTCTTAAAAGGAAAGTTGTTATGGACATCCTTTCCAAATCTGCTTGCTGGATATCAATTAAAAATAAAAGAGAAAGCCATTTACAAAACTAAGACAAGGAGACGCATGAATCTTGCCAGATCTCAAGCGACTCCTCTAGTGTAATCCTGTCAGTGTTGCAGTGTTAAGATACAATTAAGGTCTTGTACCCATTTTCGAAAGGGAAAAATTTAGTGACTGGGACAATTAAAAAAAAAGTTGGAAGTAAAGAAACAGGCATACCTCTTTCAAAAGTGCTACCAGGGGTGTCATGATATCTTTAGTCACCATGTCATCACAAACTTCAAAGCCTCCACAGGCACTGAGATTTCTGAAAGAAGTAAAATGCTTTTAATCAGATGTTACCTGACTTTATTTTAAATGAAATGTATTTAGCAACAATGAACTAGAAGGGGTCTATGTCATCAAATCCAGTCCCTTTGGTTCTGAGGCAAGAGACTCTGTTAATCCCCATTAAGGGATGCCCATAATCACCATGTTAAACCGTCACACTCAACTGTGAGATACAATACCCAAAATACCATGAACAGCCTCTAACATGCCCTAGGTTAAAGCCAGGCAGATCAGGACATTGACAATAGCCTGCTGCCAAAACAGCAGCAAAAGTGTGGGTGAATATTTGCTTAGAGGATCCTAAGGAAAAATCAAAACAAAACAAAACCTGTCCTACTCTACAGAGGAAGCAAGAAAAAAAGTAAAATGCAAGCAAACCACAATTACTTCTACTGTAACTGATTTAAAAAATATTCTAGGTTTCACTTCTAAAAAAAAATATCTTGTTTAACAATCTACATGCTACTATACACATCACCAACTTTGGTCTATAATATTTTTTAATGTAGAAATACTTTAAGGATAAAATTGGAAAGATGACATTCTTCTTTTTCTTATACTAGAAGCCCTTTGTCTTAGCTATCTATCAAAGTATTGCATTCTTACATTTTTTATTTATTAAATGCTTACCGGAGAGCTCCAGCAGCTGTCTCACGAACAGCTAAACTTTGATCTAGCAACATAGGGCCTAAACACCGGACAACATCTCTCTGCAGAAAATCTGGGATTGTATGCTTCTGCTGCAACAGTTTTGAAATGCTGGCACAGGCAAATTCCCTTACTTCAGCACTTGGGTTTTGCAGCTAGAATAGATACAAGCAAGGATGATTAGAAATCATCAGGGATCCAGGTTCTGTTTCCCATGGAAAAACAAAACAGAAAAACAAACCCATGGATTTTCCAATTTACCAGAGGAAAAAAATGCAGATTTTTCATTTTAACAGAGAAACATGTGGAAGAAGCATGGCCTTGGCTCAGGCTCACTTTTCCTGCTGGAGCTTGTGGGGTAAATGGAGCTTGTAGGGGGCTAGGGACCAGCTGGGGACCCCCTCCAGCAGTGCTGGGGGGCTGTGAGTCAGGGCTGGGGAAGCTGTGGACTGTGGGAAGAGCCAGCAGGGCGGGGGGGAGGGGGACAGGGCGAGGGTTTGTGAGTGGGGGCTGAGGGAGCAGGGAGGTGTCTGCAGGCGCTCTCAGGCTAGCATGGGAGAACCCAGGCAGCATGCCCATGCCCCACCAGGGGTGGGGATGGGCAGGCAGGTGCCTAGGAGTGTTAAGCACCAGGGCACTTGCCCTGTCGCCCACTCCCACAAGGAGGCAGCGGTGGTCACAGCACAGCACTAAAACTCAGGGGATGCTGCAGTGTGCCAGAGACCTGGGCGGGTGCCAAATTTCTGCACCACTGGACTGGCCAGCTGGCTCCATGCCTCCATACAGGGCTTCCAGCACTCCAGCAGGAAGCAGCATGTGGAGGCAAGCAGGAGCCCTGCCCAACCCAATGGCACACTATGCCATGCCTCCACGTGCACCATCAGGCCAGGCAGGAAGCTGCACATGGAGGCACGGAGTCACATACCATCAAGCCAGGCGGGTTCCTGCTTACTTCCACATGTGGCTTCCTGCTGAAGTGCTGGAAGCTGCATATGGAGGCACAAAGCCCACCCAGCTCCATGGTGCGCAGCTCCTGGTTCACATGCTATCGGGCTGGGCCAGCCAGCTCCGTGCCTCCACGTGGGGCTTCCAGCACTCCAGTGGGAAGCCGCACATGGAGATACAGAGGCCACCCGACCCGATGGCGAGCAGCTCCCACCTGCAGAGCTGCGATCTGCATCTGGTGATATGGAGCCAACCTGGTCTGGTGTGAAGGTACATGCCGACAGGCCAGGCTGGCTTCCTTCCAGCACATGCAGGGCCTGGGACTCTGCCAGAGGCACACACTGCCAAGGGCTCTCACAGCCATGAGCGCCCTGAGGGCCCACCACCTGCTGCTGCTGAACTGCCGGCAGTGGGAAGTGTGCACCACAACCCCCCACCACAAAACCCCATACCCACCCACAAGCCCCACACACCCACCCCGTGCACCAAGACGTGGTGGGGGAGCTGCTGCTGGGAGTGAGCAAGTTGGAAGTAGTCAGGGAGTGAGGGGCACTGGTAGGGCTGGGGCAGACTGGGGCTTGGGAGTGAGAGGTAATGTTATATCAGGGCTGCTCAGCACCACAAACTAGTGGTGGGGAGAGAGGAGGAGACAACTGTAGCTGGACCGGCAGCCTGATAAGTGACAGGGACAGCAGGACTTCTGATTTCCCATGATGAAAAATCCAAAATCAAATGCCAAAAGGTATTGTATTCAGAATGTATTTTTTTGTAGTGACTGAGGCACTGGTAGGCTTCCAAACTGCTTTAAAACTGTAAATCTATCAATAAAACATTGCGTTCAACTGATACCTGTATATATAGTGGCCTTTCATCACAGATTTTGGGTTTTTAATTAAAAAGTTTGCAGTGGGTTTTTCTGAGAGAATTTGCTATTTTAAAAACAGAGAGAACTAGGATGTCTGGAAATCATGTTTGATGGAAAAAGTTACATTTAGCAAAGTATAAAAACCTGCAACTCCAAACAGAATTGGATTAGCAGAGCACTAAGCATGGCCTGGGTCCAGGGTATGACTGTAAACTTTATCCAACTGGAGGGCCTGGGGGGCAACAGGGTGGGGCTACTCTTCTAGAATATACCACAATGTTGCAACCTCCACAGCAAGGCAAGTACAGGGCACCTCAAAATCCTGAACCCCACTGCCTTGTAGCTACTCCTTGGGTGGAGAAAAGCTAAGGGACATCACCCTGATAGAAATGTGCCTTTGCTGAGACACTGGGCAGTCAGCAGCAGTTCTTATTTGTTCTCAAGCTGGATAAAAAGTAATGATTAAAAAAAAAAAAAAAAAAAAATATCAGATTTCTTAAATTTTTTATTTTTTTGGTAAGATACTTTAAAAAAAAAAACCCAACAACCGATATAAAGGTAGTTTTAATCTAAGATGTGTTAAAGCTCAAAGACATAATCATGGAATAGGGATTATAACTTCTAATTATATAACATTTGAGACAATATATTCATGTAACCTTTTTAGAAAAGTTTTATCAGTAAGTCACAACAGGCCATGGACTATATCAGGGGCCTGATCTAATGGGGTTCCCAGAAGCTCCTTTATAGATTAGTAAATATTAAAGAAAACTACTCTATTCTGTTGGACTCAGTGCTCAGCCTAGAAGATCCCATTAAGTATCAATGTGATGCTTAGTTTCAGTTCTCAAACTGTGAATTTGTCTCTCCAGAGATAACATCCTTGTTAACAGCAGTGTATGGAGATGAGAAATAACAGACCTGATTACCTAGCTATCAGCTCTCTTCTCTCTCTGCAAATTTGTGTACACAGTCCTTACCTTTCTCTAAAAGTGCAAAGTTTCAAGAAGTTAAATGAATGAATGAAGGATATCAAACAAAAAGAATGCACTTTTTTGTAGAAAACAACAATTAAACCGAGGCTTCCTGATCAGTGATTTAAATTACTTTGATTTAAATCAGATCCACCCCGTCTGTCCCTCTCTAGCAGAAGCTACAACCATTGAGGCACTAAACATCTGGACTCGGTCTGGCCTTTGGATTCTGTCTCAATGGTCTAAAGCAGGGACAGTAAGTCTTGGGCAGTTGCCACTCCATACTCTTTCTTGCCTAAGGGTACATGTTGAAAGTCTTGGTGACTAGACTTCTTATGCACATACCATGATCCAGAGGATCAGTGGTTGCCTACTAACCGCGGCATCCCATGTGCTTTGATTTATTAATTCTGCAAATAATAAAAGATGTTTTAGTTTTTAAAAAGCTAAAATGTATTAAAACTCTTCATCTAGCTTTAAGTCAATAATGTCATACTATTAGGAGGTGGGGAAGCTAGGAACCCTTGCATGTATGGGAAGCCCAGAAAAAGATTTGGGGGTTCTAGTGGCTCACAAACACATACAAGTGTGCAAGACATCACTTCAAAAAGGCTAAACTACCTCTGTGCTGTTTCCCCAGGAGGGATGAATAAGCCACAAGAGGAATATGCACTGTTTTGGCATCATGCTTTAAAATACACAGACAGTGAAGGTGGTCCACAGGGCCCATGGCAAATATTAAATTTTAACATGTTGACAGGGCAAATGATTGGGAGATACTTCTGCGCCACAGCCATGAGCAACGCATGCCCCTGGAGGCTGGAGGTGCATGGCGAGCACTCACAGGTAGTGGCGGCATTAGTGAGCACGGAGCTCCCGCAGGCAGCTGTGGCAGTGTTGGCAGCAAGCGGGGAGGGATGGCAAGTGGTGACTGCCCGCACGTGCCGCTGACAACGTCACCGGCAGCCAATCTCAGGGGGTTCACATGCACCCCCTATGCGTTGCCAATGTTTTCAACCAGCAACAACTTCATGGCTGGTCCACCCTTTTAATCCAGGAATAAACTGGTCTGACACCTGGCATGTTATGATTCGTTGCCCAAGAGTTGTGTGCAACACATGGCAAATATAACATGTGCCAGAGGCCATAAGGAACATGATGAACAATTGCCCCCACAGGACAGGACAAGAGGAGAGCAACTTCCGTTGCAACAAAGATGATTTAGGCTATTAGAAAAAACTTTCCAACTACCAGGGAAGCAAGGCAAGAAGCACCCTAGAGCGGATTTTCCTTTGCCATAAGTTTTGAAGAGCAGATCAGAGACCCCTGTGCCCAGGAAAATGCAGATCGCACTAGCTAGACTAAACCAGGGGAGTTCACCCTTTTCCCCTGGTGGGCTGCATAAGCAGTGGCCATGTCTGCAGGCCAGATCCTGCGGGTGGTCCTGATCCGACTCTGTCAGCGGCAGCAGGGACCACCAGCAGCAAGGAGAGGGGCGGGGACCGCCTGGCCCCAGGGTGAGGGGATGTGGCCCAGCCCCAACCCCGCGCTGCGGCCGCAGAAGGGGGCACGACTCCGGCCCAGCTGTCACGGGGCCCCAGCAGCGCGCGGCGAGGAGCTTGGGGATCCGGCCCGAGGCGCGGCCGGGGCTGCCCCCCT
>NW_017728998.1:31551511-31551969 GCF_001723915.1 Gavialis gangeticus | reverse complement strand
AGGGGCTCCGGGGGGGTACTGGCGCGTGAGAGGGGGCGGCCGCGTGGGCTCGGGGCCGGGGGGATCACCCGGGGTCCGCCCGTGACCGGCCTACGGTTGCAGTTAGTCCATGATTCCCGGTTGCCTTTTCAAAGCTAATCTTTACAGGCCTGATTGAAGGGGGTTAGTATTAGTAATGAATTCAGCGCGTCTTAATGTCACCATTTACGAAAAAAATGCTCAATGCCTCAAGTACATCAGGGAGGAGCTGAGCTGAGGCTGGGGTTATTGTGGTGCAAAACTGTTTTCGGGTCCCTTCAGCCCACTCGCCTCCAACACCCGAGGGCTCTTCTGAAGACATCTGAGCAGGGCGGGCTGAGGGACCTAGGTTTGCCTGTGCCAGCTGCCAGCCACCCAGACCTGTGAGCAACGTACGTCAGCCCCATTGGCAATGCGGGGGGGGGGGGGGGGGGGGGGGG
>NW_017728998.1:31539356-31551331 GCF_001723915.1 Gavialis gangeticus | reverse complement strand
GGGGGTGCACGTGCACTCCCTGAGCTTGGCAGTGCACCCCGTGCAAAAAGCGGCGCCAATGTTGCTGGCAGCACCTGCAGGCAGTCGCTGCTTACCACCCTCCCCTTCCGA
Source organism: Gavialis gangeticus (assembly GCF_001723915.1). NCBI lineage: Eukaryota > Metazoa > Chordata > Crocodylia > Gavialidae > Gavialis > Gavialis gangeticus. The sequence continues at coordinate 31,551,220 of NW_017728998.1, read as the reverse complement.
CACCACCGGTGATGATTCCAGGTGGTCCCCGATCACAGCTGCCAGTGGCATCTGTGGGTGGTCACCAGCACTTGCCACCCTCCCTGCTGCTGACACCATCACGGCCGCCTGTGGGAGCTCCCTGCTTGCCGCCACACACCACTGCCGACACCACCTGTGGGAGATCACCGTGTCCACCCAGCCTCCGGGGACACGCGGCATTCATGCCTGGCCCATACAGGGAGCTGAGTTTGGGCTGAGATTATGGGGCAAAACCCACTTCGGGTCACCAAAAACCATATGCGGCTCCATGCCCGGAGAACTGTCCAGAAAAAGTCTGGCCAGGTTCCAGCCCAACCCAAAGCTGGGTTTTTGCATGTCAACCTGTCAATTCATAAATCCCCAGGCCTGTATGCAGCATACATAGCGCTGATTTTGAGCTGGAATTAAGAGTGAAAATCCTCGCTCCAGGATCCTTGCCCCAAACTACATGTTTCTGCCACAGGGACAGGGGCCTGTGTGCTATGTACATTGCCTTGACTGAGTTTGGACTGGGTTTATCTGACAAATCCTTTTCAGGTCACCCCAAAACTCACCTCTCCACGACCAGGGGATAGTGCTGAGGAAGACTAGGTAGGCCCCCTCCTGATCTGAAGCTCAGTTTTCACATGCCAATCTGCCAACTCAAGGCCCCACATGTCTGTGCGCCAAGTGCGTTGCCATGAATAAGGAGCTTGTTTGGGCTGGGATTATCAGGCAAAACCCACTTCAGGTCACCCCATACCACACTACTCCGCAATTGGGGGACTACCCTGGAGAAGCCTGGGCAGAGCACTGCCTGGCCCAAAGCTTGGTTTTTGTGAGCCATCCTGCCAACCTAACACCTCTCCACCCAGGCCTGGGTGCTATATCTATGTACCTGAATAAGAACCTGAGTCTGGGCCCAGATTGTTGGGCAAAATCCTTTTAGAGTCACCCCAAAACACGTCTCCACCAGTGGAGGACTGTCTTGAAGAAGTTTGAGCAGGTCCCTTTCCAACCCAAAGCTAGGCTTTTGACTCCCAGCCTGCCAGTTGATAGTCCCTAAACCTGTGTGCTAAACATTGGCCTGAGTAAGGAACTGAGTTTGGGCTGCGATTATAAGGAAAAATCCATTTTGGATCATCCCAGACCACACATCACTGGCACCAGGGGACTCTCCTGAAGAAATCTAAGCATGGCACTGCCTCACCCAAAGCTCAGCTCTTGAGTGCCAGGCTGCCAACTGACTGCCCCCACGGCCTGTGCACTAAACATGGCCTTGAACAAGGAGCTGCCTCTGGATTACAATTATGTGGCAAAGCCTGTTTCAGGTTACTGCAAAACACAAACCTGTGCCATGGGGGGGACTCTCCCAGCACCCACCATGGGAGGCCTGTATGTTATTGTTCTGCCAGGCACTGGATGGCAGTAAAAACGTCTGGGTACAAATATAGGTGTTCTATAACAACTTTTCAAATTTACCTTGAGCCCCAACCCAGAAACCTGGTAAAGTAAATGTGAACTGTTCTAATGTGAACAAACCTACCCACTCACAAGCCAATGTGAAATTAAAATGGGTTTATTACAAGGGAAAAAGGGACCAAGAATACATTCCAAGCAAAACCTTAACTATTAACTTTTAACTGTAGCTCAAAATCAATCACAGCCATAGCAGCAAACCAACCTGGGGAGCTACCACCTAGCCCAATCACTTGGGAAAGGAATCTTACTCAGGGCTGCCATCCAGGGGCTCTAGCACCTACACCAGCTTAATAGCAAGTGCTGGGTAGGGAGGCCCATCCCAGAGGCTCTGTTGCTCCCTGCTGCCAGGTGGTGCCACCCTTCTGGGGCTTCACCACTTATGCCAGCCAAAGTAGCAAGGGCTGGGTAGGGAGACCTGTTGGTCACCGATGCTGTGTACTGGTGATAACGTACAATGCTAGGGAGCACTGCTGTGGATGTTGCCTCTGGAAAACCTGTTTTAGCAAACTGCTAAATTTGCAAATATGTCTGCTGTTCTGTTGAATTAATCAGGACCGGTTACATGTTTAACTAGCAACATTCCGTCTACTTAAATACATCTCTGTCATGCCGCCAGGGTCTCCTCCATCACTCCTCCACACCACCTGAGATAACCATCATACCTTTGTCCTGCCAGGGTTTTTTGCTGGTCTGCTTCAGATTGCCATGGAACCTCAGATCTTTTAGGCTCTGCCTGTATCAGTGATATGCTCTGGGATTTTTTCAGCTGTTTTTACTAGTGAATCACCTAGGGGCAGGCAAAATACAGCCTGTGGGCCAGATCTAGCCCACCAGATTTCGTCCATCCCACAGGCAGGCACCCCCCAAGTAATTGTATCCTACCTGGCCCATGGCTGCCCCTGCTGCGCTCACATGAGGCCCAAGCTCTGCCCGCTCCTGCTGGGGCAGCGTGCCACGCCCCCACCTTCGTGCCTGGCCTTAGCCAGCAAATGGCTTTTGGGTGGGGCCGCTGCTGCTGCTGGGGGAACTGCTTGGCTCCCCCACCTTCTCCTCATGTCCCTGCTGCAGCACTCCAGGCAGCAGATAGAGAAGTGCCCAGGGGGAGCAGGGCAGGAAGAAGCTGCAGCTGGGCAAAAGCATGGAGCAAGGTGGTGAGAGCACAGAGCCCAGGTCAATCTGGTTCCATTGTGCTGGGCTCCCCATGGCTCACATGAAGCTTCTGGGACTCACGTGCCACCAGGGTGGGAAGCCCCGCACACTGGAGCTGGTGGCCTTTGCTACTCCCTGCTGCCATGTGCAGCTCCTAAGACTCCACCAGAAATGGTGAGGAGCCCCACACGATAGAGCAGCCCTCCTTCACACCACCTCCCCCACTCTGCCCATACATCCCCCACACACAGCCACACCCCACAAACCCCCCACCCACCACCAACCCCACAGCCACCCACACACATAATACAAAAGCAAGACTTTATTTTTGAGCTATTATGCAATCACCTCTATATACACTACACAAACACATGTAAAACCAGGACAAAATATTTTTTGAAAGAAAATTAAAATATGTTATAATAAATATTTGATTTTTAGTATATGATTTGGGTTTTTTCCGGTTCCAAGATCACAGTCCTCCCCCACAACAAGGAGTACTTCTGGTGACAAAGGTCAGGAGTTAGGGCGGGACTTCCAGTCCCTAGACAGCAACCAGGGGGCGGGGCACCTGTTAGGGGGCAGGGCTACCCTTGCAGCCCTGAACAGCTCACCAAAACTCATTAAGTGGTCCTCCAGCTGAAGTAACTGCCCACCCCTGACCTAGACCCACTACAGTGTGCTAAGAAGCATTTTTAATCTAAGGAGTTGATTGAAGATGTCCAGGGAGTGACTCCTGTCTGGAACCCTTCTCCTTTGCCCACACCTGTGCTTTGCACCAAAACTGAGGGTCACCCTGACTATTGCATGGATTCCAATGACCTTTTGGTCGTTTTTGTATAACTTGGCACCAACAATAGACTTCACAGACTTGGAAGGGAGGCTTGGTAGACAACATTTCATCCACCTTTTAACCTGCCTCTCACCAGCCCTGTGTTTCCAGCTAGGACTAGGATCAGGCAGTTGCATGGGTCAGGGATCGTGTGGGGGATAAGGCAACCAACAGCTTGCATGAGACAACATTGCAAGGGTCAGGCACTGGCCTATCCAGACTTCCTCACGAGAGTCTCCCAGTGGCAGTGATGAGCATTTTGGGGTGACCCAAGAAAGAATTTACCCTGTAATCTCTGCCCAAACAGTTTCTTATTTGGGGCAATGTACATAGCGCACAGGCCTCAGGCCTGCCAGTAGGCTGGCTGGTACTTAAAAACCGATCTTGGGGTCAGGCAGTTCCATGCCCAGGTTTCCTCAGGAGTCTCCCAGTGCAGAAGGGTGTGGTTTGGGGTAACACATAAAGGATTTCTACCCATAATCCCAAGAACAAAGTCAAATGGGGTCCAAAACCAAACCGATGAAGAAAAGTGTAAACCATTACTGCTTTCCCTGCTGCTCATATCTTGGTGTCTTCAGCACCCAGGATTTTAAGTGACATTTCACAGAAGTACAGAAAACTAACACTTTGTACACTGGAGTTTTCAATGGTTTATAGCCAAAGTACTTTTGTAATTTTCTACATTTGCAAATTAATTCATTTACAATACAAAAACAGTTGACATACTATTTATATATAAAGCATTTATTTTATGCACATATGTATCTACAATATTTACAGCAGTTAAAAAATAAGGGAGCTACAGAAGTACATAACATCTGAAGAAAAGAATTTACGAGCAAAAATGTTAATGCCTCAGCTGAGTGAGTTTACACTAGTCAAACCATGCTCCTTAAGAGGCAGCTTTGCTTGTATAAGGGGTTCCTGTAATTGCAATAGCTTTGTATTCTTTAAGTCTCATATTCAATTAAAAGAGAATTTGAAACAGGTAAAAAGGCACCTTTGTACACTTAAAATTAAGCTGTTATGATTATTGTAACTATTATGTACATACATAAGAGCCACACTGAAGTTTTTTCTTTTTTAAACACTTCCTGAAAATAAGTTTTGTAAGTTGACTTGTGGCACTGTTTACATAGTTTCCTTTACCAAATGATTTGGATCTGAAGTTAAACATTTGCAATACTACTTTCATGGACAGACTACCACAGCATAAAATCTGCTCTTAAAACAGGGGTATTATGGAATTCAGACACTGTACATAATTCTTACAGTCAAAAGTATATTTAAGACAGTTTTAAAATCCTAAAATTATATTAAAACAGGTTATACTGCAACTCAGATGAAACTGAATGAAGTATAATAAAACCACAATGCAAGTGGCTGAAGTACTGTATGTAGTTTGACAAAGTAATATTTTGACATATTTTCAATATTCTTAAACATAAGGCCAATTTTTTCAGCAGATTGTCTCATTTTTAACAACTTTTTGTGTTCCAATTCCAAAAGGACTGTGATCAGGGATGGAAAAAAAAGATGCAACTAATAAATGTTTTAATAAAAAGCTGTGGGAATGGCAAGCGTTGCTTTCAATACTGGCTTACGAGAACAAGAATCTATACATGTATTACTCTTTGCTTAACATTGGCATTGATTTGCTATTTACAGTAGTTTGCAAAGACATAAAACAAATGAGGTTTGATTTCCAAGTTTAACTTAGAAACCAGTTAACATACTTCAACCGTATGCTGTTTTGCTCTAGCAGAAATACAAAAGTGACACTAATACTGAAAAAAGAGGTAATCAAAAGTAGCAAAAGCACTGGTGACATAAGAACACTCAAAAGAGAATTTGGATAAATATGCCAGAAAGTAATATTGCACAGTTTGCTGTCACTTTTAAATAAGACTTTTACTCCTAGACAACTGCCAGCAGTCCCATTTGGCTTTTTGCTGCCACACTACCTTGAGAAAAAGGTTGTTTCTGCTGTTCACGGCAGTGAATAGACTTGAAGGAAGATTGTGGTTATTGAACATGAGGCCTAGGTTTCAAAATTAGTTTTCCAGTCTGCAAAACAGAAGAACAGATGCAAATAAATCCTGAAGTTTAATACAGCCCCACTGCAAAGTCATTACACAAGTTATTCTTACCCCTATACTTAAATGGGGAAGAAGAGTTAAGTATATTTTTGCATTTATCTGTAAAATGTAAATAGATTATCAAGCCCCTCCAGAGACAGAGCTATTTGCATCTTCAAGGTTTGCACGTGTAGTAAGTAAAATTCAAGTCACTTACATCATCACAAGACATATTGTACTCTGCCAATACAGTTCGACATCGGGCTGCTATGCTGTATGGATCATGTCAAAGGAAAGTGCTAATTTTTGGAGAAAAGTTTAAAAATGAGACAGATTTAGTGTGGCTGCAATTACCATTAGAACAATCACCTTTCACCTGACAAATGCTATCAAAGGATACATGGATGGTGCCACCACTCTTTTGTGTATTCCAGCAAAGAACAGGCCTATTAGAGTAATACAACTGATTGTGAAGAAAGGATGATTCCACAATGATGTAAAAAAAGATACCTAAGAAAGAAATCAAACAATCTTGAAGGGAAAAAGAAAAAAGGTTTAAGAAAGTGCTACCATACCTGTAGATTATCTTTTCTAAAGTTTGGGGTTCAAAACTAACTTATTCATTATAATAGCTTAGCTTAAAAACAGAAAATGGATCTCAACATTAGAGTCCTCCATATTACTTAACAAAAAAGTAGCCGATTGCTCACTTCTCACTCCCCCACCCCTCCATTGTTCAACAGAATGCAATTGCTCTACTTTTGTTTTACTGCTGGAATGTAGAAATATTTGTTTAAATAAAATAAATAAAACAAAACTTTCACCACACTTGCATCAAGATGGGGGTATGCAAAGCTCTTGCATTTACTCAAAAACATACATATCCTCCCTATGAATAAAGTTAATCTGCTCAATAGCTATCCCTCTAGATGCATGTCAGAGATGTAGAGTTCAGACACAAGTTTTATCATTTCAAAACGAACTACAGAAGTTGGTGTAGCAAATCACAATGCCAAGGCTCAGGTACTTCACCAATACAGACTAGGAGAGGGAAAAAAAAAACCAAACAAAAAACTACACCCCCTACCTTCACCCCCCACCAGATTGGTTGCCTTAAAATGTTCACATAAAACAAATACAGCTACCTATGTATTTCAACAAATCTGTATTTTGGCCATTTTAGTTATCCTTCTGCCAAAAATTAAGAAGTCTGGGTTAGAACAGGTGCAGGTACAAGAGCCAGTTTTGTACACTATAGCCACAGAAGGAAACAGTTAAGTTAGGATCCATTAACCTATCAGTGTACTCTCTTGCTTTTGTTTCTTTGATTCTGGCTCAGTCCCACTGACACTGACTTCAGTAGGCCATCCTTTACTGTCACAAAGTAGAAAATTATTCTTCTAGAGGAAAAGAACCCCAGATTCAGCACAGCTGCAAAATGCACCAGACATTCTTGCAAAGTCTCAGCAAAAGTGCTCAGCATTGCCTCTAAGCAAAACCTACATGACCCTCTTCCTGTGATACTTTAATTTAGGCAAGAAGCCAACCTTTCCATTAATGAAGACAAAATCCACAACTCCTAACTACACATACTTAGTTTACCACCCAAAGTATATACTTGTATTGCAAAACCAAGGAATCCCAAAAAGCTTTATCAGATTAATATCACTTACCTTCTGGGTTTCAGGATCTATTAACCAGTTCCAAGCACCAGTTGCAGTACAGACGGATATGAATATAAGGATCACTAATGGGAAAAGTAAGAGTCATAAATAGTACCATATATCTGATTCATGTTAATTCAAAGGTATCCAACCTCTCATTACAAATTGACAATTGTACTGTTCTCTCTCCTGGCTCTTGATGTTCAAGAGCATCCAAAAAAGAGCTAGATTTCTCTGCCTAAAGAGGTCCATCTGCATGTTTGTTTCACCATCTGAAGTTCCACCTTTCTATTTGTGAGGTCCAAGTGGAAGACAGTAAAAAAAAGTCTAAAACAAGACAGTCCTTTAAATATCCTATTAAAAAACTTCCTGGACAGGACAAAAATAGTTCCAGAAAGCATTTGAGCTTCTAAGGGCATCCTGCTGCCCGGACAAAGAAATAGAAAGTGTCCAAGTAAATTTGGAAACTGTGGGTGTATCTACATGTGCCTATTAATGCAAAAAAATAGGCTCTGAAGCTTATTGCTACCGGGTGTGCAGGTCTGGACCACAGGATGTTGAGCTGGGGCGAAGCCCCGGCTGGCAGGGGAATCTGGGGGTCAGCCTGCCAGCCTGGGGCTGTTCCCCCTGACTCAGCGTGCTGTGGAGGGGCAGGCTGGGGTATGAGGTTGCTTCAGTGGGGGGGGCTAGCCAGCAGGCAGCCCCTGCACTGAAGCACCTTCATGTCCCAGCCAGCCCCTCTAGCATCTACACATGCGTTGCTGAAGAATTTTTAAATTTGCAGCAGGATAGTACTTTACAAGTACAAGTACTATCCTCATCATGCTGCAGAGTAAATTAGTTTACCCCAGCCTAATAGGGGTGAATGTGTAGACACTGAGATATTTGCTGGGCAGCTAACTAGTCTACTGCACAGTAAATGTCTCATGTAGATGTGCTTATAAGATGGAAAAAATTAAGGAAAAAGGTAACTGGGTAACCTTCCATGCAATACGCTGCACAGGTAATATACCCATATGCTACTTTGAACTACTGTAGACAGCCAACTGCACCAAGGCCCCAGTCCTGTAACCTGAGGCATGCATTACAGAACCAGAGCCAACAAGTTAAGCTTTACAGTTAAAAGTTGTTATTGTGTTATCTCCAACAATATGTTGTTATTACCAAAACAAGATTGTAGGAAGTACAGGAACAAAGATTAACAAAAGAGTCTGCTGGCAATAGCTTTTCAAACTCTCTTTGGGCACCTCTACATGATCATTAATGCACTTTTACTGTGCATTCAATTTAGTACCTCCATGGAGAGGTACTAAAAAAAGGCACATTAGCCTATTTTAATGCACATTAGCAAAAGCGCACAGCTTTTTTTTGACACTTTAATGTGCACTAAAATAGGCTAAAGCACATTAAAGCATGCGTGTAGATGCACTCTTAGGTTCTGTGAATCTCTTGTTACTGACTTCTCACATGCTATCTGAAACTGTGAACCAGGTATAACCTCAACAATCAAACTATTGTCTGCAAGACGGACTCAGCACTTTTTCATGCTGTAGTACCAACAGCACACTCTTTGTTTCAAGTTACATCCACCAAATGGACCATTTGAGGAGATGGAAAAGGTTTAGATCAGTGGTTCTGAAGGCATCCCTTAGGAAATGCCATCTCCTACTCTTCACTTGTTTTTCTGATTATGAAAAAAATACTAAAGTAATACATCTGTAGCAAAGAACTCAGAGAGACCACAAGAGGTCAGAATGCTGTTGACACTATGAATTCCTAGTTAAAATCTTGGGTTTCTTTTCTGGATCATGTTCGCACACCTAACAGTGCTAACACCATGTGACATCCATGAAAGGATTTTAAGGCTCCCCCAGGATGCCACAAATCTCTGGCTAGGTATGTACATTTTTTTCTTCCATTTTAACAAATGGAGACACTAAAAGCTCTACCTCTCAGAAACAAGGCCTTTTTATAAATGTTTGAATGATAAATTCACTCAGTACTTGGTTCAAATATTTTTCCCTCCTTTCTGAGAGTTCACATTAGATCAGAAAAACTTTAGTCTACATTTAAAAATATTTAAACTGATTTGGGAGAGGTTTCCAATACCTGGAAAGTGACTACACATTAAAAAGTAAAAGCTATAGATTAGTGAGCTTACATTGCCGATGGAGGGAAAACTTTAGAAGATACACTAGAAGATAACTTAGAAACCAGAGAACCTAGAAAGTCTCCCTTCTCAAAAGATATGATGGTTAAAGGAGATCCTACACAAGAACATATAGACTTCCTCATAAAGCCTCAAAGTGCAAACTTGTTTGGAAAGGGAGTCCCTTAAAAACAAACAAACAAAAACATTGCTATTACACTGCCACCTATTTCTCTCCAGATTCAGGTAGCTACTGCCTCAGTCTACCCTCAGTCAGAGGGGATCCCCTGACCTCAGGAAGTATTAGCTGCCATGCCAAGTGTTTTCTAGGCAGTTTACTTCCTCAGATATAGAAACAGAGGGAAAACTTCAAAACAAACACAACCAACCAACCAAAGCAGTTCTGGCCACCATTGGAAATACTTCCCAATGCCTCAGTGTTAGAGCAGGGAGGCAAACACATTTCCTTCAATGTCCCTGCTTCAGGGCCTAGGGCAAGACTATCTACCTCTGCCAGCTGGCAATGGATCAGTGTTCATGACAGGCCAACCTTCAGTATCTGGCCTACACCAGGGAAAGTAATGATCCTCTTAGTCCTCAGAATTCGGTTTGCTTCGAGGAATCCTGGTGTTACTGCCACTGACCACCCAGACGTCATATAATCTTATGGTTTTCATGCCATGGGGCCCACACTCCAAACATTACAACTTAACATTGAGGGCCTGTCAGCTGCCAAGCAAAGCTCTTTCAGGTTCACAGGGATGACTTGATCCCATCCTAAATAGGAAAGCATGTCACAGGCTGTCTGACTGAAGGCACTTAGGTGAGCAGGACACTTGCAGTATCATTCAGTCTTCAAAATCCCATTCAACCCTGTTCCCCTTTACTGAACTGGCTATCAGTTAGTTATGCTAGTATAGCTTTCAGTATTGTTGCTCTTTCCTATATCAGCTGTTAGTACAAGAAGTGGATTGGTTTGTTTATCAAGAGCACAAGGTATTTCTGGCCCCTATACATTGGTTCCAAAGGTGGGCAAATGCTGTAATACCATTGTACAAATAACATTAACTCATTATTTTACTTTTGGTATTTCCTGGTAGCTTGTGCATGTTTAGTTAGGAAGTTTACCTTACGCCTACACACATGATACAGGGATTTTATTAAGCTGCAACTAACTCACAAGGATGTAGATATTCAAAATTCAACAGATGTACTTATGAGTCAAGCCAACTTCTCTTAAATATTTTTAACTTACTTCTCCAGCGTCCTGTAGTTGGTTGCAAACATGCAATATATTCAGTAAGTCTTCTCTCAAAAGCCTTGAGATCTGAGAAGAGATAAAGAAAATAGCATATAATCTATGTCAGGGTGCCCAATTTCTAAGCAGCTGGGGGTCCCATGCCTCACAGCCCACAGCAGTGGAGGCGGCTTGCTGCATAAGTTGCACCAGTGCAAGCTAGTGGTCCCTAGGGCCACGTTATGTCAGGGCCTGAACCTCACACCGAGCTCTCAACCACATGCTCCCCTATTACACCACTCATGCAGGAGCCCCAGGCTGTGGTCTGCACTGCACTGCTCCCTGGGGTGGAAATAGAAAGTGAAAACAGGAGAGGGAGCCTAGAGACTCTGGCTGTTGCTGCAGCTGAAGTGATGGAGGGGTAGGGGAAGGCAAGGGCTGGGTGGCAGTCCCTGGGCCACAAATCAACCCCTTGAGGGATGCATGCAGCCCTGGAGCTGCCAGTTGGACAGCTCTGATTTACATGATCAGTTTGGTTAGGTTTTAGAGATTTCCACAGTGCCTGGCTTTACAAGAAAGACCAGAGCTGCTTTTCTATATTAAATATTCTTTAGAAATATTATCAGATATTAAACTTGAAGTTGTTCTGTTTAATAAAGTTAGTTTTGAGGCTCCAAAATACCACTTTAAGATTGAATTTGCTCTCAACGAAGTCCATACTTTAAAAGCATCTCAGCTTCAAATGAGAATAACTATTCTTTAAAGCATTTCATGTTATAGAGCAGGGGCATCAAAACTCATCTGACCCTGTAAGCTGGATGAGTGGCATGGGGCTGGTCTACAGACTGGACTGGGCCCACAGACTCCTCTCCCTTACCATGCCAGATCCACCACACAAGGGCACCCACTCTGGGATCTGTATTAAACATGGCAATCACCCTTGCCAGTCCAGGATCCTCACTGCATGCAGCACCCCCACTCTCCACCCGTCCCTATCGCCGCTGGCCTGGGACACAAACGTTACACTGCTCTCAGTCCACAATCTGCGATGCACATGGTGCGCATACTGCTGGCCTGAGGGGAAGTGCGGCAGGTGGAGAAGTCCTGGACTGGCTAGGGTGGGTACCATGTGTAGCATGGATCCTGGAGCAGATGCTACATCCAAGGCCCCAAACAAAGCCGGGCCACCATATGCTGGGTGGAGCACCTCGCACCAAGGAGCAGCACTGGGTGATGGAGCTCCATGAGCCACATCTATGACACTCCTATTTCA
>NW_017728998.1:31532807-31534356 GCF_001723915.1 Gavialis gangeticus | reverse complement strand
CTGGCTAGGGGGGGTACCATGTGTAGCATGGATCCTGGAGCAGATGCTACATCCAAGGCCCCAAACAAAGCCGGGCCACCATATGCTGGGTGGAGCACCTCGCACCAAGGAGCAGCACTGGGTGATGGAGCTCCATGAGCCACATCTATGACACTCCTATTTCAGAGAAACATATACAAGCTGATAAAAGAAAAATATTATTTGGAATTCTACATTGACAATAAAAGCTTAGAGAAGCATTTGCATTAAGATCACAGCTGTTATGGAGATATATATTTTAATACAAGCACTGAGATAATTTCTTGAAACAAAACACTCTTCTTTGGCCACGTCTACACAAGACACTGACTGTACAGTTGTTAAGTACTTGTACAAACAAGTATTAAATTAAGTTACTGTGCAGTAGTGCCACTAAACGGCTTTTTCGTGATGCCGACTGCGCAGTAGCGTCGCATCACACTTTCTGCCACATGACGCTACTGCGCAGTAGCCACAGGCTACCATGCAGTCAGTGTCTCGTATAGATGCAGCCACTAGAAGTTTTTGTTAATCCCATCGGTTTAAGCACTTTTTAAAGCAAGCACTGAGATACTGTTTTTAAGCTCTTCTTGGAGCTCCTCTTAAACTCTTGCAACCCATCTTGCAAAAACCACATCTTAAAAGGCATTATTATTTTGGTATTTAAATGCTTCCCAGTTCTCACCAAAAGCAGCAACATTTTACTACATATTCTGTAACATTACTGCAATAAGTGATTAAGTCACCTCAAAAACTCAATTTCCATTACCATCGTCAATATGCCAAGACCTTATACATGCTACACCGCTAATAAGCGTCACAACCATGAGACTTCTGTATTTATTTTTTGGCAGAGGCATAGAAAGCAGCTTTCGAGTCCCTGACAGCCCTTCACAGGCATCTGCCCGGCTCTACCGAGCATGAGCTCCGTTACAAGCCAAGAAGGAGGCTCAGCCATCTGCGAGCTCTAAAAGGCAAGAGCGGCCGGTCCCGGCTGCCGCCAGACTGTCCCAGAGCCCTGCCGGGGAGGCCGCGCCAGGCCGGTGGCACAGGCGGTGCAGACGGGACTCTCGGGCCAGCGCCCCGCTCCTCCAGCCACTCTAGCCCCCGGAAAAACGAAAGCAGGTGCAGGCGCGGGGCCGAAGCTGCCACCCGGCACGGGCAGAAAAGGGAGAAGGGCCGAAAGCCGCCCGGCTCCGCGCGAACCAACCCGCGCCTCCCCCAGAGCCGGGGCCCGCCTACGAGCGCGGGCGGCAGCGCGGGGCAGGCAGGAGGTGCCTCGGGACCGGGGGAGTAACTCACCTTCCGCCTGCTCCAGCGAATTCATGGCGGGGGCGGGGGGAAACTTCACAACCACCCCGTCCTCAGCGGCTCAAGCCCGGCCGCATAGCAACCCGGACCGACCCCCGCCCACCACCCCTTCACAACACCAACAACGCCGCGCCTGATTGGGCGTCCTCTCACACTGCACCCCCCCCTCCCCAGCAAACTCCGCTCTCATTGGCTAGTGCGGGACCGGGGGGGGGTGGCC
>NW_017728998.1:31527372-31532759 GCF_001723915.1 Gavialis gangeticus | reverse complement strand
GCTGAGGCGGGCCCAAGCGGCCTCTGAGACAAGCAGCCGCGGCGCTTGTGGGGCAGGGAGTCCCAGGCCGGGGGTGCTGAGGAGCACGGACACGTTGCAGGGACTGAGCGGTGATTCCGCGGTCCCGGCCCACGGAGCATAAAGACGACACAACCGGCGGGGCTGGAGGTCACCTCGGGACAGCGGGGCCAGGGGCTCGCCGTCTTGGCTGGTCTCTGGCTTGTTTTTCCCTGCCGCTGGTAGGATGGAGTCCTTCCCGCCCGAGTTATGCCGGCACGGTGACGTTTATTTGTTTGTTGTTTGAATTTTAAGATAAACCCTGTTTCAAGAAGGCAGGGTTAACAACGCACTTATTTCCGTGATTGTTTTTTCTTAACATCAGTTATTCTTCCTGTTGTAAATGAGTTGGATCATTTGTAGTGCTTTGGTTGATCTGAGACCTAAGTTTCCAGTGTAAGAGAACCTGTTAAACAACGTCAGTATTTACTGCAGCAGGAGGTAGTTTTCACAATCATCTGAAATGACCCTTAGTTTAAACTGTTTCCTGACATATGGCAGAGACTGTGGCAATTTGCACTGTTGAAAGTCACTGGCAAGTGCAATAACTAGGAAATACAAAACAGACCTCAAAACAAAACCCCCTCCCTTGGGTATTTTCTTTAACAATTTGTTTTTCCCCAAATTTCAAATTGAGAGGTTTGTCCAGATTAAGGTGTTCCCTTTGTCTCCACCTGCTGGCAGAAGCTCATATTAATCACTGGATGAGCATTTAATGCTTGGAGAACTATAAAAACGTGTGGCTGATAGTAGCACTAATGCGGTGGCTGCCTGTGTTAAATCTGGTGCGCTTGTAGGGCTCTTCAGAAACATGAAATCTAATATTCAAGAGTGTTGAAAGCTTATTAATTTCTGATTAGATAGAGGAAAAACCTCTTGAACTTTAGATTTTAAGTTCTCATGGCCTCTAAAAGCTTAGCTGATATCTAAGAAAGATCTTGGACAGGCTACTCCCTTTTTCCCATATCAAAGACAAGATTTTCTACAATATAAAGTGACCAATAGTGTGACCATTTGTTAGCAAGTGTCTAATAGAAAATAGGAGGATTCCTTCCTACACTGAATCCTGAAACGGGGTCAAAATATGAGGCCATTGTGTGGAACCTCAGAGTCTGCTGAACCTATCAAAGAAGATGCAAAACCGCAAGGTACCACTAGGTAGTTGTTCCAGCCCCATAAAAAGTCTCTCATTGCTCACAGATTTGGCAAGAAGAAAGAGCAGTGGTATGGCTTGGTTTCAGAGATTGCCTTTCTTTTTGAGCATGTCTACATGTTGCCCTACAGCAACATAGCAACGTGCTACATCACCGTATGATGTACAGGTCTACATATGATCACCATCTACGTCACTGTAGTGGCACACCCCCTGGTTATAGTGGCCAAATCTAACTGCGCGCCAAAAGGAAGTACTAAAGCACAACACTGTAGCAGCATCCCTGTATAGGGACATGTAGATACGCTCTTTGCATTCTTTAACTGAAAGGGATCTTAGGTCTGCATTCTTTCTAATGAGACATCAAGGAATGATGCTTTGGGATTTTTAATTAGTAAATGCTATGTGGACACTTCTCCTTTGTAAATCCAAATAGGTCCCTTCAAACCAAATCCTAGAATAGGGACTCTTGTCACAAGAAGGGAGGAACATGTGACATATGATGGGAAGACAGCCCCTGGGTTAGCGGGTCCAGTTTCATTCTATCGCTAAAATATCAACCATATCATACAATCCCTTTCTAAGCTCATACCTTTGAAACTGAAGTCAGTTTCTAGGCCTCTGTTGGGTGCTACAAAGTTTCACACACCATTTTCAGCCTAAATTTGTTCATGGCCAGTTTAAACGTGTTTTTTCTTAAGCCAGCATTGTCCTTTAACTCAAATGTGTGGTTCTTCTCTCTCTCTCTAAGATGCCACTTCTTGGCAGTTTTTATATTTTTTACTTTGTAACCCTTCTGAGCACTTGTCAGCAGCAACAAGGGCTGAGTTCAATTCTGGAGTACTAAATATATTTCACCTTGGCTTGAATCCCCACCCAGACTACCTGGGAAACATTAAATGAATCACTTGGGTGTCCAAAAAAACCAACAACCCTTCCCTCACAAGCAGTGTAAACACAAAATTAAAATTTATTACAAAGAATAAAGAAAAATCAAATGTAAGCACTAACTATAATTGTAAAACACTATAAACTACAAAACAAAGTCTATAGGAGGCACTGTCATGAGGAGGCTTTAGCCATACCCAGGCAGTCTGGGACTTGGGGTTCCTTCATGGGTAGTTCTGGGAGCCTGCACTCCTACACCTGTCCTTTAGCAATGGGCTGGAGAGGGGGGCCCACACTGGAGAGTCCAATGAGCTGCTCCATCGGTCTACTGCGCCACAGGGAGCTGCTAGAGAGCATAGGTCTTTCTGCGTTGTAAGGGCCCCTCGCTGCTCCCTGCAAAGCTGTAGCACTGATCTCCACTTCCACATGATGGTTTTGAGGAGTTAACTGTAGTTTTCATCAGCATATCGCATCCCAAAATTTCTAGTCCTAATCCCAGCTCTGCTGGGGCAGGAAACTGCAAGAGAACTCAAAGAAAAGCCAGCAAAAGAGCCTGAACTGCAACCAGCACCAACCATAATGCTTCATCAGGACACAGAGCTACGTGTGCCGGGTGCAAAACATGCCAGGCCCCAAGACAGGCCTAGACATGCAGAAAACGTACAGAGGGGCTCAGCAATACAGCTATGCTGAGATACAACAGCTGTAAAACAATAAAAGGGGGACTCAGGCCTGTCTTGCACCAGGGTCTGAACATACAATGAAAAGGCACCAGGCCTATTTGGCCTGGACATTTAGTCTCAGCTGCACTGCTGTGCTGAGACCCTACAACTATGAAAACAACAAAAGGGGGGCCAGGCTGATCTTGGCTTGGTCTTAAATTACAACTAACACCCAACCACACTGCTTGCTTAGGGCATAAACTACAAAGGGGAAAAAGGAAGGCCCAGGCCTATTTCACTGGGCCTGGACTGGGTGGCAAAAAGTCGGCCAGGCCTATACAGCACTGAGGCTTGGATAAAGGACAAGAAGTGCCAGGGGCAGGCTTCACCCTGGCCCAAATCTACCAGCCGAACATATGGCTGGGGTTCAGCCCCACTCAGGTGGGCTGCAATGCAACAGCTGTGAACAGCAAAAAGGGCCCAGGCTTACGGCTGCAACCTAGACATGAAGTCTCAGCTATCCCACCGTGCTGAGACACTACAATCCCCAACACAGGAGCCAGTATTGACCAGGACCCAGTTCCAGTCAGTCTGCACTGGGGAATAATACACTCATGGCATCATCCTACCCAAGGCCTGCATGGCCAAAACTGCCAGCAAGACACGCAGCTGGGGTTCAGCGCACAGCTATGCTGAACCCAAAAGAAGTTCCAACAGCAACTGAAACCTGCCAGGCTCTCAGCCCTGGCCCAGAGCACGCCAGCAAAACTGCCAGGCTCTAACCTTGGCTAGTTTGCTGCAGGGATTGATGCCCCCCCCCGCATCATCCCATTCAAAACCCAGAAAAAAAACAGAGGGAAAGAACAGGGAGAAGACAGAGGTCTCAAGCCCTGAGACAGACTTTCTCTCCCTGAACCTAAGGCTTTCCCTTCTCATAGCTTCAATTTGTTTCTCCAGTGAAGAAGTGGGGGAAACCCCCCTCCCTTCCCATGGTGAGTAGGCTTTCTGACTCTCAATTCAGCTTTCAGCAGCCCCAGGAGCAGAAAGAAACCACCTGATTTAAGGGCCAGGTGGCTTGACTCTTAAATCACTTTTCTGGCATCTGGTCCCAACCAGAAATGGCATTATTTGACACTGCTAATGCAGACCAATCAATTCAAAGGTGGTCATCACTCCTGAAGAAGAAGTAGCCAGTCACCAAACTGGTTGCATGGGTGCCTTGGAGGGACTCTTACGACAATGAGGGGAGAGGAGGTAATCTTCCAGTCCTAAAAAAGGCACAGTATACAACACAAACAAGATTCACAGCAATATGAAACTAGAACACACTTTCCTACATATAACCCCAAGTGTGTGGGGATGCTACAACTTAAATCCCAAACCTCTTCCACCTGGAAGAGTCTGTCAGATCCAGCAGGTGTCCGCAGGATGTGCTGTCCAAACCAAATCTACAGAATGCCGGTTGCTTAACTTTTTTTTTTTTTTGAATTTTTTGTGTGTTCCAAGCCACATCAATTCCAAATCCATGAGTCAGTCAAGATCCATAAGTGGCCCTACTACCAGCAAACATCCTCCACCCCTCCTGGGGCTTCAGAAGTTTCTAAATCCTTGGGCAAGCATTCTAGTGTAGGCCCGAGTCCAGAGGCTTGGGGTTTGGAGGCCCCTGAGTTTTGCTTGCCCTTAGCCATAAGCAGGGCCATCCCTGTAGGGGTGGGTAAATTGGGGTGACCACCCCAGGCCCCATGCTTTGGGGGGCCCTGTGGAGCTGGGCGGAGCAGCCGCAGCAACTCCACACTGCTGCTGCCGGCTTTGCAGCTGGCCGCTCACGACCCCCTTCCCCCACTGCCAATGCTGCTGCTGCTGCTGCTGCTGCCGCCGATGGGAGTGGCAGGTTCTTTGGGTCTGGGGCCCCACATGAGCTGATTTGCCCTAGGTCCTGCACCTTGCTTGGGTCGGCACTGGCCATACAGCCCCAGAAGCAGGCTAGGGAGAAGTCTCCCATTTCCATAAAGTGGGCATAAAGCCAAGATCTTCTCACTGGAAGTGAAAGTGGGAGAATTTTATTTTTATTTAATTTGTATCTGAGGCCAAATTAATCCAAACTAATTCCAAATCCAAAAGTCCAGAACCATAAGTGGCCCTACTACCAGCAAGCATCCTTCACCCACACCGGGGGCTTCCGATGTTTCCAAAACCTTTGGTGGGCATCCTACTTGCAGGCCTAAGCCTGCAGGCTTGGGGTTTGGATGCCACGGAGTTTTGCGTGCCCTCACCCATAAGGCCCTCAGAGCAAGCAAGGGAAGAGACTCCTGTTTCCATGAACTGGGATTAAAGCCGCTGCACCTCGGCGGGTACCCAACCGTGCCAGAAGAGCAGTTCTCCTGCAGTGCAGTTCAGGAAAACTGCCTTCTTGGACACAGATACACAGTATTTCCCCTGCCAGACTGAGAAACCACCACACTTGATCTGAGCTATCAAGAGGCCGAGAAGCGAAAGTGGGAGATTAACTAGACATTACCTCCGTGGGTACCACTCTGTGCCAGGAGAGCATGTTTCCCCGGGTGCAACTAGGAAAACCGCCTGGGTGTCTCTATTAGGAGTCCTGGTATTATAGAGGAAAACTTCAC
>NW_017728998.1:31522027-31522372 GCF_001723915.1 Gavialis gangeticus | reverse complement strand
AAAACCGCCTGGGTGTTCACGCTGTTTCCCCTGCCAGGTGACTTGCTTACAGATAACGAGGCCTCCTGACTTAAAAAGCGCTGTCCAACGCGAAAGCCGACCTGAAGAAGAACCTACCCATCAAAGGAGTCAGTTAAACCCCTTAGACTCAGTAAAATGCCCCTGTCCTCCACGAGCAGAGATGTGGCGGCAGGGTGGGCCCCGCGCCCCGCACCTCCCCTTGATCGGGGCCGAGGAAAACATCCTGAGGCAGCCCCTGGCTCCGGAGGCAGAGGCCAGCCTGCCCGGGACCCGGAGCATCCTGATCAAAGCTGCCGATCCGCTCGGGCCCAGCGCAACTCCGCG
>NW_017728998.1:31514842-31521770 GCF_001723915.1 Gavialis gangeticus | reverse complement strand
GGGGGTGGAGCTGAACGCCGGGGCGCGGGCGGGGGCTGAGCGGATGCCGCTGCCTTTCGCAGCCGGGCCGGGTAGGGCCGGGCGCGGCGTCCCCGCCTCCTGGGGGCTCCGCTCCGAGCTCTTGGGCTGCGTGGAGCTTCCCCCCCTCCTCAGCTGAAGGGGCTGAGGGACGCCTCTGGCTGCCGTCAGACTCGGGGGCGGCGGGTGTCGAGGTCCCACCAGGGCGCGGGTAGGCTCCCGAGACCAGCCCAGAGATCCTTGTGGGTGAGAGCCCCAGGGAAGCTGCGCTCCTGTTTGTCTGTTGTGCCCAAACCGAGGAAAGCCCCGAGCGGGCGTTTTCCAAGGGCCTCTGGAGTGGAGAACGGTGGAGCCCCCGGCTCTGGCGCCCAGGCAGCGATTCTCAGCTGGGGAAGCTGGAGGGCACCGCGTGGCGTTGGCACTGGTAGGTGCTTCAGAAGATCACCCCAGAGGTTTCAAACAGGAGTCTGCAGTGTTAAAAAACTTTATGCTCTGCTGTGGCCTTTGCAGCAGAGGAATTGCATAAGTGTTGTTTCTGTCCTCAAAAAATGAATGAACTGGCATTTTCCAAGGGGCATTAAATCTAAAGAGGCTGTGACCCACCCACTGCCTCACTTGCTGGGATGATGCTGTAAACTGTTCACTTTGTTTTTGTGTATCCATGTTTTGAATCCAGGCCAGAGTTTGCACGTACCCAGAGCAATCTCTGTGCTCTCTTGCTGCTGAAGTTACGACGTGTAGTAAACCGGTACTGGATTTCAGTCTAGACCAGTCAAATTTTAGGCTGTTTGTAGATGTGCTCACCGTTCTCTGAACTGATTCGCATCATACAGTTCGAATCAAATTTCAGTTCAAACTCAAGGTTAGTAGATGATCACTGACTATCAGTGCAGTTTTTGTGCACTTCTGCAGTAGAGACAGCAGGGGCTGGACACTGCCCACCCCTCCCAATCAGGGCCACAAAACTGCATTCACTTGCTACACCTGGTGCTGGACACAAGCAACAGCAAACTGGAGATACATATACATGTTAATTAATAGAGTTTTAAATTGCCTATTTTGGACTGCCCTAGCCTGCATTAACTAATCTTCATTGAATGAAAATTAAAATTAATTCGGGCTGGAGCCAATTTTAATTCGGACTACAGACGTTCACGTAGATACAGTGACAGCTGTAGTCCAGATTAAATGTAGAAAAATGTAATATCTGTAAATGGCCTTAATGACTGTCTCGTGTTTCCTAGTTAACAGATCTCTAGTCTGGATTTACTTCTCTTTAATTAACACCTAATGGATAATTGGTGGCAAACACATCAGAGAAAGAGTAATGCTGTGCTTTTGCATAAGATTATACTTTGTGATGTATTCTGCAATGGTAATTGATGTGTCATACTACCCACAAGTCAGGTACAGCAGGTGGGATAGTTATATGCAAGGAGAAAGAGAAGAGGTGGCCTGTTTATCTGCAGTGAGCTGATACTTGGTTTCCCCTGAAGTTACTGGAATGACTCTCAGATGGCAGAACAAATAGCTATAAGCATCAAAGCTGCTTTTTCCTTTAGGTTAGGAATATATTGTATTTACTTGAATCCAAATCAGAGTTGTTTGTTTTTCTTCCCCCCATTTAACGTGGGGGAAGGGGAAATGCCCTTCATCTTGGATTTGAGTGCAAGTGGTGGGGCAGGCAGCAGCTATGGCTCTGACTCTGGCTTTGACCTGGTAATAACTCTCCTTCCCTCCCGTCCCCCACAAGATGATCAAGGTCTGTATCCTGGAGAGGGTGCTTCAAAATGAGCAAGAGAACGATCTCTGGAACTTGAAGAATAGAGCTGGTCAGCCAAGAATGAGAAGAGAGAACTTGAATGACAGAGGAAGAGCTACAGTCAGGAGGAGCCCTGAGTGGGCACTGAATGTTGTTCTGAAAGAACTTGCATGTCATTTCTAAATAGCAGATCCCATCAACTAGAGGATCCTTTTGGGGTGCTTTGGGTCTGAACTTTTATGTAATTTTTAAAACTGGCAGTCGGACAGGAATTGAGGGAGGGTGAGATTGGCAAACATACTCAGTCTTTGAGAGCACTAGAATTTGGAGTAGTTTTAGGGGAAGCTGAATATAATTTATAGATACTAATCTTAATTTTCATTGACTAACTAATACTTGTAGTGATCAAAGAAACATTTGATAGTGCCACTATGGTTTCAGTCTTGCTTAGAAGAAAATCTGATTGATATCTTTTAGATCCTATGCAAGTGTGGATTATATGAGGCCCCATATTTCACATATTTCTAAAAGACAGCTGCACAAGAAACAAGGAACTATAACTGTATTTAGTTTGGACTAAACACTCAATTCAAAGCTTCAGTGACTGTTTTTTAAAGAAGAAATGGGGGGAAAAAAGACATTGTTTTGCTTAGGATAAAAAAGTTATGAATTGTAATAAGTGTAACTGGTCCAACAATGTGAAGGGATTTATTTTTAGGAATTATGAACAAACAGCATCACTGATCTCTGAAACAAATGTTTTTAAAAATTGGCAATACAGCAATTCTTTTGAATTTACATATGCTAGAGATGTTTTAAGAATGATCTTTCTTAACTCAGGAAGAAAAATTAATGCAATGTATTCCATTTTCCTAGGAATTAAAATGTCATCATGGGTCAAAGTTACCAGGGGTCAAGTTCAAAAACCTATTGTGGATAAAAGGTAAACTATACATAAACCTTTTGAAACAGAGACTTGTTGTTTATGGATGCTTTTTGTACAATAAAGTTAGGATTATTTTAAAAAGCTCAGTTGTGATAATTTCATTATTTTCAAATTCAGTCGCTTCATAGTTTTTTTTTTTTTAACAAAACGTGAATGAAATTAGAAACACTTGTGTCAATTCAAGGTGGACATAATTCAGTGAAGAAACAATGACCTTTTTAATTATTGCCTCAATCCTGCAAAGACTGAATTATGTGCCAGCTTCATGTACAGCGAATAATTCCATTGATAATGATGGAATTGCTTAGTGTGTAAATTTGTGCATGGGCTTAAGATTTGAGCTTTTGTTTAACATGATTTAATGATAACTTACTCCTGTAAATACAACTGCCAGATACTGAATTCTCACTTAATAGAATCAACCACATGTTATAATCTAAGCCAGATGCTAAAAACATTGTACATTTCCCACCATTTATAGGTATCATGTTTTATTGAGTCAGTCCCTTGCCATAAGCAAAATCTTAAGCAATCACCTATGCATATAAGCTGTTTTTTCTATCAGTTAATAGAATCAGTTTGTAAAATACAATGAAATACTGAATTGTACAGAGGGCTTTGCATGGGCTTTCTGCTTTGCTAACTAGTGGTGTACCAATAAAGATTTTTTGAGCCAGTACTGATGACCAATTATTAATGAGCCATATTGACCAATACCGATCCAATTACTGATATGCATCCTGGCAGCTTGGAGAGCAGCTCTGGCTGGTAAGCCTGTTGCAGGAAGAGGGAAGGGGTATGGTGGGGGGCAGATCAAAGCCCCACGGTGAAGGGAGGGAGTGGTGCTGCTCAGTCGTGGTGGGGCACAGGACGAAGCCGTGAATGGATCATCACTGGGGAGGGTGGTGGCTCCCACTGCTGCATGCACCCCCAGGGGAGGCATGGGGGGCATGTGCCCCCTGGAACTGTGCATGGGTCAAGGGTGGGCTGCCTCTGCAAGCTGGAGCCCAGGCAGCACCAGGCTCTTCCCGGCGGATGGTTTAGGCCTAGGCTGTGCTCGAGGCAGGCAGTGGTGGTGCTGGGAAGGGGAGCCATGGTGTGGGCTACGTCGAATTTTGGGGTGGCTGTAGCTCACCTTGTAGCCCCCCTCCTAGCACCACAGTCGCCACCCACCCCAAGCACCCTGGCCCAGGCCCCCTGCTGGGACGAGCACAGCACCACCACTGGCTACAGAACGCAGTGGCAGCCCACCCGTGCCCAGTGCACAAATCTGGGGGGAGATGCCTCCCCTGGGGGTGCACGTAGTGGCAAGAGCTGCCCCCTTACTCCCCATGCATCCCCAAGACAAGCCACTCATGGCCCACCCTGGCTGGGCAGCACCTGCCCCTGCTCCAGCCTCACTCCCTTCCTTACTGTAGGGGCCTTGATCTGCCCTTCCCCCATCACTACCTCCCTCCCTCCACCCTTTTCCAACAGCAGACTTACCAGCCAGATGCTGCTCTCCAGGCTGCCGGGCTAACCACATGCATACTGCAGCTGTGCACATGCATGCAGCGTTCATTGGTGACATTATCAGCCAAAAATGCCAATTGCCAATTAATGTCAGTTATCAGTACCAATCCGATATAGACCAATGTGTTGGTGCACCTCTGTTGCTAATTTTATTCTGCTCTTGCTTATTAGAATCACCAGGTATGAGCTTTAAAAGTATTTTACCCAATATGATGTTAATAACCAGCATGTACTGTAGCTGAGCATTTAAAATATAATCATATATGTTTCGTCTATCTTAATGAAACAAGAATTAAGCTCTATATTCCTTTCAGTTAATACGTTTTATATTTGCAGCAATGTGTTGAAAACAGCTTTGTAGCTAATATCGAAAACAGTTTGAACCCTTTGCTGAAATTAATGTTATATGTACTGTTGTCAGTGTCAAACTGATAACTGATGAATCATGCTATCAAGTTGTTTCAAGTAATGATGTTTGACCCTATTCAAAAGTCCATCTACTCAGGGCTCTGAATTGTAAAAGGTGCTTAAAACTCAATAATGGAACACTGCTTGAACAGTACCTTATTTTCAATCAATTCTAACATGTACAGATGAAATTCATCTTATGCAAAAGGCTCATAAAGCTTATATACAGTGTACTTTGTTTAAGGCTGTAGTCTTAGGACCAAGGAAGAACTGAAGCCTGCACTTCCTGAAGTTTGTGTGAGCAGTCGTTTAATACTGGTTCAGCCTGCACTATGTTTTTTACATCTCATTAAGGCTTATTACTTTTTTCCAAAGTTTTTATGTCTTTGCTAGTAGCCTTGAAATTGACTGTTCATCCGAGGGTGTTTTAGAAGCCTTGATATTCACAGCTCTTAATCAGTTATACAGTTAGGTTAGAGTACAGTTAGGTTACAAAATAGTGGTACTGAAAGATGATACATGTTTAAGCTGTTTAACTGGAACAAATATTAGTTATTTACATATGAATGCAAACATTGTGTTATACAGTTAAATACATTGGCTGCTTACAAATATAACCCCCCCAACCCCTCCCAACAACAAAACAAAACAAAACAAAACAAAACAAAACAAAACAAAACAAAACAAAACAAAACAAAACAGTGCTTTACTTTAAGCTCTGCGTACCCCTGTGCTGAGCCCAGCACATGCCCAGACCAGGCATCACATTAGTTGGACTCAGCTCACCCAATGTCTGTATAAATCAGGCGCTTCAGCAAGGGTTTTTGGCACCTTTATTTATTAGCTGATTCAATCAGCTATTAGATAAAAGTGCCAACACCCCCTCACCGCCCTCGGCTGAAGTGCCTTTTTTGGTGCTTTTATCTAATACCTAATTGTGAATCAGCTTTAGATAAAAGCACCAAAAAGCCCTGCTGAAGCGCCTGATCTATACAGATGCTGTGGAGCTGGGTTGAACTAATGCAGTGCCTCTTCTGGGCAGGGGCGATGGTAGGGGGTGCACAAGCACCCCCTGCAAAAAAGCGCTGTCAACACTCTCAGCGGTGCCTATGAGTGGTTGCTGCTCATCACTGCTGCCAGCACCGTTGGCAGCATCTGTGGGCAGTCCATGGTTGCTCCTGGCTGCCGCCGGCATGGCCAGTAGTGCCTGCGGGTGGTTGCCAACCTATGGCCAGCACTTTCCGCCGCCCCCCCGACTGTGCTGGTGGCGTCAGCAGGAGCTCACTGCTGCTATGCTCCAGCTGCCGCCAGTGCAGCCATGCCCCCCAGCTGCCGGGGGCACGCACCGTTCATGCTTCTGGGCATGCACGGGGCTTGGTGCAGTGGTGCATGGAGTTTCAAGTAAAAGTGCATTTCCCCCCCCCCCCCACACACTTCTGTCAGCACCCTTAATGTGCTTACCTAAGTGTAAATGGCTAGGCAGGTACTAAACTCCTAATTCATATGCATAGACCTTGTAGTGGTCCTTTGTACAGATAGATTTTAGCGTCATGCCCTAATTGTGCAGTTTTCAATTTATGTATAGACTATTATGCCTGATCAGAAACCCACTGAAATGAATGTGACTATTAGGGCTGTGCAAAATTTCAGCAGCCATTTCATTTCAGAGGTGTTTTGGCCTGTTTTAACTCCCGAAACACTGAATCTGAAATGGAACAGAAAGCTCTGAAACATCTCCAAAACAAAACCATCTGAAATGTTTCAGAAATGTTTTAGAGGCATCCCCAGGAAGAGTCTGGCACAGCCCCGCAGCCCTCATTTTAAAGTGCTGGGAAGCTGGGTGGAGGATGGGGCCAGGCAGGGCAGCCATGGGGACTTCTCCTGCATCTCCTCCTGCTGGAGCAGAGGCAGACACAGCCAGAGGAGGCGTGGGAGAAGCCCCCATGGCAGCCCTGCCTTGCCCCATCCCCTGCCTGGCTCCAGCCTCCCGGCATTTAAAAAAAAAAACAAAACAGTCCTGCACTCACGGGCTTCAGCAGCGGCAATCAGGCCCTTTGAGGGCTTGTGCCAGAGCCCTCCCGCACCACAGGGGGCAGCAGGGTTGTGCCCCCCGTCCCCACCTGGCACCCAGACCGGTGGGGAGTAGTGATTCCTGCTACCTCATACTATGTTGCGGGGGGCTCTGCCATGAGCCTTCAGAGACCCTGATCTCCACTGTTGCAGCCAGGGAGCGCGGGACTTAAAAAAAAAAAAAAAAAAAAAAAAAAAAAAAAAAAAAAAAA
>NW_017728998.1:31497595-31514774 GCF_001723915.1 Gavialis gangeticus | reverse complement strand
TTAAAAAAAAAAAAAAAGAAAAAAAAAAGAAAAAGAAAAAAAATGCCAGGCTGGGCAGGGCAGCTATGGGGGCTTCTCCTGCAGCTTCCCGCACCCAGGGAGAGGCAGGGACAGCCACAGGAGAATCTGCAGCCGCCTGGCTGTGCCTGCCTCTCCCAGCTGAATCCAAATCTCCAAATCAGCGCTGAAACAGCATCGAAACTCCGAAACAGATTTGGCTGAATCGAAATGGAACAGTGATCCAAAACACTGAAACAAATCGCTGTCCTCCGAAACGGCCAAATCCAAAACCGAAACAAAACATAGCCGTTTTGCACAATCCTAGTGACTATCTAGGATTTATAGTTTAGTTCCATAGTGCTGGTGAAAAGCTTTTTCCAGATATATCAAGGATTAAGTTCAAGGTATGTAAGAAATTTGAAAACCAAACTAAATCACTTCTTGTTTTTCAATTGGAAACAATCGTTCTGGAAAGCAGTATCTTTTTATACTTTCATAACTCAAAAATAAAATGCATCATTGAACTGAGATTAAGCATGAAAAATCTCATCCGCAAGAATAGGTTTGACATTCTAGTGGAAGATCAGTTTTATAATTCAATGAACTTTGGCATATCTTTCAATAAATATTTGGTACGCATTTCAAAGAAGTAGGCATAAAAGTTCAGAGTTAAATGGAAAACTGTGAAAATAGTAACCACTAAAGCTATATTAAGCATTGATCCCTTCAGGAGCCTCGCTTCTAAGCATTATGAAGAAAAAAATTATAGCTCACTTCTATATTTATAGTTTCCTTAAAAGGGCATTACCATGGCTAACACTAGCCAATGTCTTCAAAGGTTTTGGCTTCTCTGTATTTCTCTCTTACCTGTATATATTGCAAGGAAGGTTAGGGGAGGGAGAAGCCTACAAGATCGCTAACTGTTCAATATATCATGTTTTTTCTAATCTAAAATGACTGAATTTAAGACTACTCCCCAGTAATTAGGTTCTATATATGGAAAATTTATACATTTGTTAGTTGGATTCTGTACCTGGAAAATTCTATCAGAGGGTGGTTTTCAGTTCACCCTCCTCCCCACTCCCTGCTACAGCAGGGAAAGAAGCAATGGGGGAGGTCAGCTGGCCCCTTTGCCCCTCTGCCCCCACCCTGCTTACTGTGAGACGCTGCTCAGACTCTGTTCCCTCTCTGGAGCACAGCATGTTGAAATGTAGCCACTGCTGGCCACACAGCAGCACTGGCACTGCTGATTGGCTGGGTAGGGGATGGAGTTCCATGTGCTCTGTGCTCAGGAGGGAATCCAGCCTGAGCCGGAGCCAGGCTGTGCCTGACAGTAAAGTGGGAAGGTGTGGAGCAGAGGGGTGGGCAGAAGCTGTAGAGGGCAACTGAGGCAGAGGGGAGGGAGGGCAAGTGACTGCTGTGGGTCTGACTCTGGCCCCAAACTGGGCTCAGGGCCAGAGTTAGAGCTACAGCAGCAAGCTCTACCACCCCCTTTCCAGGTTTATATGCAAGTCTAAGACGATGGGCTTTTTTCTCCGTGCTTATTGTGGTGTGGGGAACCTCATCTTGGATCCAGGTAGATACAGTATATGGTCTAGAGTGTGATATGCAATAAAGAGAGAGCTTTGTAGAATAAAATGGAAATTTGGACTATATGCAGTACCTGTTGAACAAACTTACTGAGGTTCACACAGTAACAGAGCAGCTGGAGCCACTATCATTCCCCAAGAGCACCGAGGTTTAAAAATCTATGAGCACCTATACACGTGACAGACCTCTGCTCCAATGTATGCTAATTAGCATGCTCCAGCAGCTGCTGCCTGTGCTCTGGCTGTACTCAAGCTCTGGCTGTGCTCCATCGTGCTAACTAGCATGCTTCAGCAGCCTCTGTGTCACATGTATTCAGCATCCCCACATTTCAAAATGGTGGTGGGAACGTTTTAACTAAAGCTTATCAAACAAACTTTAGTTAAACTGTCCCCACCACCATTTTGATGCATGGGATGCTGAATACATGTGAGGCTGTGTGCTTTAATTAGAGCAGCTCTCAGAGCCACTCTAACTAAAGCACCCCCAGAACATGCATATAGACACCCTGTGTGCTTGTTCACAAGTAGGAAGGTTTTTCTGAGTATGAATTCAAATCCATCCATCTTCCTTTTTTTCCTTTCCTTTTTAAACAAACCAGCAATGTTGTGAGCATGACCCACTGAACAATATTGCAGCGGTCTTTCCTGAGTCTGCAGATGACTCCAATATGTCATAGGTTAGCCTGACAGCAGTGTGAAAATTAGAAGAATAGTTGCTTCCATTGATATTATTTAGAACCCTGTCAGCAGCAGTGAAATCCTTGAGAATATTGACTTTGCTTTGTTGGTTCTTACGAAAGACAACAACAACATATATCAACATTAAAATTGTTTCACACAGTTGAAATCTGGGGAAAGATTAAATAATAGGGACATTTCCTCTCTTCCTTACCTTCGTACCTGAAAGCTGGTGGAGCTTTAAAATTTTCACATACCAAGAAGTCAGATACTCTTCTGAAAAATGAAGCTCTATATATTTTCATCACCAGGAGGAAATTTACACCAAGTTATTCTTCCTAGCATTCACTCATGTAGGGAGCCCCCACATAATTCTTGTGTCTTCCTCTGGCTAATAGGGTTACTCTTGCAGTTAGATACTGATACTCTGGTCATCTGGAGACTCAATGAATTTACATAAAGAGGCAAATGAAACAGTGCGAGAAGAGAGAATTTTGTAGGTGAGAACTTTAATTGGTTGAACTGCTTGGCTGAAATAGACGAGCAGTATATTCTTTTTCAAGTTTGAGGAAAAAACAAAGTAAATGAAGGAAGATGAAGCAGCTGTTCTAACACTACCATTGTGGTTTGAAGAATTTGTTTCTTAGAATTAATGAATCTATTGGTCTTCTCCTAGCTGTCCCTGTCCCATGCACCTGTGGCACCTTAAACCTAACAGCCTACGCAGAAAGGTTTAGAGTTAATTTGGATTGTTAAGTAATTATCTAAACTGATTATCCAAAACTGAGGATCTGAAGAAATGTTCATTATCGGTATAGAATGATATGTCATGTATCTCTTCTTTAGTATGGGATGCAGGGGAGATCTCCCTTGAGGTTCAGGAACTTTAGTATCTGTTTCTCTATCTCATATTTCTACTTCAAGCATAATCTAATGCTCATAAACTACTGCCTGTTCACGTTTTTGTTTTTCCAAGCTTAAAATTGCTTTTTCTCCTATATAAACCATCCTCTTGATGCAGGATATCATTTTATAGGTGGAATGTTAATGTTTCAAGATGCAACTGACTAATATTTATGGACTGTTGCAGGTAGTTCAGGTTTTTTTTTATAAATTCATCTGTTTACGACAGCAACTATTTCATCCCAAGTTGAGGATAAAGCACCTAAAAGAACTAAAGTTCATTTAGTAACATGAGGTTACTTTCTACTCAAATTGCAATACTAAACAAGTCTATAAAGTTTTAAGTTTATCAAGAAACTACACCTTTTATTTCTTTCCAAGTTCTTATTTCCCTGAAAAGTTTTTTTTAATATACATGTAGCTACGGACATTTTTGGTAAAAAGATCCAAGTTTCCTGTTTGGGAGCATAGTTATGCTAGATAACTGAATAACAAATTATATTACAAAAAATATGATTTGAAATAAAATCCACTGAATTCCATCTAGGATATAACAGGTTTATCAACTACCCTTCATTTATATTTAAATGGCAGATCTTTAGTCAGATATCAACAGTGCAGCTATTTGGGTCATCTCTATGTGGATTGTATACACATATATAAATTCCTTTGTATCCATTTCTTGAGTTATATAATACTAAACTACACTTCTAAGTGGAGAATTAAAGACAGTTTGCCCAACCAGTGAAATGTAAGGTTATAATTCATGGCATGAAAAGTGTGATCAGTGTTTGATTTTTTTTAAATTTTTCAGTCCATCTGTGTATTCTGTTTATTATTTAGATTTATGTTCTGCCTTACCTGGAAAGGCTCAGGGCAGCTAGCTCCTCTTTCTTTGCTCTTTTTTTTCCCTAGGATTGAGGCAAGTAGATTTTGCATACATGCACTTCTACATACTTAGCTTAACTTCATTTTTTTTCTTTATCTTATCAATCATTCTTTAAACCATTTAGTGATAATTTAAAAGCAAGTTATCTAAAATCTGAGCAGATGAAGAAACTTGCACATTTTCTAATCTAGTAGTGACTAAACTGCTTTTTTTTTACCATTTGTCTTCAACATCATTTAACCCAAGCTCTTTTGATTTTTGGGTCCAGGCGTAGACCCGGATGGAGTCCACACCTTCTGGAGTAAGTAATCTGTAACAGGTTTGTTGAGTCTGGAATAGTCTGTTTTTCCTTCATCTGGCTTTGTATGTAAAGACGCTACTGTGCATTCTATTTGTAAGTGTTAACTTGTTTGCTCTTCTCAGTATCTTATTTTTATGACACCAAATAAAACTCTTCTAGAAAATGTTAGAGCGAGCCATATTACAGTTCTTGTTAATTTTTTCTTAATGTTCCCTTAATACAAGTTAGGTTGAGTTCTTGATCAGTCAAGTTGCAATATGTATTTGGCTTCTTTCCCCAGTTTCTACTCCCACTTGTTCCATTCCCAAGAAGCTTCTTTTCAGTCTCCATCTTCATGCCCTTCCCAAGTTTTCATATTCTGTTTTATAATGCTAATAGTGACTGCAGCATTTTTGTATTGGTCTGATTTCTTTGTATTTTGAGAGGTGCATTAATACTTCTAATGACCTTTTTAGTATGACTGTTTTGAAGAAATCCCAAATTTTAAGGTCACACCTTTATACTGGCTTCCTCTAAATTTATTTTTTTGGTAATAGGTAGAATTAAAAAAAACAACAAGGTCTTTATTTAGGAGAACAATGTTTTATTTAGAATTATCCACTTCAGCTTCCAGACTAATACCATATTGTATCAAAAATTTTGGATTAATAAAAAACTCAAACTATTATTAGAGAAATTAAGATTTTAAACTAATCTTTTAAGTGTGGAAGCATCTCTCATTTTTGGCTGAAGAACTTGGGGACAGACATTAGGACCATGATTCATATGCACTGTTATCCTTGTCTTTTTTTCTACCTCAACAGTAGCAGCAGCCAATACCAGCATTGGCTATGAAGTGCAACAGAGTAATATTGTAGGGTTTCTATCAGTCTTATAGCTGCCAGCTCCCTAGAAATTAGCACTTCTGTGCTTGCACGCCTGCTAATCTGTACCATCTGCTGCTGGCACCATTTGGTCTGTGATAAATTGGCCCAGGCTAGTCAAAGTGCATGGCCTGTAGCCAAGCATTCATGGTGCATCTAGGCCATATAGTGAATTCCTGGATAAGGAAGTCCAAAGCAGTTTTTCAACTAATAGTACCATCTTGCAAGTGTTGATGATTTGTAATTTTGAGAGAGAACCAAATTTAATTTTAAACATGCTACTGTATTTATTTCAATTGAAGTCATATGTCTGTTAATTTTTTCAAGATTTCTTCTTTCCTGTAAAGATCTGATGCTTTAATTTTTGTTTTTCTGCTAATTGCCTCTTGGATTCTAAGTACACATTGAATTTCTTCTGGTCTCTCAAATAATGTTTTAGGTATCATTCTATTCAGTTTTGGATCCCATTCACAGCAGCTTCTTTCAGTGTTTACACTGAGCCATTTGCTTATTCCTTTTATCCTCCAGCCTTCCTATTGTACACTGTCTACTTGAGACAAAGAATTGTCAAGTATAAATACTCATTTAAAAAAAAGAAAAATCATCCTTGACACTTGGTCCACCGATGTCTAATATATTTCTTAACAGTACTCTTCTGTGGCCACCTCAGTGTGAACATGTTTCAGATAATAATTCTGATCCTTCCTGTCTCAGAAATTCTGTCTTGCTCTTCTCTTAGGCGTGGAAGTTAAATGCTTTATAGAAGCTAGAGATGCATTCTATTAAGGGTTCTAGTAATTTTCCTTGCCTGTTGAGGAAAACTTAATTCTTCCAACTGGAATACATAAACTAAACTCATTATTCATTTTGAAAGCAAATCTAGTGCAGTAGAATGTGTATGTTTGTGTAAGTAGATATTTTCTTTCTCCTTACCACCCTGTATATGTTGCTTGTTTTTGATAGTAAGTTCTTTTGGTGCAAGGACCTTGTTTCATTGTTAATATAACGTGTAGTGCAGTTGGATCCAAATCTCCGTGGAGAAACACTTGCCACCCATGGTAATAAAAGTATTAAAAAGTGAAGTGGGACTCTCAGCTATGATCTGTATGTGAAAAGAGCTTTAGATTAGCTAGTAGGGATGTGTGAAGTGGTCCTTATTCGATTCGGATTCGGACAGAATCAGGGACAGTAATTTGATTCGTTGATTCGGATCACTGTCTGGTTTGGCAGAATCTGAATCTGAAGATTTGATGCCGATTCTCAGAATCAGTGATTCAGACATAGACACAGCTTTAAATGTTTTTTCTACATACCTTGAGGTACCAGGTGTGGCTGGTGAACCCTGTGATGCTGGGGTGGATGGATTGTCCCACAGGAGCATGGGGGGACCCTCCATGTGTTTGGCGGCGAACCTGGAAGTGGACTGGAAATACTTCTGGTCCACTTCCAGGTCTGCCATGGAGCATGATGGGGGGGTCCCACGCCTACCTGGCTCAGTGATCGGCTGCAGGGGGGGGCCCCCAGGGTGCTCCCTGGTGGACCCAGAAGTGCTTCTGGTCCGCTTCTGGGTCTGCTGCCGAGCGTGCTAGGGAGCCCCTATGCTTCTATGGGACACTCCATGTGCCGCATTATTGCAGCATCCACAAGCCACCTGCTACCTAGGGATATGTAGAAAAAACATTTAAAGCTGTGTTTGTCCGAATCACTGAATCTCTCTGAATCAATTGGGGAGGGTTCTGATTTGATTCGGAGAGATTCAAGAGTCCTCTGGTTCAATTTGGGGATTCGGCCGCCTAATTGGGCCAGTCTCCGCTGAATTGAATTGGAGACCGAAGCTTTGCACAGCCCTATTAGCTAGCGTTAGACAGCTCATGATATATAAGGAAATAAACCGGGATAAAAATGATGAACTATTACATTTGAAATACCTTGCTTAATTTACATTTATTTAAGCAGGTATATTTATCTTTTGGGGGGAAGTCAGTGAAGTCTTAACATGACTTTTTTTTTTGCATCCAGGAATTCACACATGCTTAGCTGTATGAGCTTCAAGTTCTAAGTTTGGTTGTATGTATAGGTTCAAGGGGAAGTGGTGGATCATCAAAAGCTTTAGGAAAACTTCTGTCAGGGGTTGCAGCTTTCACAATAACTGATGTGATATCAGTAGTTGTTTTAGTCTTTTTTTTTTTTTTTAATGGACTGTCAGAAGAAACTGATTGTGGATAAAGTGTAACTACTTCATAGTATATCACAAAACAGTTATCTAAGATAGGCAAAGGAATGTGGCAGATTTTTTTAGCTTAAAGCTCAATGAGAAAAAAATTAAGCTTTTTTTTCTTCAACTTTAATATTTGCAGCTGTTATAAAACAGAACCTATAACTGTATTCTGCTATTAAAACCAAATATGATGGTTTTTCCAAGTTGTAATCATGTTAGACTATCAATGTGTTAAACAAGACCTTTTGATGGCAGCCAAGCAAAGGTTCACTTGGTAGCCTTTACCTAATCTTATGTTTCTTGCATCTTTTAGTATGAATCCTTACAAACCATACCAGAAGAGTGTTTATTCTCCTCCAGATGGTTATTCAAAGGACTTTGAAGATCTTAATAGGTAAGATGTTTTCAGTACAATAATTCTAATGTTATAAAAGCCGAAGTCTGTCATGCCATAAATCCAACGGAAACAGCCAATCAGAGGGCTCCAAGCGTAGGGGAGCACTGCCACGATTCCAAAGCTGAGCCAAGGACTGGACAGAGGGCGGGGCAAGAGGCAGAACAGCGGCAGCATGGGGTGTTAGGTGGCAGCACTCCATCCCGGCCCCATCCCCTCCCCCATCACAGGCAACTGGCTAGTCATTTATAAAATTATCTAAAAGTTTTGTGAACTTCCAATGTATTTAGTACCAAAAGCTTTTAAAGACTGTAAGAATGAAACTCTCCTAATCTGTTCACTTTATCTAGTGCTCTTGTGCACTTTTTAATTCTAATGTACCTAGTATAACACAGTTAGCTGTATAAGTACCCAGTGGTATAACTGGTAGCACGTTTGCATTGTGAAATCCACAAAACTCTAGACTGTAAGCTTTCAGAGAATTAATTCTGTAGGAGAAAGCTGTCTATTGAAGATACCATGCTAATGAACTGTAATACCAGTCTGAGTCTTGACTGGCTATTAGCAATCTACTCCAAGAACTTCAATGGTTTTATAGATTTTGCTTAAGCCCCATGGCTGTGTCTACATAGCAAACTTAACTGTGCCTGAGAGTGGTACCCTCAAGCAGACTGCACCTAACATGCTGCATGAAAACTGAAAATACGTAGCCACATCTACTTTGTGTCTCTTTTGGACTAATTAGCGCAGTGTCTGAAATTACTGGCCTGAATAAAAGCCTGCATATATGGCTATATTGCTTCTGGTTAAGAGGCACCTCCTGGAACAGGGCAGCAAGCCTGAGGACTCGCTGAGGGACACAGTAAATTCAGTGTGGTCTGTTTTTTTTGTATGCAAATGCCATGGTTTTCTACTATGTTCAGTTATAATAGAAAACAGCCCGACACTTCCTCCTCTTCACTGTTAAAATTCTATTATGTTATCCAGTTCATTTTGACAACTTAAATGTTTAGATGTGGCTGAATTTCTTAGCACCTTGCAACTAGTCAAATGAGAGACTAGTAGTAATAGTGCCCAGCATTTCCCGTACCCTTAAAATTTGTAATCTCTTTCAGTTTTACAGAACAGAATGTCACCTCTCAAAAACCATTTTTTATTTGAGGTTAACATTTTTAAATGTTCCCTACTCAAGTGCAGTCCTAACTGTAGAGTCTCTGGAGCTAAAAACATTACAAGCATGCTTTTTAGTTGTCATCTCCAAATGGCTTTAAAATCATTTACTAAAATGGCAATCACTTTTGTTTTGCTTCAGGAAAATCTTGCCAATGTACAAATTAAAAGTAGTTACTTGAGGGAATGTTTGTCTGTGATGTATATTAAAACATATATTCCACTAATGATGCGTACACCCACTGCAGACTTTTAAGCAGCAGGGTGCATTGGGGCTGCATGTTTCTTCATGTCTTCATCCAAGTACTGGATGACTGGACTTGCCCTTCAGGTCATTCTAACCAACCAACTATGCTTCAAATGGAGCTCTGGCATCTGTTCAGAGCACTGAACAGCCTTCTTATTTGTTTGTAGATATTGTGTGCAAGATAGTTTTATAGTTTAGTGATTAGGGTAATGTTTTCTACTTGTTCTCTAGCTTGGGGATTCTGTCACTTTCTTGAGAGGTTGGCCAGTGTACCACTTCTTGCCTGCAATGACAGAGCAGCCTCCAAAGTTTAAACCCTTTTCTACAGTGTGAAGGTCTGCTGGTGGACCTAGATCAGCTAGGGCCATGAAAATATCATGTACTACAGTCACCATAGCTCTTCTGGCAAATTTTCTATTCCCCCATAGAGCTTTAAAATGGTCCAGAGGCGTAATGCATTGGTATATGAGACAGAGGGGCACATAGTTGAGAGGTGCTCAGTTTTCAGAAAAGGATTAATGTGTCCTTCCTCAGAACTTAGAGACTGACTAGGGTTGTACAAGAGAGATTACGTAAGCTCCTGCTCATCTTGCATTTCATGACAGTCTCAATTAATGAAAGTCTCTTAGATCCTTTACGGCTGCTCAGACAGACATCGGTTCTTTAGGACCAATGTACAAATAGGCAGTGTTGACACCAAGCATTGTCTGCAAGGTTCAGACCACTTCAAATGTTCATCTTGCAGATCCCTATGATGTTTCATTCCATCATAGACTGCAGACATCAAGGTCCCTCAGACTTTTGTTCAGCAGCCTGTTTGTTTTCCAAACCTTCCAAGAGTTGGGGTGAATGAGAGAAAATCTGTTTTAATCCTTATTCAAAGAATACAGTTCTTATTAACAGTTTTGGCATTTAAGTACAGCAAGGGCTTACTTGTCTCAGGAATGTTCCATGACACAGTAAAGTAATTGGTCGACTCCAAATGCATCTTCAAATTTTATTGAAGGCTGGTTTCAAATTCTTTGGTCACATGACTTTGTCCATCTATATAACTCAGCATGCTAAAGTTCGCCTTTGCTTTGTGCCATTGTTGGTTGAAGGTAATATATTAATCCAACATACATCAGCTAGAGAAAAACATGATAGTTCTGTCAGGAAGGATCCTGTGAATGTTTGCAAGGGAAGGTAGTTTGTCTGTTGCTACCAAAATCCATCCCTCCAGCAGTCCAGGAGGGGTATGAACAACTCCATCTGCATTATGAACATCAAGAAGTCTGGCTGTACATGAACATTGTGGAGTGAAAAAAAATTGTTTTGCTTTCATAGCCATTCCTTCTAATTCTGAGAGAGTCATCTAGTCAGATATTGATGGATGGCACAGCAGAGTTTTATACAGGAAGGAACAAGATTCACCCCTCCATATCAAGGTGCTGTGCATCTCTGAACAATTATGACATGAATTCTAGTTGTTCTCCCCATGCTAGATCTACAAGATGTTCTGGCCAATTATGAGAGCAGGCAATTTAAAAGCAATAGCGAATGAATGGGTAAAGAGCTGGTTGACTATCGGGGTCAAACCTCCATGTATATCTGTTTGCAAAAATGAACAGTGCAGGTTTCATTGCAGACTAGGTATAGAACAGGCTTTGTTTCAAATATGTTCCTGATTTCTTGATATCCTACCCTCATGTACACAGCTTCTCCACTTCCTCTAATTCTGAAGTGAATTGGAAAACTCAGGTAGGTCTCTGTCTAGACACTGCTGTCACCATCTTTGTCAGGACAGTTTTGGTACTTGAATCTTTTGACTGAGATCCATTCTTGTTGCATCTTCAACCAGACCTGATATCTTAAGAGGGTGCCATGCTCCCCAGAAGTCTTACCATATGGATGCTTGATGGCTGCTGGCAAAGAAGGTCTTAATCAGAAGTCCAAATATCCCTTACTAATAGTGGAAAGAACACTATTGTGTTTTGCCACACTGAAAAGTTTTACTGACTGGACCAACCCCTACCAATGATATCTTTTTAGAGGTTCTGTTTTCAGATTTCATATACTGTCTACTATTATTATAGAACATGGGGCTAGCTATGATTTTTCTACTTGTGTTGATCTCTTTTACAGAAGGGTCTACTTGGAAGACAAGTCAGCCAATCACCCTCCAATTCAAGGATACTCAATTTTCCCCCATCCCAACAGTATGAAAGAAATGCAGGTCCTTAAGGCAGGTCTAATCCTATCTTCTGTAAGGGCAGGGTAGCTTTAAGAATTTTTTCTCAGGTATCTTAAAATATCACAACTTCCATCTCATTCAAGTGATTGAATTGAATTTCCCTGCTTTCTTCTCTGAGTCATATTCTTGCACTGAAGTGTGAAGCTCCGCACTGAAGTATGAAGCTCCACACTTCAGATGTTAATACAGCACTGCCATTCTATTTAGATAGGACTAGGCTGTTGAGGGTGTCTCCTTAGAGTATTTGTTTATGCAGAAATGTTAAAAGGTTAGCACATTTTGTCTCAGATTTGTCTAATTACATTACTGGCTGTATTAGATTTATTTCATAAATTGACCAGTAAACTCACTAGAAAAAAGTCTCATCCCATTTCAGCAGGGCTCAGGTGTCCACAGTAGAATCTTTTGAGCAGTGTGTCTATAGTAAAACCATTCAGGGACAGCTACTTGTTGTATACTGGTATTGAATTTCATTGTAGAAACATACGTATAATTCTTATTTTGACTGAAATGTCTTAGGCCCGCTCTACACATACGTGTTGCACAATTACCTTGTTAATTGCTTGATAAATTTAGACTGACTGCACAGATTAACCCTCTCACTTTAAAAGGTCCAACCAGATATAAAGTTATTGCTTGAAATTGTGTAAAAACATTATAGCTGGTTTCTGTCCAGCTTTACTTTGCATATAGAGGCAGTCTACAGCTGTAAGATCTCAGCTGCTGCAATCTTTGAGCCATTGAGATCTCTCAGCTGTGGATCCCACAGCTGCAGGGATGGAGAATCCTGCAGCTGACAGGACTCTTGGTCCTGGCTGTGCCGCATAGGAGTGTGGGACTTTTGGTCCCAGATGTGCCACATGGGCAGCAGGGACTGAAAGCCCTGCCAGGTCCTGCTTGCACGTGGTCCTTGTGGCTGGGAGCCCTTTCAGCAAAGGGGCTCCAAGCCATGCGAGTCTGCTTCTTGCTGAGGCTCCCCCAGCATCAGCAATAAGGCGCAACAGTATCTAATGCATTATCCGACAGTCATGCCCTGTGGTGCAATTGTGTGGATCATGCATTAGATCTGATTGCGCCTTTACCTGCAGGTGTAGAGGGGGGCTTAGAGTTAGTAGTCTTCTACCCACTTTATAACATTAGTTCATTGTTTGGGTGGAGTACAATTGCAGAAGCCCTCAGAGAAGTGTATCTTTACCTTACAGTAGCTGTGTTTCTCCCAAATGCATTGGACACCTATACTGTGACTGGTTGGCAAAGGAACTGAGAGACATTTAGGTTGCTTTGTTTTTCTGCCTTCAGTTAAATGCGTAGGGACATGGCAGAATAGAGGCATAGCCACCCACTGGTCATTGCTGGTTAATGAAATCTGAACTGGAAGGCATAGGATGCTTGCCTGCTATCAGTGGCATATATAGTCAACACACTTGGAAAAGCCAAAAATACTTTAGATACATAACCTTTTTTTCTGGGTACTTTATTTCCCCAAGGTCATCCTGCAGTTTTTTTGGTAGTTCTGTAATCCCACTTTCCAACCTTTAAATGACTTTTCATCTGTTGCTGTGATATTCTTTTAGATAGGAGAAATTGATTATCCAGTGCAAACAGTGAAACTGACTATGTAAAATAAAACACAAAAGGTAAGTAACCTGGGGAGAAATACTGTAATCTAATTTTCAGTTTTTGCCAGTAATAGTAAGTGATTTTTTTTTTTTATGTTGACAGCACCCTATTTGATAATTTTAAACACGTAAGAAAGCTTGTTCAGGTAAATTGAACTAGAATTGTGAATACTATTACATGTTATTAATTTGAAAGATATATATGTATTCATATTCTATAGAAGTATGTTGGAATAAGATTATATGACTGCTGTCCCTGTAGAGCTGTCATGAAAACAAAGTGTAAACTTAATCAGAATGTCACATAGAAATATTTTTATTTTAAAAATTGAACTGCTACACAAGTAATGTAAAAATATACTAAAACTGAACAGTTTGACAGCTATAATTTAATGCCAAATACATTGATAATGTGTTTGCCTTCAAGTTGGATTAAAGGTTAGAGTGATTTAAATTGCAAAATAACTTGGCTTCGTAACTTCTAATTGATTTTCTGGTCACCCAAAATTAAACTTTAAATATAAGACTGACTATCTGAACAAAGTACTGCATCTGGTTCAACTTGTACAGAGTATTCAGTTAACTTAAGCATGTACGTCAGTGTTTGCAGGCTTAAATAGAAAGTGACACTGACCAACGTAATATTTTTTCAGGATGAGGAATGCAAAAGAATGCAAAAATAACCAAAGCAGTATTACACACACTAGCTGATTCATTTTTTAAATCCAAGATATAATAAGGGTAAAGAAAACTGAAGATGTGGTAAGCTGCCCTTTTTAAATATTGAGCTGAAAGGCTGACATTTAGGAAAACTGACTTTAAGATAAATACTTCTCCTTGTTTAGTCATATGGATGAACAACAATGAACATAATTTTTGCTCAACAGTGCTAAGGCAAATGAGATTTCATTAAATCTAGGCAATGGATCTCATGGAACAAGCTCATATGCATCCAAAAACTTTCTGATCTCCTAGATCTTACTCCACAAAGCTGTAGAGTTTAAAAAAAAGAACTTGCTTCTCAACTGAGGTTGGTAAAATGGAGATATGCAAGCTGTTCTTTTATGTGGAGAGTTGACTTTTCCTGGCCTCTTCAAGTGTGGTAGTTTTTTATCTTGCCCATTTAAAAGCAACAAACCATAACCCTACTTCTGTGTAGCTTTCAAAACAGCATCCTGGAGTGTCAATAAGAAATCCTCTAACAAGAAACTCTCCCATTCTGGGTAGTTTCATATTATAAACCACAGTCATCCAGTGCACTGAAGTGCAGTGTCATCCTCTTCCTGAGATAACTGCATTGCAATCAAATGGAATGATTCTTGTACTTGCTAGTAAGATTTTAAATTTGTCTAAGCATAGAGATCTTGCTATCTCTTTCTTGTATCGCCTTACCATATCATGTAAGCTGTCTGAGGTAGGAATTGTTTTAAATGTTTTTAATGCACTTAGTATGTTTTAGCTAAACATAAAATGCATGTTTTATATTTCTTAGGTTGTGGTTGGTGCTAGCTCTCTCTGCCCTAGGCTGAAAGCTGAGGCTTTAGACAGATGTTCAGTTAAGGGCATCATGGGATCTGATCCACAATCCCAACAGTTACACCTCCTTCCATGGTGCACATGCATGCCAGGACATGCAATTTTGGGATCAGGAACCAGACCCCAATCACACCTGATTTTGCTGTAGTGCAGGGGGAACTTACAATCATGATCTCAGGCTCCCTGTTTGCTGGCAAAAGGTGCCTGACAATCAGCTGATTGTTGGCTGCCTCCAAGGACCAACTGGGCCAGTTTGACCCCTGCAGCCAGATGATCATTGGCTAGATCAGGAGCAGCTGGGTGTTTCTGAGGCTTGAACTGGCCATGGTACCATCCCTGCCAGCTGACAATTGGCTGATGGTTGACAGCATCAGTGCGGCTCCTGATGCTGCTGTTCATCAGCTGATTACTGGCAGGTTCAGGACTGATGCAGTCCCTGCCAGCTGGCAATCACCTGATTGGCACCCTGACTTATGAGCCCTAATGCAGTCCCTGTCAGCCAAGGATCAGCTAACTGGTAGCAGCATTGGGACTGCACCAGGGCTCAAATGGGCCCTGGTGCCATCCCAGAGCTAGCTGATTAGCAGCCAGCAGGGACTGGACTGGGATGCATTTGAGTCGTGGTATGGTCCACCCTGTTGCACATTCATTTTAAGGCACAAAGGAAAGCAGACACAAAATTACTACACAACACTTGTGTAATAATTTTATGGCTGGTTTTGTGTTTTGTTGCACCATTAATTGCATGAACATATGGCTGGGTTTAATCGCATCTTAAGTATAATGTCTGGGTGGGGCCTGATATAACAACCTTCTGTCTGTGTAAGAGAAATGGAGGAATAGGTAGTTGGTGTGCAGAATTCAGGGAACTTGTGTGGCAATGAGTTTGAAGAGGGAGAGTGGATTGGTTCTGGGACCTGAAGGAATAGGAATCCACAGCAGTGAGTAGCTGCTAGTGCCTAGGAAAAGCTGGAAGAAAATTAATTTAGAGTCTGGGTGGATAGCAGCAGCTTTATGGTTATGATTCCTGTAGCATCAGCTTATTGACTGCTGAGTGGAGGAGTAAGACATCCTTTCTGAACATCCCTGGACATATCTGGTGAAATACTGGGTAACCGGGGCTTACAAATAATTTTAGAGTCTCCAGCACAACCATATCTGGCATAGGTGCAGACCCTACTAAACACCCCCCATCTGCACAAAGGAATCCACAGGTTTTAATGACAGAGCTTAGGGTAATTGTGGCACACTTGGGGAAGATGGGTGCATGAAAATGAGGATGGTTTTTTAAAAATCTTTTTTCCTTTTGTATAAATGTATAATTTGGCTTTAGCAGAGGGAAGTTTCCAATGCCAAACGTAATCTTAGACAAAACTTGAAGTCAGATAATATTGTATGTTACATATTGCATTTATCACTGGTAATTAAAATGTTTGTGTAAATTTCTTTGGTGCGTTTGCGTAGCTGAAGACCCTACCCAAACATACCAGTTGACAGGAAAAAAATGTTACATGTGAATTTAGTTCTGGTGAAGCTAATGTCGGTTTCTAAAATCATTTAAAATTAGAAGTTTAAGATTTATGGAAAGACTAAGAGCTCTGGATTAACTGACACTTGAGTGTTGTGACAACTACAGATAATTTGTACTACAACTATTTAAAGCCTCTTTTCCTCTAAGCTTTTGTGGGGAATGTGTATGAACTGGCCTGCTGTCTTTAATTGGGCGAAAAAATACATTCAAAACATATTTTCTTCTTAGTTTTGAAGAACTACTTGGGCAACAGTATGATTATTCAACAGGGAATGAAGATCACTATGAGCGATATCAGTATTCCCAAAAAGGTAAGAATCTAACTAGTTAGCATTTCATTTTGTTACACTACACAGCAGTGTGTAGTGTAAGGGGTGAGGGATGATGCTTTGTCTGAAACTGCAGAGGAAATATGGCTATGGCTTTGTGATAGAATGGCTGGTTCTTTAAGGGGAATTGCACCCAGCATCAGCTGTGATCTATCAGTTACCTTCTAGATCAAACTAATTATCCAGAGGTCAGGTGATTGAGGCCAGCAAGTCACTAAGCTGGAGTAGAGAGCTGGGGAAGCAGGGAAGCTCTGACAAGATATATCTAGCCAGGGTGGGGAAAGCTACAGGAAGTATGTGGATACCTGAAGGCAGGCCCTTCACCAAGATTATTCTTAAGCACATGGTCAGAACAGCTGGGTGCTGTAGAGAATCAGTATGCCCCTGCAGAAGACCCTAGACTGAGGTAGTAAGGACGATTGATAAGCTATACAATAAATCATAGTGTCATAGAAGTAGGGTTGGAAGGGACCTTGTAGATCTTCAAGTCCGACCTCCTGCCTGGGTGGGAGAAAAACTGGACTCAAATGAGTCCAGCCAGGTAGGCATGAAGTTTCTTCTTAAAGACCCCCAGGGTAGGAGCCAGCACCACTTCCCTTGGAAGTTGGTTCCAGCTCCTAGCCGCCCTAACTGTGAAGTAGTTCTTGCGGATGTCTAATCTAAACCTACTCTCCAATAA
>NW_017728998.1:31492036-31497239 GCF_001723915.1 Gavialis gangeticus | reverse complement strand
TAAAGGGGGAGGATCACCTCCTTGGCCCTACTTGAGATGCACCTGTGGATGCATGACAAGGTCCGGTTAGCCCTGCCAAACATGACCTCGCATTGTTGGCCCATGTTCATCTTGGAGTCAATAATGACTCCAAGTTCCCTTTCTGCCTCCATGCTCTCAAGAAGGGAGTTTCCCATCTTATAAGTGTGCTGCTGGTTACTACTGCCCAAGTGCAGCACCCTGCACTTGTCAGTATTGAAACGCATCCTGTTTATGTTAGCCCGCTCCTGTAACCTATCCAGATCTTGCTGCAATCTCTCCCTCCCTACTAGCGTGCTCACCTCACCCCAAATTTTGGTATCATCAGCGAATTATTTAAACAGGTTGCTTTTCACCCCGTCGTCCAAATCGCTGATGAAGAAATTGAACAGCGCAGGCCCAAGGACTGAGCCCTGGGAGACTTTGCTGCCCACTTCCCCCCAGGTTGAATATGACCCGTCCTCCACCACTACCCTCTGAGTATGACCCTTCAGCCAATCCGCTATCCATCTGACTGTGCAGGCATCAACGACACAGTCACCTAGTTTTTTAATGAGGATGGGGTGGGAGACGGTGTCAAAGGCCTTGCTGAGGTCTAGAAAGACTATGTCCACAGCGACACCTGCATCCATTGCCTTTGTGACCTGATCATAAAAGGCAATCAGGTTGGTCTGACGTGACTTGCCCCTAATGAAACTGTGCTGGTTGCCCTTGAGCATCATCCCTGAAGCCAGCCCATCACAGATGTGCTCCTTGAGGATCTTCTCAAAGAGTTTCCCTAGGATTGAGGTAAGACTGACGGGCCTATAGTTGCCTGGGTCCTCTCTCTTCCCTTTTTTGAAGATGGGGACCACGTTAGCTATCTTA
The DNA here is from genome assembly GCF_001723915.1 of Gavialis gangeticus. NCBI lineage: Eukaryota > Metazoa > Chordata > Crocodylia > Gavialidae > Gavialis > Gavialis gangeticus. The sequence goes on along the minus strand of NW_017728998.1, from coordinate 31,496,354 downwards.
CAATCATCTGGCACCTAGCCCGAGCACCACGAGCGCTCGTAAAGCCGTGCCAAGGGCCCTGCAATAACCCCAGGTAGCAATAAAGCTGAAGCCCTGAGAAATGGTTTGGAACCAGATTTTGAACATAGTGTCAGTCCTTCCTGAGCTGGAGAGAGAGGCCAACAGCTGACAGGCTTCTTTAAGGGTGGCTTTTCTCTTTCTATTCCTTGTGTTGGCATGTCTTCCTCATGGGTTTGGAAAGGACCAAGGTAACCAGTCCAGTAAAAGGAGGAGTCAACCATATGCTCTTCATATCCAGAGAAAAATCTAGGCTGTGGGAATGTGGGAAAGAGTTTTATCCCATTAAACTCAAGATCATCCTTTGGGGTTTTCTTGATCAAATGGGCCTTTTATGGGAGGAGTTAATGTTGGGAAATTCTAAAGAAGTTAGAATTCACATGTGTCAGAAATGTAAGTCCACAGAGGGCTTCCTTGTAGAGAGTCTTTGTAAGAAATAATTAATAGAATTGCAGAACTAGTTATGTCCATTTACATCCAACCTGTAAGTTTCTCCTAGGAAGGTGCGTGGGGGGTATTGCTTAATCCCCACCACCTGTCACTTCCACAAGGAAGTTCAGCAAATTAGTGCTCCTGGAATTATGTCTATAGTTTACTAATTGAATGCTCTTGCAAATATGGTGAGGCTTTGCAATCCTGGAGCAATTCAAATGAAACGTGAACTCTGACTGGCTTTTCTAGTACTCCCAATATACCCTTGGGATTCTAGCGTTCTGGAGTTTTATTTTGAAATTCAAGCTTATTTTGATATGGTCATTTTAAGGGGATGGTAAATATCCTGCTGAACATTTAACAAGTTTAGCGCACTGGTGATACAGATTGAAGTACAGGAGCTGGGTGTGCAAAATGTAGTGTAAACAACCTAGATGATTTTCTGTTTGTGGGCAAGACAGATCATGAAGTGTATGACTGCATGTAGGGCTCATTTCAAGCACTGGCTGGAACAATGGAAGTGGGAGGAGCAGAGGGAAAGAAGTGTCTGTCCATCTGTCCCCATTCTCACCTATTTTGTTATCAAATGGAGACAAGCTGGTATTACTGGAGTTCTTGCAGAGAAGACTGGCAGAGTTAATGGTACTGATTAGGAGGGCCAAGCAGTCCTGATGTTTACTGTGTATGAACTGGCCATCTTAATTTTGCATGGATACAACAGGATGACACTTTTGTACCCAGGTACAAGTCACCCTTTCTGAAATAGTTCTCCCCCAATCTTTTGAAGAGTGAATAAAGATATTGAGACTTATGTAGGGGGATAGTTCTTGGATTCATGTAATAGAGGGCTTTTTGCAGAAAGAATAAGATGCTAGAGGCAGACCTGAAAGTTCACACACATTCAGAAGGAGCATCTGGTTTGGAGTTTAGACCAAAGCAGCTATTATGTTCTGAGATGACCCACTGATTTGATGGCAAGGGGGAAGGTAAAGGATATAACACTTCTGGAATGTTAGTTGCAGTGCTGTGTAGAATGGAGAACTTCATGAAAAAGAGTGAGATTCTGAAGCGGCAGTGGCTCATTTTGATAGCTGGTTCTGCAGATTACTGCATTATGAGGTTAGTGAAGGTCTTTGCCTTCTAGTGCAGAATCTCTTGTACTGCTGAACGGGTTCTTGGGATGAATTATAACATAGTTACAGGGGTGTAGGTTGTGTAGGCCCTGATGGAAAATACTAGGAGAGACCAAACAACAACTGCACACCAGAATGAATGCACACCGGAAATCTGTCAAAGACAGGAATACCCAATTACCTGTGGGGGCACATTTCTCACAAGAAAACCGCTCTCTCTCCAACCTCTCAGTTCTGATCCTCAAAGAAGACTTACAAAACACTTTGCTGAAACAAGCCTATGAGCTCCACTTCATCACCCTCCTGGATACTAAAAATCATGGACTAAATATAGACATTGGATTTATGACACATTATAACCTGCCTGACATCTGACTTCCCAGGTATCTCTCCACTATTCATCCCCCTTCTCTCCCCGCCACACAGCCTGTCTCTTGCCCATTGACTCCTCAGTCTACATCTTCACTGACTGCCTATCTTGTATGCATACCAGCCCAGCCTCTGGCTTCTTTACTTTTCATTCCATCCAGGAAGAGCACACACCAACTGCTGAAACTCTCAGCCTGACGAAGGGTTTTTGAATTCGAAAGCTTAAAATTTTTTTCCCCAACTATTTAAGTTGGTTTAATAAAAGATATCAGATTCACCCAAAGAACCTTGTCTGCTTATAATATAGCTGATAGTCTTAATTAAATTATACAGATGGTCACCAGAAGCTGATAATGAAGAAAAGGATGCTGGCCCTCTGGAATCTTAGATTACATGTATTCTCAGATAATGCAAACATCAGCATCACCATGAGCCTTTTATTGTTCATTTTTAAGGGAAGAAAGGTAGCCTGCCAAAGAGGCATGAAAAGTCATCTTGATCTTTGGAGCATCAGAAACAGATTTGGGAGGTTTAGGTGAGTTCCATAATACTGCAAAAGTGTGGGGGAAGCAGAGGTTTGTTCAACTGGAGAAAACCTGTGTGGTGGTGTGGCTGGATAGTGATGGGCAGCTTTTTCTTCAGAGAACAGGACTTAACTCTCAAAATTGCAATTTGTAGGTATCTCTAAGAGGGCTAGATGGTAAATTTGGATCCTGTTCTATCAGAGTTGAAGCAGTGTTGTTTGCAGCAAAATGAGGAATAGGGGTCTGTTGAAGGATGCGTGGTGCCGTTCAAATGCATATGCAGGCAGTCCTCGACTTGCAACGTTTCAAGTTACAATGTTTTGCACTTAAAGCATTTATAAATTGACACCCTGTTTCAATATTATGACGTCAGTTTCGACTTGCAATGTTTGATCCGATGTGATGCCATTCTAGTGAACAAGTTTGCTGTGTTGCCCATCTCCCTGGAAAACTTCTGTCCAAACTTCCTTGGACACTTTCTTTAGGAAAGCAGACACGACTCCAGAAAAACTTGCAGCCAAAACTCCTGAGAAGACTCCAGCCAAGAGCCCTTCAGAAAGTCCAGCAAAGTCACCTCAAAGAAGTCCTTCCAAATCAATATGATTGTTATTTACAATATAAATACATTAATGTAGCTATATTACTCATCTATAATTGATGGAGTACAAATTTTTGGGGTATTTTTGGTGAAAATAGGGTATCGGGCCTTGGTTCAGGAACCAATCCCCCATTTATAACATTGTTTCTTATGAGAATATTGGTTCTGAGTTGCAACATTTCGACTTAAGACACAGTTTTCAGGAACCAATTGTCATAAGTCTGAGGACTGCCTGTAGTGTCTCTGATGGCCTGGGTGTGAGTGTGTGTTTTGCTTTTTACCTGATTTTCAGAATCAAGGGGACAGGTAATAAGAGCCACTGTCTGATTCCTAGGAAGAGTATTGTGTATTCAGAAGTGAGCAACTGTCTCTCTCAAATGTTTGTAATTGGGTTTTGTGAGGGGAAACATTGCTCTCAGAACAGTTGATGCTATTTTGATTATATTAAATAATTATTGTGCACCTGAGTGAAAAAAATATGAAATTTTCTAATAAAAACTGCTGCAGCAAAGAGTATGAGGAGAGCTGCCATCCCCCCACAGGTTGATGAGACCAAAGGAGGTGGCTGAACTTGTACTGAAGCAAGGAGGAGCAGTTTTTATCCACTGAAAATCTATTTGGTGTTTGAGTTTTTCAGGAATGTAGGAAGCTGGGGGCAGATGTATTCTTGATTAATACTAAGGAAGATGCTAACCATCTGGGAACCTGACTCAAGACTGGACAGCAACCACGCTGATTCCTGATGGTCAGAGATCCTGGTTTTCTCTGTTTAAAAAAATCCAAAATTCTCTGATTTGAAAACCCCAAATCCATGTTTTTCTGTGATTAAAATGAAATGCCACTATGTATATAGGTGTCAGTTGAATACAATGTTTTATTGATATGTTTACAATTTTAAAGCAATTTGGAAGCATACCAAGTGCCTCAATCCTTATAGTAAAATAAATTCTAAATACCTATATATTTTGGCATTTGATTTTGGTTTGTTTTTGTTTTTTTACCGTGGAAAATCAGAGCTCCTCCTGCCCCCTTTGCTCACCAGGATGCGGGTCCAGCTATGGCTGTCCCTCGTGCTGCTTTGGCATGAGCAGCTCTGATATACTGGTGCCCCTGGCTCTGCCAGTGCCCCTCACTTCTGACCCACAATCTACCCCCTTTGCTGGTGCACCTCAGTCCAGACCCACAGTACGACCCCCCCCCCCCCC
>NW_017728998.1:31486911-31491943 GCF_001723915.1 Gavialis gangeticus | reverse complement strand
CCCCCCCCCCCCCCCCCCAAAGCTGTGCTGGTGACCTTCATTCCTAACCCATTGCTCCTCCCCAGCCCTGCTGGTGCTTCTCACTCCTGACCCACTGCTCCAGTATGTGGGGCCAGGGGGGGCCACTTCCCCCCCAGACACACAGATTTCTGCACCCACAGTGGGGCATGGGGCTGCAACCTAGCCAGATTGGCACTGGGCAGGAAATGTCTCCATGGTCCAGTGAACAGGACCTGGCATGGGAGGGAGAGGCATGCAGCCATGACCGCTAAGGTGAGGCACCGCTGTAGCAGTAGCACAGAGTTGTGCCCCCTGCTGCTGCTGGATGGGCAGGGGGTGCCTCACCTTGGCAGCCATGGTGGTGTGGTGCTTTCAGCAGCAGAGTTGGTGGCAGTAGCATCAAGCCTCCCTGCCCCGCTCTGCCCTCCTATGCTGGGTCCTGCCTACTGGGGTGTGGAGGTGGCTCTTGCCCAGTGTTGGTCCGGCCAGGCTGTAACCCTGTGGAACAGATCAAAGAGAAAAGGCTTGCTTGCACTAAATGGGATAATTCCTAGGCTTGTTAGTCAATTGTAGCCTAGTTAAACAACTTTCCTGTGCCTTATGTCTTCTCTGTGACACAAATGAATATGTATGTCTTGTGCAAGAACTATTTTTAGTGGACTTTCATCTTTCAACAGCACTGAAGCTCTGACATTGGCTTTCCGTCAGCATTACCTTTTAATCAACTTGTGCTTTGATTTCAGATGACAACTATACCAGGGATGATCGTAGGGAGAAGCTATACCTGCAGTTTTACCAACAGATACAGAAAGAATATGATAAAAATAGACCTGCTGACTGTGTCATTGTTGCCATCAGCAAGGAACAAACGTAGGTTTCTATTAACACGTTTAGGCTAATTTTACTCTATAGGTAAGAATTACCCAGCTGTAAGTGCTTTATTCCTGGGAACTGAAGGTGTAGGTAATATTGAAGATTAAGCTTAAACTTTTCTTTTTGAAATTCCTTAACATATTCTGTGTAGTTGAAAGTACAGACTAAAGTAATTATACTTCTGTTGGATTACTGCATATTTAAGAATGCATGGTATCACCTGGAAGAACCTTTTAAAGAAAGTTAACTCATTGACTTCATTCCTGAACTCATTTTTATAGCAATGCTTGAGTCACCTTGGCCATTGAGTTGTCTTGGCATTTGTTGATGTGTTAAAAATACATTTTCCTAATTTGAAAACTGTTTTTCTTTACAGCTGCCAAATGAGACCTACACAAACAAAAGGGAAACCTTGCTATATATAAGATGCTAGCAAATGCACAAAATAACTTGAAATAGGTTTTTTTCTGTTTTAATTATCATTTAGTTTGTTGGTATTTTCAGCAAAATTTAAATTCAGTATTTAGGAAAAGATGCTGACTTTTAGTATATTTAAATTTGAAGCAAAATTTGATTTTATCCTCAATTATTTTTCTTCACTTCTCGTAAGTATTTCTTCAAAGGTTTGCACTGAAGTATTGCACTTTCTCTTTAAATGCCAGAGCAGTGTTTTAGCAAAAGTGATGTAAAACATTGGAATATTATAAAATGGATATGTAACTAGGTAGGAAGGCTAAATGAGGCTGAAGACTGAAAAAAAAATATCAGCTAATTAATTCTTATTACTACTAGTATACACCTGGAGATGATGAGGATCAAGCCAAATATCAAAGTCTTAATCATTCTTGATATACAGAGCTTGTTCTTTGCCATAGAGTTGATTTGAGAACCAGGAGGTGCATAAAAGCGCGCCTTTTAATTTCTAATGTTTCCATGATATTCAGTATCACTACTTCAAAACTAGATTTATCCTTCCTCTTCCTCCACAGAATGTTTCGTATACAGTGTTCCATACAAAAATCACTATCCACGTTATTTTTAAATGGCTTAACTATGAGGAAACTTGTAGTTATGATAAACGTTACATGCTTCAGTATCTTGCTCATTTTCTGGTTGTGGAATATCAAACTCAGTCGAGGACAGTTTTGAAGCTGTTTTTCTCCTGAGAATGTTGAATTCTGCTTCTGTGAATACAATATTCAATGCCCTTTCTTCTCTCTTCCTCCCCTCTTCCCATCTGACATGCTAGTCTTGTTAATACTCGGATATTAGTTGGATTGCACCAGAGGTCTTGCTCATCTCTTAATTCATGGCATTTTGCCAAAGATTTTATGGTGGTTGATTACCTCAGTTGTGGCTGGCAAATGCTCGGCCAGTACCCCATGTAGCACAGTGTCGTGAATTGCTTCTCTGTGAAATATCTGATCTGTAATTCAACAGCAGAGAGACTTGTAATCAGGATGGAAACACCGTAGCTGATATACCTTTTGTCTGCAGAAACAACTTGATCTGTTTGGTTGATTCACCTGAAGTTCAATGATCATACTTCATTTAAAAAAAAAAAAAAAAAAATTCAAAGTAGGTTTATGAACTGACTTTTTTTTTTCTCATTACCAGACATTAGGTTTAATTTGATGCATGCAAAGGCTACATACACATTCAAATAATCTCATAGAATTCTCCCAGGTTTGTTCTCTTGGTAGACATAGTTACCCAGAGCCACATATACAGACGTTTGAGTGCTGAGGCCCTGAAAAGTGAAGAGCTTGCTGTGCTGACACTATGCAGCTGGAGGGGCCCCTATGCACACATCTCCATGTGCTCTGTGGCCTGGCAACAAATGGCAGCAGTGCAAAGGGGTCAGCCCTGAGTGGCTGACCCAGACTGCCCATGGTCAGCCTGTGTTTCCCTACAGCACAATAAGGAGGGTTGTGAAGGAGACATGTTCTGTTCCTTGCTGGAGTAGCAGAGTCCAGTGAGCATCACACTTTCCCTGCTGGGATGCTGGAGGACTGTGTTCTTCTGAGAGAATTCATGGTATGTACAGACATTCACTCTACCAGGAGAGTGATTTAACCCTGGTTGTTCCCAGGTTATTTTTCTTCTGGAGCAGCCATATTTACCCTGGGAGACAAAGCTTGAATATCTGTACACTCATGGTTTCTTCTGGGAGAGCAGTGAATCTCCCAGGAGAAACTGAATGTCTGTATGAAGCTAAAAGTGAACTGTATGTAAGAGCCTCTAATAATTCCAGGGTACTGGAACCTAGTTAGCGGCTCTGTCAATAAGGCAGAATCAAACAGACATTGCTCTTCTCTTTACCCATGTTGCCTCCAGTGTGCTGGCAGCAGCAAAACTTTTTTCCAATGGTAAAATAAGCTGGTAAGATTCAGAAGGCACCTAAGGAGAAATCTACATGTGGTGCCATATTTTCTATCTGTTTTCTGAGCACAGGTGCTATTGAACTTAGCTCTTGATGCCGCTTTGTTATCACCAACACTTGGAAAAAAACCAAAAACAAGCCCAACTACTTAAACTTACTGAAACAATAACACTAATACCTACATAATCACCTGTACAGTTTTGGAAATAGAAAACTAGTTTCAGTTGAACATGCCTACAGTATACTGGGATGACAGATTAGCAGAAATAAAAAGGTAAATATAAATAGTTTCACTCATTAAAATATTACACTTTCAAGAATACCACTCAATCACGTGACTGTGCAGGGATCCTCAATTATAAAATTCCTATTTATGGAGAAATCACTTGTTGTTCCCAACTTGTTATGCCTAAGAGTCCTATTTTCCAAAAATATTGGATGTGCCAAAAAAGAACCCCAGTCATGCCCAACAATCATAACTCCTTTCTGCCATCTTAAAAGCATCATCTAATTTTCAGGAATGTGCCATTTGTGGAAAGAGAACAGTTTCTTACACTTCCCTTGTTACCTGTAACATACAGAGCATACAGTACACGAACAAAGAGCATGGCAAAAACTAAGAGCGGCACAGACTTGTATTTGTAAATAACCAGCCTCTTTTTTCTCTTTAAGGGAATATTCAACAGCCATAGGCCATCGGTTGCAGGATCATGGCCTTGTGGTGGAAATGATATACCTTACATCTGAGTTGGGTCTCACACGCGCACTCCAAGAAGTTAAAAATGATGGTTCCCCATTTTGTATTCTTGTTGAACAGTCAAATGTAGCACTTTCCTCTTGCACCGCAATCATGCTTCATGAGTCTATCAAAAGTAAGTTTAGCTTCATTTAGAATGTCACTTAAAATAGTCCCCACTCAAAAATGCAATTTAATTTTCCTTGAACCCATTAAAATATTAAGCACTGATTCATCACAATTTTTGGTAATGGAATTTGACCTAGCTAAGATGAGACAGTTTGGAGAGAGTTCACTGAATTAATTTATAGTATTTCACAATACATTAACATTTGTCCTGGACTGTTTCTTACAAAATGGCATTAAATACAGGCAACAAAATCTATTGCGTATAGTAAGTAATGGAGGCTGTTTATATATAAATTACTTGATTAAAAATTATTATTCTTACATTGTTTGTACATGGATAGGTCCAATTTAAAATTCATCTTTAAGTCTTCAGTTTTCCAGAATTTTTTATTTTAAATTTAGATTTCACATCTTTCCCCTTATTAGGAACACAGTAGTAAAAAGGCACTTTCTTCTGAATGGAAAGTAACTGCCCTGTCCCTCCACTCAGGTAAAATATGTTCTGAATTTAAGAGAAAAAATTGTGCTAATACTGTTCCTCTTGTTTCAGTTAGGTGTTTGTGCAAATGTTCAAGTATCAAAAGAGAGTCATTTATCTCAATTTTCAGATCACAAGTGGTCTGAAATCTTTTAATTGTGGTGGTAGCAGTTTTAATACTTATTTAAACAATGTTTCAGATAGGTGTATTGAATCAAGCTAACCTCTATAATTACAGTGACATACTGATCTCAAAAAAGGAGCCTTTTAAAATTTCACTCAGTTGATTACACACAAACTTATTTAGCTATATTTTTCTGTGTTTTTTTTTTTTGTACATGTGTAAAGTAGATGAGAACACAAGACTGATAAAGCAAGCTATCTCTCTTCTCTGTAGTACACCGTAATATGCCCATGGAGGATGCATTGGCTC
>NW_017728998.1:31476489-31481911 GCF_001723915.1 Gavialis gangeticus | reverse complement strand
CATGTGTAAAGTAGATGAGAACACAAGACTGATAAAGCAAGCTATCTCTCTTCTCTGTAGTACACCGTAATATGCCCATGGAGGATGCATTGGCTCTGGTAGCTAAAGCATTTGGGAAAATTTTTGCTGAGCGCGAGCAGCAGGAGCGTACCGAGATTTCACACAAAGCAGCTGATCTGGCGGATGACTACCTAGAACGGGAGCTCTATGAGAGTTACAGTGTGCCTCTGGGCATTAGACATCTTCTCTTTCTGTTAAGTGAGGGAAAATATTTATATCGGGAGGAGTTGAACTCAATAAGTGACTACCTGAAGACCAGAAAAGATGAGCTTGAAGGTATTCATACTTTTTCCCGAAAATACAACTTTAAGCTTCTTTTTAAATCAGCCTGGTACCAGACCAGTTTTTAAGTACATTCCACATAAATAGCCTGCAAATAAATGATAGAGGGTAAAGCACCGAAGTTTGTAAAACATCAATGTATACATTAATGGACATGTATTTGTATTCTAAAATCAGATGTACACACCCTATAAGAAATGGACATATATAAAATGCTTGTATTCAAACCCAGTAATGGGCGATCACATTCCCAGAAGATTCACTGTTACAAGTAAGTCTTTGCTGATCTTCTGCTAACACTTTTGTGCATTAAAGTTTCAATAACATTATACACACAAAAACATTTTAAATTAGTCATATTTGAAGAACTAGTAAGCAGATTTTAACATATGATTTAATAAAACCTGTAATTCAGCTGTTACATATTTTACAAGTTATTCACAAAGGTTCAAATTCAGTAGAACAACTTCAAAAGATAAACCAAAAACTTCCATAAATTACAGAAAATAAGAACTTTGGGCAGAGTTTCTGGTGTCCTCCTGAGCATAGGAGCAACCTTATAGAAACTTCTTGGATCTCCTATTGAGAGGGAAAAATTCTTGTAAAGGTATTGCTCACATATTGTCTTTAACAATGTATTCTTAAGAGTTGCTAATTTTTTTATTTTCTTAAACTAGGCCTTGTTGAACAAACTAATCCTTCCACTGAAGTTGATGACACGATGTATCAAGCAAATGTGAGGCCAAGTACAAGCACTGCCACCCATACCTTAAGTAAACCACCTCCTCTTCTTCCAACACCAAGCAGGAATGCTCTGTTAGGCCTCTCGCCCCTTCCTCAGGTTAAACCCGCATTGTTGGGTGATAGGCCACCTGGGGGTCTTCTTCCAACACCAGGTCAGCAGCGAGTTAACTTGTCCATGTCAAATGTTGTATTTCAAACTAATTCAGTACCTTTACTTGACAGATTTGATTGTTTGCTATCATGCTATAATTATGTTGCTCAATAAAACCATGAACAATGTTAAGGGAAATGAGGGGAGGTGGAACCCAGAAAAAATGAGAGCTTGCAGATGTTTACAGTGGTGATTAAATAATAGTTAACTACGTTACTCTTTGGTTTGAACTTTCTATGAAAGGTCAGAAGGGTAGAGGAGTGCACGGGTCTTTTTCTACCTAAACATTAATCCTGTGTAATATTCAAAGCCTTTCGGTTCCAGTGCTTTTAAACTTTGTGTTATTACTCTGATATCAGATCCTCTTGCTGTTCTTGGTTGCTTTGGAAGCTCCTGTGGAATAAGAAAAACCCCTAAAGATTTTGGAAGACTTTTTGTTCATTGAGAACTTTTTTTATTTACATTAAGCTTTTGTTTTTGTTTTTGCCAAAATTGAGGCATCAGCAAAAAGATACCTTTTAATTTACTGAAGCATATAGAAAACCAAGGAGACTGCTGGTGCAGTAAGAGCAGTCCTGAGTCAAAGTTTTAAGTATCAGTGCTCCTAGATGCTTAGGATTCTTATGTACTACTGATCCATAATGTCATGTTAATTTAAAATTAATTATTAATTGCTTTTATGATTAAAATGAATGTGTTAATCAACAAAACTCATGTGAAATGAGTATAATTTAACAATTTTAAAATCTTATTAGACAGCAGTATATAGGACTTTCTTATATTCACTATTGGCATAAACATTAAATCTTAGTTGCAGGATATGTGTAGTATTTGCCCTGAATCACAGCTGATACTCTACAGTACTGTTGAAATAAGTTACTGGTTAGGACCTGCCCGAGTCTTTTGCCTAAAATGTTTGATGTGAAATATTAGCCCTATTAGCTCACCTTAATTTAGCCTTGTGTTATTTGCTTCTCTGTATACTAATTTAACTTAAGTAATAATGTCATATTACCAAGTTAATTTGTTAATCTGTCCTCTAATTTAACCATGTTTACAGGTCAATGCTAATATAATGGAAAACTGTTTTTTTTATAGTATACAGATACTAAACTCTCTGAAATGCATGCTGGTTTAGAGGTGTTGTATAATCACAAAGTTTTTACTTGTATTTCCATGGGATTACATCTTTCAGTAATAGCATTACATTTTAGTACTAGCTATACACTCATCTATTTGAATGATGACATTTCTGTCTACATCTCTAGTGTCTTACATAAATGTCAGCTAGTCAAACAACATTTGCAAGTTCAGTTTTTTGTGTATTGTATGATTTATATGAGCATCCTGTGCAAAACCAATTAATACTTTTGTGCTCAAAAAAACCAACCTATTTCCAAACAGGGATGTCAGGCACAAAGAGTAAACCTCCACCTCTTCTAGCAGGACCTCCAAAAAGACCTGGTCTCCTAGGATACTCACCCCATCAGCCTTCAAAACGGCCACTGCTTGGGGAGAAACCAGGCCTTCTGCCAACACCAGGTGAGAGTGGGAAAGCTTTGTGTCACTCTAGGCAAACCAACAAAAGCCTTGAAACATGGGATTACCAGACTCCTACCACACTACAAGAGTACCTGTATACTCTAACATGGGGACTGCAAAAACATGACCTCACTGATTATATACATGTGTTCTACCATACAGACCCTTCCATAAACTTACAAGATCATTCTTGAAGCAATTCAGTTCTTTGCCCGCACCTAATTCAGAAAGCCATTTCAAAGCTTCACTCCTCCTCTGATAGTTAGAAATCTCTTTCTATCTAGCATTATCTGTTGCCAGTTTATAGCTGCTTGATTTTTGTATTGAGGTTGTTTTTCAGCCTAAAAAGCTGTTTTCCTTCCCTATAACTCACCCCTTGAATGCATTTATAAAAAGCAGTTATATCCCCACTCAGTCTCTCTTTTGTTGATCTTAAACCAGCCAAACTCCATAATTTCTTATGAAAGATTAATCTCCATTCCGTTAAACAGCTTTGTGGCACTTTATTTTTACTCATTCTCTTTTAAATTAAACTCTTTTGAACACTTATGACCAGAACTGTACATCCATTCTAAATGAGATCTTACTAATGCTTTGTACAATGCGACCAGTACTTCCTTGCCTCTAGTGAATACACCTTGTCTGTTATACCCTAGCGTCGCATTAGTCTTTTAACACCTGTATCCCACTGGCAGTGTGCCACAGGAGGTAATTCTGCTTTACTTGTCACTGATAAGACCTTAGCTTGCTCATCTTATTCAGTAGTAGGCACCACACTTTAAGAAAGATGTAGGTAACTTGGATAGATTCAAGACCAGAGCAGCAAAAATAAGTTGTTTAGAAAATGACCTATGAGAGAAGATTGAAGGACTGGTTGAAGGTTGGTTTGGAGTAGAAGAGAAAGCCAAGGGGGTACAAAAATCTTCCAGTATGTAAAAGGTTATCATATGGAGGATGGTGATCAGTTTTTCTTATTGTTCACTGAAGGGGTAGAATGAGAAGTAATCGTCCTAATCTTCAGCAAAGACCATTTCAGTTGGATATTAAAATAAAATTAAAAAGTTGTAATTGCAAAACTACTGAAGCACTGGAACAGGTTGCTTAGAGAATCTGTGGAATCTCCTTCACCTGAAGGCTTTAAAGCAGGGGCAGGCAAAGTGCGGCCCGCACTTGTCCCTCCATTCTATCTGGTCCGCAAGACCACTAAAACATTTTGAAAATTAATTTATCTGCCCCTGGCTGCCTATCATGCAGCCCTCAATGGCTTGCCAAAACTCAGTAAGTGGCCCTCCACCCAAAATAATTGCCTGTTCCTGCTTTAAAGGTAGGGCTACATAAATTAAATATCTGTCAGGGATGATCCAGGTATGCTTGATTCTTTCTCAGAGCAGATGGATTTATTAGGTGGCGTGTTCTTGTCCCCTTTAGGTCTGAATTGCTTTGATTCTATTGGTAGAAAATAACACCATCTACTAAAGTAACATGACATCTTGGTATCACAGCTAGGCTTGAAACCTGATTTTAAGATGCAGGATATTGGTTGTTCACAAGACAAGTGCAGTTGGGACTGTTTTGCAGGACTATTTTGTTAGCCTCTCATATAAAAACAAAAAAACAGCTAGTCTGGGGTGCTTATTCTGTGACCAGTTACAGTATAAAACCTGTAGCGGTCTGTGGTGCTTTGGTCTTTGCTGAAATAAACATTGTTTCAGAAGACCCTCAACCGGAAATCCCAATTAACCTTGTAGTTGGGGAAGGAGAGGAGGAGTCCACAAGGTTAGACCTAGCTGGGCGGGAGCAGATGAACAGATATTAGAGCACAACAGTCTTACACTGTTCAATTTATTTTGTCACAGCTGTTCATGTTAAACCAGTGCAGCACCAGCGGGTAGTTAAACCAAAGCCTTTGCTTAACTGAGAAGACGTCACAGATGCCATGTTTAATAATGGAATACACCAAACCGGATGGTGACAATCCTGTTCCAAGACAGCAGAGAGTATGATAAACTTGTAATGCTAGTGTCTGCACACTCAGACCAACTTAAATGCATCTCATTTTCTGTTGCACACATTCCCATGAAAACTCTTTTTAAAATTTGAAGAAGTTCTGCTAAAAACAAAAAAGGTTTGCGGAAGGTCAGTATTGCAGATTCATAATTTGTAAAGTCGTTTTCTTTCATGACTATTTAAATATCTATCTGTTTTACTAAACTCATCACTGTTTGCTTGTGGTAAAATTTCACCTGACCCTTCTGTCTAATAATTTTATATGTAGGTACAGTCGGACTTAATTTTGGTACTCGTTCTGGGCAAGGATGGACAAAACTTCTTTTTCTTGTTAAAAACAAAGTCCGTGGGGTGATGGGATCTGCTGTGCATTTACATTCAAAGTGTTCTCTACTCTCTTTGCAGCTTTCTTAACAAAGGTGAAGACACTCTGAACATACCTCAACTCCATATTGAAAGTGTCTTTTGCTTAGCTGACTTCTAATAGTTTTGAAATATTTTTAAATGAGATCTAGTATTTAATACTGTATTATGCTACAAATACTTTACCTTTTCCTTCTCTTGGAAAGTCTTTCAATTTCTATTTATAATTTGAATTTTCATAGTTAGTAGGGTCAGAAGGGACCTGAGCAGATC
>NW_017728998.1:31462762-31475884 GCF_001723915.1 Gavialis gangeticus | reverse complement strand
TTGGCATCAGTGATGACTCCCAGATCCTTTTCTGCCTCTGCGCTGATGAGAAGGGAGTTAAAGACAAGAGATAGAAGCCTTAAGAAATGTGCTAATTATACTCATAAATTTATTTTAGGTAAATGATGTTGAAGTCTACTTTAATTTTTGTTGTTCCATGCAAGCCAATAGTGTACTAGATCCAATTTAATTTGGAGCTATGAAATTGCACTTTTATAAATATTAAATTTGAACAGCCATTCTACTGTGTAGTTTTAATTAACACATGAAAAATAGATGACTTTCATGTGCCAGCAACCAAGGCTAACTAATAACACACAGGTAAAGTTCAAAAAGTTCTAGGGATACTGTATTTACTCTGAATTTGTGGATTTCCATTTCCTTTCCCCTGTATGCAAGATTCCTACACAGGAAAAACTGTTAAAATGACTGCACAGACCGTCCTTAGTACTACTCAACTGTAACTAAAGTTTTACTTTTTAAAATCTGTTGTTATCATAAGTTATCACTTTGTACGGTAATAGATAAAATGCTTTTTTAGACAGGAGTGTGACATTAAATTGGTCAGAATAAGAGCCCAGGAGAACGTGGATTGGGAAAAAAATATATAGTTTTTCTGGCAATACTCAACATGTCGTCAGAAATGACTTTAGCCCATCTAATTCCTACCTATATATTTATTTTGTTGCTAACTGAGGACCCACAGCATTAATAAAATTGTCCTCTCAATACCCGTGTAAGATTAGGATATTACACAGATGAGGCTCTAAGATACAAAGTAAACAACTTCCCTATGGTCACCTGTAAAGTCTTGTTAGAATTAGTAATTGAACCAAATCCCCTTGACCCCCCCGATAGTGTATTTTAATAACAAGATCATTCTTTCTTAAAGGATTAAAAGTGGGTAGTCTATATTCATTAAGACTCTGATCTTACTCCTGTGAAAACCAGTGGAAGTGAGACTCTAACAGATGTGTATTTGTATTGAGAGAGACACCTCAATGGAAGAATCTTAATGGAAGCAAGATACTATAGTTCTTACCTGAATGGAGTTTGTTGAGGTAGTACCCTGCTTTGCCTCTACAGGCTATTACGCTGAAAGAGTAAATTGCATTGAAATATCAAGTTTGCTATCGCAGTGTAAACCCAGAGGTTTTTTTCGGTGAAAGAGCTTTAGTGGGTGTAGCTGAGCTGCTGCTCTAACAGACTCAACACATTAAAGTAGTTTGGATCCTTGCTTTCTTTACATTGCTAGTGCAGGCTCTTAAATTGTTTTAAACTCAATTACCCAAGAAGAAAAATGGTTGCTTCTGCCCTTAATGGATATCTGGCAATTGCAATGGTAAAATACTACTTATTTTTAAATGAATTAAATCAAGGCAGAACTTTTTTATTAAAAGATCATTAACGAACGTTTACTGTAATGCAAACTGTATTAAGACAAAGGCTAAATGTAAATCAGGTTAAGCTGAAACATTTTGTAAAGCAGTTCTAAGATCTTAATAGGTGTGTATTACCCAGGACTCTCATTTTAAAACAGTTGGAACTGTTTCCCTTCAGGGAAGTAGGGTCTAATAGCTGAAGAACAAGGCAAGAAGATAGATCAGCCTTCTTCTCCTAATATCTCCTCCTGTAGATGGTATAGTGAGGCTTCAGTGAGGATTTTGAAAGTTTTGATGATTCTTAAATAGGATGCTTTGCTCATCTATGGTGCCTAATGTACCTGCCAAAGTTAATGAAGGCCGTCTTCCCCAACCACTAAAGCAGTGCAGGAAAATGTGTTATTCTAGGTATATGTATAAATTGAACCAAACCTGGACTTCACTTTTGAAAGAGAAATTAATTTCCAGTTGTTTTATTGTAATGCTAACTTGTAAGTCAGCAGGTGGCTTTTTGGAGGCTTTTAAAAACCTTTGTTTTTCTTTGCTTTTAAAAACCTTTTACAATCCTATATGCTGGTACAGGATCCATATAGCTTCCATTCTGGGGTTTTTTTTTTGTTTGTTTGTTTGTTTTTTTTAAACACTAATTATTTTGGTAACAGTAATTGTTTTAATTTCACTGGTAAAGCTTTTAAGTTGACCAGTATTCTTTGTCCTTTACTTTCAAACTTTAACATACTTAGTTGATAATAAATTATAACAGGCCCATTGCTAGTTATCAGAGACTCCTCTGGTTATATTGTATAAATTGGATATTAATTGTTAAATTTATTCTGTTCAGCTCTCCATTCTAGTGACATCCTGTAGTTTATTTTTCTGAAACGTCACTATAAACTGGACTTGGGGGCAGAAAAAAAGTCAGGTGAGATTTTAACCAGAAATTGAATTTAGTGCTAGACAAAAAATGACAGTAACTTTCACGTGAATGTCAAGCTAATATGGACATTGTGTTTGCATTTATTTGAACACTTTTCATGCCATCACCTTTCACACCATCACCATCATTTGACTTCACTGTTCCTGAGCTGCCCTAGGGACTCTGGAATTTGTGTTCCGTCTTCTCACAAAACTGCATTTTGCTTCCTACTCTTCTTAATTTTTAGTTGGATTTGCTTTTCTAGTACATCTGAATTGTAATTGCTTCTCAGGTACATGCCCACATCAGGTTGATCTATTCAGTTCCAGTTTGCATACTGGAGTAAAGCAGAGGTCTTGTGGGTGAAGCCAAGTTTTCTTCCTCGTTCTAAGTTCTAGCAAATAACACTAACTTTAGGGAACAAATGTTAATTGTTTTATTTGCTTGACTTCATTTAATATTAGAGAAGGTGCTACAGATATTTCTGACATTGACTAAATTTTTTGCTTGTTTTACAAAAAAATGTCCCTTTGGGATGAAGGATCTCATTTTTCCCCTTTTGCAGTACACCTAATACAGCATTAGATTGTGATGAATTCAGAACTGTTCTAATGTTTGAATAGCAGCACCCATGAGAAATTGTGGTGAAGAGCGAGAACCATGGCCTCTGCCCAAAATAAATGGAAGAGGGACTGCCTACTGAGCTCCTTTTGAAAGATGGTAGAAGTTGCAAAGTAAACTACCACGGTGAAAGCAAACCTGTCATCCCTTCCAGTCTCACTAAGGCCATGGTCACACAAACAAGTTACTAATGGGCAGAGAAGGTGGGGCTTTTACCATGTGTCAGCTGCTCCGTAGTAACTGCCCATATGCGTCTCCCTGCTCTGTAGCAGATGAGACCTAACCCAGAGAACATTAACTATCCTATAGTCTCATTCAGCATGCTGTTGCACACTGGCATGCCATGGGATATTTTTAAGGGTCCTGTGGGGTGCTGCACAATATTAGCACTGTTAGGTGTGCAATACCTACACATGATTTACGAAATAAACCCATAAGATTCCAAATAGAAATCCATAGTGTCAAAAACATTCTGACCTATTGTGGTCTTTCTGAGCTCTTTGCAACAGAGGAATTGCTTCATTACTTTTTTTTATAGTCGAGAATCATGTGAAAGCTAAGAGCTGGCATTTTTCAAGGAGTACCTTATACCCAGGCAGGAATGGTACAGAGACTTCAGATGCTGAGATTTCTTTGCAGTAGCAGATCAAAGAGTTTCTAGAAGTTTAGAGAGAGCCCAAGCAGGGTGAATGAGGAAGCAGGTCACTTCCTGCCCTGCCCTTAACTCTGTTTATTAATAGGCAGAAATTAATGTGTAACTTTTTACCTAGTCTGAATGGAAATTGGAACAAGTACTACACTCCTGTCTGTGCCTTCAGCGTGCTGTTTGAAGCAGTAGCTGGTTGTCTGCACATGAAAGGTATACAGCAAACATCAATATTTTAAGAGGAAAAATCAGGAAGATTTTGACATAATCCCAAAGGGAAGTGGTTCAGACATAGAAAACTTGGAGGTCAGGTTAAATTGGGCTCTGGGAATGAATTAGGCTCTGTAACAGCCTCTCTAAGTGATACAATGCAATTATAGATGAATAGATTCATAGATATAGGGTCGGAAGGGACCTTGCAGATCTAGTCTGACCCCCTGCCCTGGGCAGGAGAGAAAACTGGGCTCAAATGACCCCAACTAGATAATCATCAGGCCTCCTCTTAGAGCCCCCCAAGGTAGAAGCCAGCACCACTTCCTTTGGAAGTTGGTTCCAGATCCTAGCCACCCCGACAGTGAAGTAGTGCCTTCTAATGTCTACTCTGAACCTACTCTCTAACAACTTATGGCTGTTATTCCTTGTTACTCCGGGAGACGCTCAGGTGAACAAGGTCTCTCCCATTCCTTGCTGGTCCCCCCCCCAGTAAGTTTATAGATGACCTCCAGGTCCCCTTCTCGTGTGAAGGCTAAACAGGTTAAGGTCCCGTAGCCTGTCCTTGTAGGGCCTGCCCTGCTGTCTCCGAATCATGCGAGTGGCCCTCCTCTGGACTCTCTCAATGCTGTCCACATCCCTCCTGAAGTGCAGTGCCCAGAACTGGACGCAGTACTCCAACTGCAGCCTGACCAGTGTTGCATAGAGGGGGAGGATTACCTCCTTAGCCCTGCTTGTGATGCATCTGTGGATGCATGACAAGGTGTGGTTAGCCCTACTAACTGTGTCCTCGCGTTGGCGGCCCATGTTCATCTAGGAATCAGTAATGACTCCAAGATCTCTTTCTGCCACTGCTTTCAAGAAGAGAGTTCCCCAGCCTATAGGTATGCTTCTGGTTCTTACTGCCCAAGTGCAGCACCCTGCACTTGTCAGTATTGAATCCTATCCTATTCTCATTTGCCCACCCCTGTAACCTGTACATTATGATTAACGTATGATTGTGTTTGCAGCCCTGACTTAAACTAATTCCAGGCATTCAGTTTTTGTATATTTTTCTCCTCATGGTGTCACTATTGGTTGCAGTTTTTAAACTGTGACAGTCTTGGCAGTAGGGGGCTTTACATGGATGAAAACCAACCTGTGTGGATTGTTTCTGGAGATGAGGGAGGAGGAGGGTTCTTTAAGTGGGTCAGTGTGGTTGAGTGGGAATGTAGGAGGTCAGTTGGCTGCCAGGGATGTAGATGGGAGGAAGAAAAAGCCTCCAAAGAGGGATATCTTGTCTTGTGACATGTGGTCTGTGCATTGAGCTGAAATGGGCAGTGCAGTTCTACTTTGCCTTAAGGAAGGACTGCAGGGGAAGCTGTTTAGATGCAGACATGGCAGTTTGGCCCAGATCCTCAAAGGTGTTTGATAAATATGTTTTAGTATCTGGAACTTGGGGACTAGGCTCCTGTGTCTTTTTGCCTAGAAGGGCTCTTTATGGGTCTGCAATTGTTTGTCAGGGTCAGTTTGTGAAAGAACAATAGCATAAATAAGAATGGATGTTTGGGAGGGTCCCAGTTTACAGAGATTTAAATCATTTACAATAAAGAGTACATAAAAGAGCTTATTTGTCTCATGCCTGTGCTCCAACCTCCAGGGTATATGTATCAAAACAAAGCTAAAGAAAACCCTGGCATTCACACAGGCTTCTGTTTGGATGTGCCACCGCCCACCCCTGCTTCTACATCCTTGTGCATAGGAATACTAGCCTTTTACACATTTCCAGACCTTTGCAGTCCTGTAATGGTGTTTGACACCATGGACCACAATTCTATATTAATATGTAGGGAAGTCATGCTTGGTAAAATGGCCTCTGTGATAAATGTGTTTGTAGTCTCAGTAACTGTAAACTACAATAAACTGGTTTCAATTAACAGAGTTAAAGGAATGAATGTGTTAAGTGTAACCTAAAGATGAGGGAAATGAGCTTGTTCCCATTTTCTGCTTCTTTGTAGCATAAAAATAATAAACCTTATATTTTTTAATGTAAGCAGCCTTGCATTTGTGTTATGTTAGCGGAGAAAAACCTCCAAGAATACAGAGAGCCCTCCCCTGCAATCACATCAGTTGTATGTATCACAAAAAGGAAAGAAAAAGGGGGCTACTTTCCCTTCTTTCTGTTAAAGTCGTATTTAAAGCTGTTTGAATGGGAAGCATGAGTAAACAAGTTAAGAGTTCGGTTCCTTTCATCATGCCTGTTATGGCAATAAACAAGTCTCTGAACTTTTGTGAGACACATGTATGTTGAAAAATATATTTATAGTTTAGTTTTTTGTTTTACTTCTTACAAGAAAGTGACAGTATTTGCTTTTACTTATTAATGCATGAGAAGACTTTTGTAAATAAGCCTATTAATGTTTTAAATACATTTTTGTTAAATATTTTACTAATTCTACCTTCTTCCTCAAATTGTTGTTGTGCAGCTGTCTATCGTGGCTAATCAACTATGGGATAAGTGCACAAAATATATTTTTTAATTTTGACATGGTTAAAAAACAGTAATTAAAACTGAGCTCTGTCAGAGATTTAAAAAAAAAACTGCATGGGTAATGAGCAGGAAGTACTTTGACATGTTGTTATAAGTTAATTATGTTGTATGGTGCTTGATTTCCGTGGGTTGTAGACGAAATTAAATGGTGTGAACCTAAAGTCCTTATGCTTTCTTTTGTACTCATTCGTGTATTGTAAACTTCCTGACAATGTTTGTAAAAGTAAATATTTTATTGTGTATTTTTTCCTCTTTGGTACCTCTTCCTCATTTTCTCAGCCTTTTATATCTAGTATTAATGGACTGTAACGTTGCAAGATATCTAAGCAAGGAGGTATATAGGGAGGAGAATTTCCATTCTCAGGTCTGTCATGAATGAAATGGTATAAAGTGTTTGCTTAACAGCACTTAAGCTTCTTTGATATCTTAGTGGTTTCTTAATATCCCTTCAGTGAGAGCTAGTTGTTCAGAAATGCTCGCTGCCAAATTCTAGCTTCCTCTATAATTACAGTTCCTTATTTCCCTGGTAAATCAAATCTTAGAATAAATAGCAGCAGTTTCTGAAATGAATAGAAGAGCCACGATTAAGTTAAGATTTCTTGGCAATTGTGTACTACTACTACTACTACTATGGCACAATTGAGCTTCATCAAAATTAGATGGAGGCCACAAAGTCAGACACTTGGAAATGCCAAAATTAGGGTGTCTTGTCTTCGTCTTGATTTGTTATATGCTTTATTTATGCTACAGTCTTAATGACATATTTTTTTATGCAGAGGTCCTTGTCGTCAAGAGCCCTGCCTCATTTGTTGTAATAATTGGAAGGTGCAAAGTGAATGAAGCAGGGGAGTGCAGGAAACAAAACAATGTCTTCATGATGGAGGCAGCTAAATGCTGTCCTAGAGAATTGGATTTTATCCCTGCTTCCAAGGAATCCTGGGAAATTACTTACACTTTCTGTAAGTGGTCACTGATTGCATGTTCTTCATATTCTGGTTCTCCAGCTTGGGTTACTAGGATCGGATCTGGAGGAATGCTGAGCACTTAAGGTTGCAGCTAAAATCAGATGTAGCTGTGCTTGGAAACAGTTAAGCAGTTTGCAGAATTAGGTCCTGGGATCTCAAGTTGGATGCTCAAAAATGGGTGGATGCTTTTGCCCTTAACCTGTATGCATCACTTGAGGAGTGAGTGCCATGGAAAAGTCTGTAAGGAAATTAATGTTGTTTTCAGAGCACAGTTTGAACAGTATGCAGTAAATAAGACCAGATTGTTTAACGAGTATAAAACAAAATAATGAGCCCTGTTCATTCTGTCTACTGAATGAGAGAGGTCCTGTGGAAAAACTCTTTGTGACTGTGTAATTAAAAATCATTGTTATAATACAGACACACCAGGGGGTAAATTAAGGATTCATATAGACCCTTAATTTTGGCATTTTCTTTCACTTCCATGATTTGACCTCACAACCTTAATATATGTGTGTGTGTGTGTATGTGTGTGTGTGTGTATTTGGGAGGAGGTTCTAAATTTTAAATAAATCAAATTCAAAAAATTTGTCATGAGACATAGAAGTTTTAGGTCCAGTGCACAGATCTCTCCCTTTTGAGCTAATGGAGTAGCAAATAGCAGTAGCAGTTTCTCATCCTTAATATGGACTGATACTGAAAGAGAATGAAGTATATACTTTTCATCTGGGTTTTTGCAGATTCTGGATTCTTTGCCTTGTTACCTTCAGCTACTTCCCATCCCAGTCCAGCCTTTTCCCCACCCCAGGCCTGTTGTTCAAATTCCACTGTTGCTCACCTGTCTGCTCTCGGGCGCCTTGTGTCAGTCCCAGTATTCTTGTGCAGGTAGTCCTAATGTACCTTTTCAGTCTTATCATCCAACCACCTCCCAGTTTTAGTTTTCCTACCCAAGATCCTGGTCCAAGCTCACTCTTTGTTCTCCTGAAGCTCATTTTTTCCAGTTTATCTCTTCCCCTTCCCTGACTCCTTGTCCCAGTATATTTGCTCAGCCAGTCCTATTGCTGTGCTTACACCCCAGCAATAGTGTAACGGGGAAGGGCAAGCAGACCTCATGCCCAGGGTGCTTGCCCATTCCCCACTTAGCTTGTCCTTCCAAGCTGTATGTCAGAGTGGCACAGGCAGTGTGTAATTGCGTGCAAGGTGTGCTGGGAATCGTAGCTTTGTAGGGTGGCTGACAGGGAAATGAGTCTGGGGCTTAGTACAGATTAACAGTGGAGGAAGGAAACAATGAATAGGTGTGGGGGGAGAGACAAGCTTGGAAAGAAACCCAGGGACTAGAAGCCAGTGTGCTTAGGATCTGACAGTGAGCTGGTTGCCACTGGTAGGAGAATTGACCCTACATTTTTGCCATGAAAATCAGCAATTTTTTATCATCCTGACATGGTCTTCTGTGGCATAAAAATGGGGTGAATGTTTTCACACCCCACAGCAGTGAACTCCCTTGACACTCCAGGGAACTACAGTTCACAGCACATCTTGCACTTTATAACATGCTAAGCTCAAGGCTGCTGGCTGCTGCTCCTTTATGCTGCCTCGTGGGGGAATGGTGAGGGTGGGTTGCCCTGGGCATTGCCTCCCAGTTGCAGCCTCCCATTCTCCAGCTACAAGCCTCATTGCCCAACCAGTTAGAGTCCCCTTTCCCCTTGGTTCCCAGTTCCCCATCTCCAGTTCTGTTCACTGTCCAGTCACTGTGTTTCCCCTACCCTAAATCCTACCCAGGTCATTCGCACTGGATTTGTACCAATCCCCTCTGCCTCTGAATCCTACCGTTTCTTCCATATTGCCTTTAATGAATACTTTGAGTTGGTGTTCCTGCATGCAAATGGTGGTGGCCCACCTTGACAGATGCTGGGGGGGTGCTAATGCCAGCCAATGGTCAGTGTTGAACTGGTGAGGAAACACTTAGAGCAGCTGAATGTCTTCAAGTTGGCAGGACCGGACAGACTACACCTGAGCGATGAGGGAGTTGGCTGAAGTCACTGCGGTACTGTTGGCAAAGGTATTTGAAGACTCATGGTGCTTGGAAGAGGCCCTGGAAGACTGCAAAAGGGCCAATGTGGTGCCAGCCTTTAAAAAGGGAAGGAGGGAGGATCCAGGAAGCTATGGGTTAGTCAGTTTGAGCTCGACACCAGGTAAAATTTTGGAAAAAATTATCACAAAGTCCATTTGTGAGAGACTGGCAGAAGGCATGATACTGAAGGAGAGCTAACATGGTTTCGTGGGGGACAGTTCGTCAGACCAACCTCGTCTCCTTCTGTGATCAAGTAATGAACTTAGATGTGGGAGACACAGTTGATGTCATATACTTGGATTTTTTAAAAAGGCTTTGAAAATGGTTTCCCATTACACTCTTATTAAAAAAAACCCAACCCTAGGGGATTGTGGGCTGGTAGAGGCTATGGTAAGGTGGGTTGGGAACTGGCTAAGGGATCAACCCCAGATAGTGTTAGTGGACTGGTCTGTATTGTTTTGGCGGGAGGTGGCCAGTGGTGTCCCGCAGGGTTTGGTTCTTGGCCCCATGCTGTTTAACATCTTGATCAATGATTTAGATGAGGATATGAAAAACACACTGGCCAAGTTTTCACACAATACTAAGTTATGGGGGAAAGCAGTCATGCTAGGGGATAGGATGCAGATCCAAGCAGCCCTGGACAAGCTGGAAAGGTGGGCAGAGCAGAACTCAATGAAGTTCAGTAAGGATAAATGCAGAGTGCTTCATATGAAGTAACCAACAACATTACTATAGGTTAGGAGAAGCTGTCCCAGCCAGCGCAATGGCTGAAAGGGATCTGGGGGTTATGGTTGATCACAGAATGAACATAAGCTACCAGTGTGATGTTGTAGTCAACAGAGCTAATAGCATACTGGGATGCATTAGCTGATGCAGGGCAATGGAAGTGATACTTCCACTCTACTTGGCATTGGTGAGGGCCTAGTTCTGGACAGTGGACTTCAAAAAGAGATGTGGAGAAACTTGAAAGGGTCTATAGAAGGGCCGCAAGAATGATTAAAGATCTGGAGGACAAACCTTATGAGGAAAGACTAAGGGATCTGGGACTGTTCAGCCTGGGGAAAAGAAGACTGAGGAGGGACTTGGTGGACTTCTGTAAGTATGTAAGGGGTGAATATCGGGAGCTGGGAGAAGAACTAGTGGCAGTGCACAGCAGGTGCCGGTGTACCCCCTGACTGGCCACGCTCACTGCTTAGGCAATGGGCAGGAGAGACAGGTGGGGGTGCCAGTGTCCCCCCTGCAAGCGCTGGCCAATCACTGCAATGGCTGTAGCTGATTCCAGGATCACCCGCAGGTGATGCCATCCCAGTCAGTGGGACAGGTCTCGGGGGGCCTAAGGCAGCACCAGTCACCCGTGAGAGAAACTGTTCACTAAAGCACCCCAGCAAAGGTCAATGAGCAATGGCCGTATACTGTTAGAGTAGGGGTTGTCAACTGGGGGTATGCATACCCCCGTGGATACTTGGGAAGGCTCTAGGGGGTACACATGGGCATGCGGGGACAGAGCACTGCCACCACCACCCTGTGCCACCACCACCTCCCAGAAGCAGGTCCTGGGGGGAGGGGGAGGGTAGCGGTGCCCCTCTATGGGCAGCACAGGCCCTGCCCAGCTGGCCAGATGTGGGGGGCAGGGAGGGGAGCTCACATGCAGTGGCTGCTGCCACCACCCACCACCCTATGCTGCCACCACTCCACATCTGGCCATGCACCACCCCCCACCCCCCCACACTCCGTATCCGGCCACATGATGACCTCCCCCCACTGCATCCAGCTGCTGGGGGTACACATATTGAAAAGGGTTGAAAACCCTTGTAATAGAGGATGGTTTCAGGTTGGATGCAAGGAAAAACTTCTTTATGGTAAGAGTGACCAGACTCTGGAATAGACTTCCCAAGGAGATGGTGCAGTCCCCAACCTTGGAAGTCTTCAAGAGGACATTGGCCAGACACCTTACTGGGATCATTTGATCTTGGCAGTGTTCCTGCTGAGAACAGGGGGGTTGGACTTGATGAACTTTCAAGGTCCCTTCCAGCACTTAATTTCTGTGATTCTTAAGGTGCCAACTGGTGGTTGTTGGAAGAGACTGGCTCGTTGCTTTTGGCTCCACTGCTCAACCTGGAGTAGCTAAGAAACATCTTGACAGAGACGGCCTTTTTTTTTCCCTTAAGGCAGGGGCAACGCATAGGGGGTGCACACGGGTGCCTTTGCACCCCCTTGTTACACAGGGACTTAATTAAGCACTTAATTAAATGAGATCACTCAGTACCTTATACTGTCCAATGTGTTTCATGGTCCTGAGACGATTAGCTGGTAAACCAGGATATATCTATCACTACCCAATTTCCCAGGCAATTAGATGAAGTTGCCACACACACGCAATTAGCTAATGAAATGAATAACATGGTTTATTAATAACAAGAGCAACTAACAACATTTAACAAGTAATATTAACCACAACTAATCAACAAACAACCAATTAACTATAATGGGGGGGAAGGAGTGGAATACATTATAGAGGGGCAAGAGTCATTTTATTTATCTCCGCCGTCTTATCAGTCACCAGCTCTCCGTCCTCCAGTACAAGTCAGCGGTGGCTTACCTCCCACCTCCCTGCCTTTCTAACAAGGGTACTTAACTAATAAAAGGACAGAAGAAGGAGGGGAGGGATTGGGGTGATACTTGCTAATAAAGTAAAAGGGCTGCTCTGTGTCAAAGATGCATAGGCCCAGGGAGGAAAAGTCTGGGGAGCCGACTCTATTTACTTTGATGTAGGAGCAGATCCGGAGGGGAGCAACTGCAAGGAGACATTTGAGCCTCGAGTATACACAGCACAGCCTCTACAGAGCTGTCCTCTCCTTCAGTCAGTTTCTCCATATGCTCTCACACCCCAGCCAATCTCCAACATGGGCCCCAATCGCACTCACTCCCTTGGCCACACTATGCGCACACACGTGCCCTCAGACCACAGACCCAAAACCTCACAGCCAAACATCCACCCACAGACACACCAACCTCCGTCCACACTCCCTTTATTGGCTACGTGCACATGGAATGGCTCTGCGCTCGGCCCCCAAATCTTCACACGACACCTCGTTCAGGGGTCTTGCATCATCTTCCATGAGGCAAGGCCACTCAGTTCACTTGGTGACTCGCTTTCCATCTGTGTTGTGGTACCATAGTGTCTTCATCCTTATACATAGACCCAGACCCTAGTTTTGGCTGCACCCCCCGACCATGGCAGTGCACCCCCTACACAAAGGTGGGCGGTTACTGCTCACCACCCTTCCTCCCCCCACCGCTGATACTGCCGGTAGCATCTGCAGGCGGTCAGCGATTGCCCGCTGGCTGCTGCCGACACTGCCAGCGGCGTCTGTGGGTAGTCGCCAACCCCTGGTCAGCACTCACCACCCCACTCCGCTGACTGCGCCAGCAGCATCTACAGGAGCTCCTGCTTCCTGCTGCTCCGCTTCTGCTGCTGCTGCTGCTCTTGCTGCCGCCATGCCCCCCCAGCCACCGGGTGCATGCGTTGTTCATGCCGTAAGCCCTGGTGTTGCAGCATGTGCAGTCACTTTCTTGGTATGGCACAGTCATCATCAGTAGGAGCTCTGAGAAACTCAAACATGCTTGTGAGGATGGAAACTTTGGAGAGTGAATTGTTAAACTGAGTGATAAAGAGTCTGTTTATAACGTGGCTGAATTTGGGCAGATTTTTATAGGGAAGGCAAAAGCCATATCCTTGACATAAACATCCACCACCCTCTCACGTGCGCCCCCCCCCCCC
>NW_017728998.1:31461024-31462499 GCF_001723915.1 Gavialis gangeticus | reverse complement strand
CCCCCCCCCCCCCCCCGTGATGCAACAAATTTGGTAGTCCCTACTCCAAAAGCATGAAATGTTCAAGCTGTTCAAAGTAAAGGTTGCCAAAGTTTCTTGATGGGTCTTTCTCTAGGCTTATCTTGGAAAATGGCTGAGCCATATTGGATAAAAATTTTAGGTAAAAAAAAAAAGAAGGAAAAATCATCCTGAAGCAACACCTGGCATATCAGATGTTAAAATCTGGCAAGGTTATACAATTGAAAATAGGGGTTTACAGTGGGAAATATTGGGCAACCTTAATAGATGCTCCAGTCCCACAAATAGTGACTATTCAATTTTGATTTCAAAGGAATTGTGTAGCACATGTTGTTAAAGAAATAGCTTGCAGGTTAATGTGTTAGTCTAACTGTAATCTTGTCAGACTTAATGGAATTGTAAAGATATTGAAGCTGAATTGAGAAACTCAAATGCTGCTACTGAACTTTATTGGTACTAGCCTCTAGGGCTACTGCTTAATGCTATAAGTGTTAAAAGATGCACTTTTACATAATTTAAAAGCTTCAACTCCCAATTATCAGCAAGTGCAGTTGTCAAAATCTTTTATTTTTTATAGATTTCTTGACAGCTTCTATTCCTTTTAACCTGTCAGAATAACATGCTTGACAGCAACAACTGTAGCAATCCATTTTTATTTGCTTAATAGCAATTCTTAAGTGCAGTACAGTATAACTATGGAAAAAGAGTAGTAACTTCCTACCCTACTTCTCTCTCTCTGTTTTGTTTTGTTTTGTTTTTGTTGATGAATTTGCTTATACACTGACCTTTTAACAGGGACAGTACTGACCATGATTTAAGGATATTGGGTATAAGTAAGGGAGCTGACTATTATAGCATGAGTTGGGAAATGGGAACTTGTCTGATGGAAGTTTTCTGGCTGTTCCATTGAGTAAGGTGCATTGAAACTACAAAAGCAAATAAATCACTAACTTCTAATAGTAAATGTGAAGTCTCAGCCATTTTAATTTTTCACTGTAAACATTCATGTTCTTTCATTAGGGGTTTCTTGAATTTCTGTCACTCACAATGCCCTACAGTATTAAAGTATTTTTTGCCTATTATTTATTGTGTTGAGTTAATAATACATTTAATATTACCCAGATAAAAATGGATACCACATTTTATGTACATATGTTTATGGCTTTATGTAAGTAAAAAGCTGCACAAGATAACCCCTGCCAATGTGGGTATCAGGCAAAGAAGTGATGTGAGAAAATGAATAGGAAGAAGCAGAAATGGAAACCATGAAGAGATTTGCAAACTACAGTGAATTAGAGACAGTACGATGGTGTGTAGAACAGGAGAGGTAGAAACAGTGGAGAAACCAACCAGGAGTACATGAAAAAAAGTAAGCACCTTTGAGAGCATTAGGGGGCTCTTGGGGTGTCAGTGCAGGGGAGTGAAGTGGTAAAATAGATTGGGAAGTATTCTGTCTA
>NW_017728998.1:31453223-31456024 GCF_001723915.1 Gavialis gangeticus | reverse complement strand
GATGTGAGAAAATGAATATCACAGGTTCATGGACTTACCCATAAGTGCTTGCTTTTCCTAATACTTGAAAAAAGTCTTGTCAAGAAAAGAAGATAGATTTGTTTGACAAAAGTGCAGGTCTACTTGATAAAAAAGAATGTGATACATGACTTCGGCTTTTTCAAAGGATTCAACTTGGATTAAACAGTTTACATTAAATAAAACTAATACAATTCACATTAGATTAATTAAAAGCTGGCTCACCGACCCATCTCCAAATATTGTTAAATGGAAGATATTGATGAATGTGGCTGTTTTCATAGGGGAAAGAGGACCCTGAGAATGGATTTTTGTTCAATGCTACAAAGTATTTATATTTTCTAACAGTATCATCCTTTACCTGATGATATAAAATCTCTGAGACAACATATACAAAGGGAATATCAAGTAAATGGAAGGATGTAGCCAATGCTGTGTAAAGACCTGTACTAGAACACTGTCCAGTTCTGGTGTCCTGGATGGAGTTCAGAAGATGGTAACAATCATTATTCAGAGGCTGGAAGCAAGCCTAAAAAAGAGACCTGATTGTGTCAGTTTTCAGTCTGGCTGACAAGGGCATAAGAAGATCCACTGGTTAGAAATTAAAGTTTGACCACTTCAGCATTGTAATAAGACCCAATTTCTTATCCTTCAGTGTAACTAACACAGGCAATTTACTAGTGATTGTGGTAGACTTACCATTGTCTTCAAAATGAGTATAAGGGATTTTTTGGCTTGGTTTGATTTGGATTGTTGTTGGGATTTTTTGTTTGTTTGTTTTTTGGTGTGCGCTATTTTAATAATATGCTTCTATCCAACTTCTGGGAGAAATTCTGAGGTCTGGTGTGTGTGTTTGTGGGACAGGGAACAGATTAGGTTGGATCATTGTTGTGGTCCCTTGAATATGTCTGTTCATTTCCTTCATGAGTCTTGGGAGAACACAAAGCTCTGCCTTGTCTTCTGCATACTTATTAAATGTTCAGCTCTGTGACAAAGATTATAATTATATCATGTTTCAGAGTTTTAGCTGGTGACATGTAGGAGTCAGGAAAGATTTTTTTTTCTTCCCTTCCCTTCCCCTTACCCCTTCTGCCACCCCTCCCTGTAACGTACAGTTGACTCGTATGGTTTTTTTCCACTTTCCTCTTAAGCATCAGAGATTCTCCATAGCTGGAGATGGGACACAGGGAAGGGTGAATAAGTGTTCAGGGATGGAACTCTTGTTTCCTAGCTGGTATGACTTGCTGAGGCATTCTCTGATTGAAAGATTTGGTGTCACAAGGAATTTTTCCTTGGCTAAATGGGCAGATTGACCTTGGGTTTTGTTTTGTTCCACCCACTCCTCTTCTTTTGGCCTGGGTGATTTAACTGCAAGGCATTACAGGGGCTCTGGACCTGGTGGTACATTCATTTTTCCTATTCTTAGTCTAGCACATAATTTAGTGTCCTGATGATTAAAATGCTTTACACTAATCAAAGTCTTTGGGCTTAATATAGGGGTATGTGGCTGAAACGTATTGCCTACAATACAGAGGTCAAACCAGCCAATCTAACACTTTCTGACTTAAATCTCTGAAAAATTCCATGTGCCACTATGATGGAAGAAGACTATTCATAAGTGAGATTAAGGGTGTAGTTCTGGCTCTGTTAAAGTGATAGGACTTTTGCTTTCCTTTCACTAGGCCCAGGATTTCTTCAGTTCCCCAAATGTATTCTGCCTGCAGGTTATAGTTTCCTCTTGGGCTTAAAGAAGGACTCTTGATGGGAAACATGGTGGATGTGAATTTTTGGGTCAGATTTAGATAGAAGGCAGTCTAAATAGGTGGGAATGGCCTGGATCATTCCCCAGGTTACATATTGACATCATCTTTGGGAGACCTAGAGAATGTTACTCTCTGAATATTTTATTTAAATCTGAGTTGAACTCTTTGCCTGAGGACCTGACTGCAAGAAAGCATCCCTACTGACCAAGTATCATACAAAATACCAATTTTGTTACTTCCTTGTTCTCTTTATAGCAGGGATGTGGCAATTCAAATCCAGGGATTTTTCAGCCTTTTATAACTGCCTTTTCTTCTATGCACTTTTAATGGGAAAGTCTAAAACTATAACTACTCAGTATTTGTTTAGTCTTTATATCCTCTTACGATGCACTTATAAGTAGTAAGCTTACAGCAGTGTATTCCTGCTGGCCATTGCAATTTAAGCTGTCCCCCATTTCAGAGAAGAAAGAGATGCTTGCTTAATTTAAGACTTGACAGAGCTGATCACCACCACTGAATGCTGAATTCACTACTGTCTATTTAAGATGGTTCTTGGTGTCCCTAGTGACCTAGCAAGTAAGGGGCAAAATTCCCATCCATGTAAAGAAATTCCCATCCATGTAGCGTATTTTTTCTAAATTGTTTGCCAATAGATACTTTAGCATCTGTTTCTTCTAACCTGTTCATGAAAGCCCTCATTTTCTCCTTTTCTTTATGAGGATGCTGTATTAATATTTATGTAAAAACTTTTTGTTCAAAGGAACTGATGAGTTTTTGCATGGTTTATAAACAGATTCCCCTTTGTATTTTTTAAATGGTCTCTTTTTCGATTTTTATTTGGAGTTTGAGGATATTGAAAGAGGTTTCTGACTACTTGCCTCCTATGGAAGCATAGGCAAAAATTTCAAGGCTGTTCAGAAAAATGATCCATTGATTTGAAATGGAACAACTTGATGAGTGCAGAAAGGAGAGGAGAGAAAGAAAGGAGATTGTGGGGGAAATGAAGTAATAAAAATGAAT
>NW_017728998.1:31422880-31453212 GCF_001723915.1 Gavialis gangeticus | reverse complement strand
AAAGGAGATTGTGGGGGAAATGAAGTAATAAAAATGAATGTTGCATCGAGTCAGCAGTGGGGAGCGAGAGAGGCATGGGTGGTATAGAATCCCTAACTACAGGTAAGCGATGAGCAAACTGAAAACTGTGAAGTATATTTCAGTGCCCCAGTAACCTAGAAAATGTTCCTGAGCAGAAGAGGGGGAAAAATAGATGGGAAATTGTCTGAGCTATCCTAATCTATGAAACGGCTTAATCCCACAGTCCTGCTCTCACAGATCACCTTCAATTGACTGAGCACATCTGGTTTTGTTTTAACATAACAATTAAAAATGCCAGAACACTAATAAGTAGGTAACTGGATTTTTTTTTGCCAACAGAAAAGATACCACAGTGTCTTAAGGAACAGCCCATTTGGCTCTGTTATTTCTGCAGTGCTGCCAATATAAAGATATATTAAAAAGCCACATACTGCCTCCCATCCTAAAATATCCAGCTTGTGCTTTATTATCACTTTTCTTCAGAGTGCAGAAATGTTGTTTATGTGAATAATGGACCTGACATGGACATAGGAGCTAGATGTGTGTGAAGAAGTTGTGTGTGCATATGCAGGGTTTGTGCTAGGCTGGTTGTGGAGCTAGTTTAAGAATGGTAACGAAGAGTTTTTAAGACAATTCGTGCATTTACCAATGGGGGTTGGTTTAAATACAACATTTTTGTACAAAGGAGTGGTTGTGGGGAGGAAGTAGTAGAAATGAACAGAAACCTCTTGCTCCTTCAACCAGAGAAGAAGATCCTGCTTTGTTTTTCTAGCCTACCCAAATGAATTTTTCCAGCAAAAGCTGGAAGGGAAGCCAATGCTTGACATTTCTAACGTGGTTAAAAAACCTGAGGCAGGATTTGAACACACCACAAAGAAGCATAGTAATGTTACCCTTGCAGTTTTCACAATTGAAAATGGCAATTTGTGAAGGCTTTGTACTCTAAATTCAGGAGCAGAATGCTAGGGCATGATCTCCATTGCTGAAGCTTCTCGGGAACTTTCCTGTCCTGTTTCATTTCCATAAAATTCAGAAAGTAGGGGGATGCCGCTGTTTCAGGTCTTTTGCACAATAATAATAATAATAATATCCTTATGACTTCCATATCAGTATCCTTCTGACTACTCTGCTTGGGACTTCATATATATCTTTTTTGGTCAGAAACCTGAAAACCAAAAACTTTGGCTAAAAATGATAGGTTTGTTTTTAATCAGTTTGCCCCAATTTTCCAACCAGGTAATATACTGTAGTCCATGGAACAAGGCATTGGGCTTAAACTTGGACTGAAACTCAGGAGTCATGGATACAGAGGAGAATAATGTTTTTTTCCTACTATTTCTGCTTTAGGTAAAAGAAAAAAGCAGAATATTGTGGCGATTTAAAGAAAGAAGAGCATGGTTAAAATATCTTTTGTACCTCATCTCTCTTTTTCTTTCCCAATCACGTCTCCAATTAAAAAATTAAATACTACCAATAATTATGATACAGGAATGTTTCAAAAAGCCTTTTGAATTTACAGACACTGTGATTGTACCGTATATTATAACACTACTTGGTATTCTACATTCTCTGTCTTCATGTTTTCAAAACTCTGTATGCACATTAACTAATTACATTTTATTTCAGTGAGCCAAAGAACAACTCAGCCACAATTCCTTTGTGAATTATACCATCACATCATGCATCATTCAAATGAGAGTGCATTTATAGTGCCCCTCTACACTCATCTCACACTCTGCTTACCAAAAAACTAACCTTCTACCAGAAGGGGGCATCCATTGTCTAAAAAAGGGACAGTTACATTTTGTGTGCAAAAGAAAATGGTATTACAATATTATAGAGTAAATTTAATGATATGGTAATGGAGAAATAGCAACACTTTTACATATAAAAAAAATATTCCCGGCTATAGAAACAACTATATTTTCAAACACTAGAAGAAATCCTATTAGTAGTGTGTGACTTCTGTACATTTGGGTTTGAAAGGCATGTGTGTGTGTTTAACTGGGTCTTAAAATTGTTTAACTAGTCCATCAAAGGTATATCTAATGGTGCCCTTGTTTATTCTTTCCAGACTTTGCTTGGTCAGAATGATGCTTTCAGTTCTAGTAGGAGGCTCCCCTATTTCCTAGCCAAAATGGGCTCAGATGGGCTGTACTTTTCCCTCTGCAAACTGCCTCGGGCTCAGCCTTTTAGCAGTTTTGTGGTGCATCTGCTTCAGGAAATCTGTCATAAGTTCTCTCTGGATCTTGCTGCTTTTCTCTGAGGTCTCAGATTTGTTGCACAAATCTATCCCTTTGTGAATTAAGAGAATGGCTTGGGCTGCTCTGAAGCTCAGAAGACCTTAACAAAGAGAATAAAATATAGCACTCCTCTTGCCATAACATCGAGGCTTTATAAACTAAAATGTGTGTCCAAAATATCTAACTTGGGTAAAAATCCTGAAAGGGCTGTTACTATCAAAGCAGAATTGCATTTTTTTAATATGATATTTCCCAAAACATTCTTTTTTGATAATCCTTTTTAAAAATATTTTTATGTCAATGTTAAGGTATCCTAAAAGACAAGTTAACAAATAGCAATGTTGGTGAATTAAAAATAAAACCATTAGATAGTATTGTTTTGTGTTTAAAAAATGAAACGGCCTTTTTAATCTAATTTTAAAATTAAATCACTAGGGCCAAATGTGGCTGATTTCAAAACACAGGAAAATGCTCATTCTGTGAACACAGAATTGTCTACCTAGTTACACAGATAATAATAAAACAGCAGTTGTGTGTTTGTAGAAATTAAATCACTGGATTTTAGGGGAGAGGCTGTGGTTAGGGATGCATTGTGTTTGGTTTGCACCCTGTCCCCCCAGCCCCTTTATTTTAGAAGGAAAAAATGAGCCCAAATAGTAAAAGTTGCAAAAATATTCAAATATCCTTACCATCACAGCTACAACCTCACTCTTGCACTACCAAAACCATTCAAGAAAGAATCTAAATGTTGAAAGAAGATAATGTAGGTAAGCAACACAAAAATAACTATGATACTAGACAAGGCATCAAGTCTAGCCCTGGGACAAAGCATTTTAATCGGGGATCCTACAGATGTGCAAGCCCATCATCCCACTTCAAGTATCTGTGAAGTATCTTAAATAATACTCAAGCTGTGTGTGTAAACAACTGTCTCAGCCCTTTTCTTTGATGGGAGACAAAGCCCAGGACAGTCAGACCAACCCAACACCTGTTTTTTACCCTTGGACTGAGTTGTCAGTGATGGTTTGCTTGATGATTCTGTATCTGACTTTCTTGCCAAGAATTTTCTATACAGATTTCCCTTGCTTTATGCTGTATATGCATTCCTGGAAAATGGCACATAACTCATATTCACATAAAGGGAACCCACTTTACAATGCAACAAATAGGGATACGTTCCAAGACCTCGACTGTACTGACCCCCAGGCCTATTTCTACAACTTTTACAAGACAATTTTGGTACTCACCAACAGCAGACAGTACACACAAGCACAGGGCACTATCATAATGGGGATGGCAACTACAGAAACATGTCTCAGACAACAAGCGAGTAGCACAGATCCACATAGGAGACTCTATTTTGGTGTGCGTCACTCCTACAATTCACGGCACAAAGCAGCTGACTGTGGGCTTCCACCACACCGATCGCATAAAAGTAAATTTACCTTCAATACAACAAATTTTTTTTATATAAAAAGGGACATTGCATAAGAGCCAATTCACACATACAGAACACACACAAAGTCTGGGAAACCTGTATCATCATTCAGTGGATTATTTAGGTGGTTCCCTGGCTGAAAAAAGATGTCACATTTATCTTGGGATAAAACTTTTTATTCTGGGACAATATGCAATCATACAAATGTCCATGTCGGGTGTCAAGGATAAATCATAAAAGTTTCCCAGCTAAGAGGTAACAACAATTTTTCTGGAATGTTACAAAGTACGTCTATGGTTATCCCAGGATTGTATCATTGATTAAATGGCAGAAAAGCAGCACTGCATTCAACTGCTCACTAAACCGTCATTAGAAGGGTGATTGTATATATATGCCAATCCTGGGATATTTTTGTTCTGAAAACACAGGTACAGTTTATCAGAGACAAACATCTGTGTCTACTCCTTGCAACTGAAGCAAGAAATCACTAAGCATAAAAGAGGAAAGTTGTAGTGGAGCAGGATTTAGAAATAAAAATATAGAAACTAAAGTAGTTGGCTGTGGGAAAAGAAAGTAGTTGACTGAATTCCTTGCAGACAGCTGTTTATGGTAGCTCCAGGTACTGTGGGGTAAGAGTTACCTTATGAAAACACCCTGGAGGAAAAAAATACATATTTTATCCCCTTAATTCGCCAATCATGTCTCTTCTGAAGTTAGTGCTTTTAATGGCACAGGTCTGGTTGATAGAAATGGTGGCAATGGAAATGGTGGAGAGAAAGGTGATCTTGGTCTTTCTACTCCTATAAATATTACTTGGGATCTTGCCTCCAACAGTGTGGTCTCTCTCAAACTGCAAAATAGTAACCGGATGGAAGATAGGCAGAGAAAATGTAGGACAGCACAATATTGGATTTTTCAAATAGAATGGTAAAATTAGGTGAAAAAAACCCACAGAACAAAAAGGCAGCAATCAGAAATGCAGGAGAAATAGGGCAGTTACTCTTCTGAAATTTCCAAAAATATTCATCAGTAAAGGTTTTCATAGCAACATAATGGTCTGCAGAGGTTGTTTTTTTCAGTGCTATTATTTATAAATACAGGGCCTTGGGCCAATGATGACCAAATGCACAAGACAGTTCACAGATAATATGAGAAACTCCAACAGAACGTAGAAGTGGGAATATCAAAATATTTCAGTGACAAGTTTTTTTTCATTTGGTATTGGAAATGGAGAAAAGGAGAGATGCAGAAGTGAGAATGAAAATTGAGCATTTTTTATGTCTGAAAAATCAAGCATTTTATGGTTAAAAACTGAATATTCTCTAGAAAAACGACAAAATTATGCAAAATTTTCTTCCTTCCAAAAACAATTCAAACAAAAACGTTATTTATCAACAAGCTGTAGACAAACAGTGTAAAACCAAAGGTACTCCCCTCAACATGGGGCACGAGTTTCAGTGGAAGTGTTGTTAGTGTAACAGCTTCTTCTAAGTCCCATAACTCAAAGCTTCCCAGGAAGAAAACAGAACCTACAATGTCCTGCTTACAAGGTAAAGTATAAGTCCATTTGAAGAGGATGTTTGCTGTGTTGAACAGTAGCAGGTGTGTGTTTATTTGTTTGTCTTCTTAAGAATCACCAATTCTCTCCATAAATGCCATTGAAAGGTTTCTGCATGTTAAGTGCATTTACAGTTTTAAAGCATTTGTTTAATGATGAATTTGCCTCATTGAGGAATCTCACTTTGGACAATGGGCTCCTTCCTGTAACAGCACTACACAGCACATTGCTGTGTCAGCTTATACACTGCTTTACTACAAATTTCAAGAGACATTAAAATAGAAAGTAATGAAAACATTGAATGTGGATGCAAATGCAGGAAGCTAAAACAATAAGGATCAGTCATCTCAGAAGTGTGTGTGGTATAGTACAGCTTGTCCTAGGATCCTGGACTTCTTATTTTTTAGCATATAAAGGAAGGTTCGAAGTAGCCTTGATTTACATAAATGGAGCAGCATGTATCTACTATCATCTTTGAAGGGCAGGTGCAGTTTGCAAAAGTGGTGATCCATCCTGGTCCAGGCAGAGATGGCTTAGCTCCAGACAGAACGTTTGTGCCAGAACCTGTGGTAATCCTATACCGGAGTACCTCATAGTTAATCCCTCCATGGGCTATGCTGCCATAGGAAAGATGAAGCCAGCTGCAAATACTACTGTAGATAGCCCTGTCTTTACAGTACAGACCACACTGACCTGAACTTCCTTTAACACCTCTTCCCTCTAATTCTCACCAACTTAGAACTTCATTGGCGCACATGTGGGTAGACATATATTACTCAACTCTGGCTCTGCCACCCATGAGTAACAGTCATTGCATGTTCCTGCCAATGAAACAATTAATTTGTCTGGTGAGATCCCTGGAGAAAGGAATCCTCTTCCACAATCTGAGGGCTGGCATAGGCTCCATGGCACGCAAAGCTCCTAGAGGTGCTCTGTAACAGGAGAGCCTCCAGTCCCATGCCTTCCCAGCTGCCGTGAATGCAGAGGGGCAGGGGCCACTTCTGTGCAGTCTACCTATTTCTTGTCCTCTCCTACATTGCTTTTGCTGCTAAATGAAAACACACAAGGCTCCAGAGGCAGATTTTACTCCTGCAAATATTAAGACTGAAGACAGTGTGTTTAGCCTCCAAAAATTCTCATTTAGTAGAGAGGTGTATTGATTTAAAAAATGAATGGATTTAGACACCCTGTAAATCAAAATAATAAGTCAAGCTGGAATCTTAGCAGCCTGAAATAATGTTACCTGCTGCACTGTAACTCAGTTTAATTCCAGCATCTAACTAGAAGTAAAAATCACAATGTGAGAACAATGCAATTAGATTTCAGACAATTAAACAA
Source organism: Gavialis gangeticus (assembly GCF_001723915.1). Lineage (NCBI taxonomy): Eukaryota > Metazoa > Chordata > Crocodylia > Gavialidae > Gavialis > Gavialis gangeticus. The sequence goes on along the minus strand of NW_017728998.1, from coordinate 31,446,614 downwards.
GATACCATTGTTCTGTCATAACATTTACCAAATTATAATAAAGCGTGTTCATATGTAATCTAACTGGGGAAAAAAACATGTTTAAATCAGGCACAAGTCCTGTTTGTCTGACTCTCATATAATAAAATGCAAAGCTTTTCCTTTCCCTTTCCCACTTCCTTGCTTTCTTTCACTTTTCATATTGCTGACCAGAATCAAGTGTGCTCTAATTTTTAGAGCAGGATTTCTAACATCAGTCTAAAGGGTTTCTAAGCCCTTGGAAATTGCATCATGTTGGAATGTGTTAACACTGAGTAAAACATGACTTGGTGTAGGCAAGGACTGTCCTGGTTAAGGTCCTGTCGGCTGATGGTGTGTTAGAAATAAATACAGCCAATTCCTCCTTTTCGGGCTCCTACACAGTTTATGTTCCTGGCTAACTAGCACTTGAAATTAAGCTGATTTTGAATAAACCACTCTTACTCCAGAATGTGTGTGTCCATGTATACAGGGAATAAGGAGTAGCTATTTCACTTCCGATTCACGCTAGCTTAATTCACATGATTTTCCCTAGGCGGACAACCCCTTAAACTAATTGGGCCGTGTCAACATGGAGTATTTCACACACTGTTGGTTAATGCAATGCAATTTCCCAGTTAAGTACCAGATCTGTGTTGCTGTGAACAAAGTCCTTGAAGCATCTGTGCCTCAGTTTGTCCATCTGTACAATCGGAATAGTTCCCTAAAAACAGGGAATTGTGAACGAGTGGCATTTAACTGAGGTTAAGCATTTAACACCATTCATTAAAGGATTTCTGTCTGTCTGTCTACAGTGCTGTTACTCAAATTATTTAGTGTCTTCAGACAGGTAGATATTTCTTCTGCCATTGTGTTGACTTTACCTCCATAATGAATCATTTGGGTGCTTGTGTTTGGTGCTAACGTTAGAAAACTGAGCTTTCATTATGTTACAGAAAATTGTAATTAAAAAAAAATAGAGATCTCTCAATATCCTTTAATGCCTGCATTTTATAACACAGCTTCTGAGGCTGCCTATGCCAACCTCATTACTGTGCAATGTAGTTATCCAAACATTATCAGAAGTCTGCAGTAACACACTAAACCCTTGAAGGTTAACACAGCTGGATTTGTCAATGCTTGTTGAATGTAGTAAGATATTTGTTCTTTAGGGAAGTTTCTTAAAAAAAATCCAACTGTCTGGTCTTTTCTCCTTTAATGAAAATGCTAGAAAAAAAGAAAATATCACTTTTTAAGTTTTGAAAAGCTTAACCTTTCTTCAGGGACATATTGCAGCTTTAGTAAGAGTCTTAGACTGAATGGATTTGGTCATGGCCGACATCGTCCTTCAAGCTGACCCTGTGGTCATGGTAGAGACTACCATTAGTTTTCTCCTTTAGCACTAACAGCTGTCTGAAGCTTCTTCTTATTCAGAGGGGACCACTTCTCCCAGAGCACTTCTTCCCTCAAGAGTAGTAGCTTCTTCATTATAGCTTACTGTATCTTCTCTTACAGTGCCCTCTGAAACCTTTTTCCCTTAGACCAAAGCCTGCTAGATCTTACTAGTATCACCTTCTGTTATGCTTCAAAGCATCTGACTGGCTGAGACACCATCACTGAGACAATCTGAAGCATCACTGAGATGCAGGCCATTATGGTGTCTATATACAGATACTCATGCCCATCCCAAGTGTAACTTGCAGTTGTAACTGTAAATTGAGCAAATGAAAACGTTACTGAACTATGGAGATAAGAGTTAGATTTTGATGTCTACATGAATAAAACATGGTAGGGAAGTTATTTCATGGAGAAATGATGCAAGAGCAAATTGCCATGGATCAATTTAATCTAATTTCTTTGTCTTGCTTCTGTGATCTAAATAAATGTTTTAATAATTTATTGGGGGGGCATTTAGTAGATGGGAGGGAAGTGAAAAAGGATACTTTAATATGAAGTAGAAAAGGAAAGCAAGACATTCAAGTTAGCCATTATAAGCTAGCTGGAATGTAAGCAGTTAAAGCAATGTGATACACAGGGGAAAAGACAGGCTTGTTGGATTTAGAAAGACATTGTATTAGAGTACAGAAATGTGAAGGGCTGTTTATTGTTGCTATGAAAATTCTGAAGGAAATAATGAATTTGTGCCCAAACAACAGCCGCAGCAAAAAGAATATAAACTCATAGGTTGAAGTAAAAATACATTATCACCAATCTGAGTCCTGCATATATGTATTTAAAATTCAAGTGTTTAGGAGGTACTTATTTTTAGGGGGGTACTCAGCCAACTCTCGCTTGTCCATTCACTTCTTCTCCTGGGCTTCTGTATTTATTGTAACTTTGGAAGATTTTTTATTTAAACCACTGGATGTCCTGTTTCTCACCTTGTCCATATGTGTATGCAAGTCATGCCCATTTGTAGCCATGCCGTGCACGGTTCCTTGTGGTGAACTATCTATTACTATATGGCATAACAAGCCAATACAGCTGGCCTGCCCATTAATTTTGTGCCAGTATAACTGCTTTGGTGAGGAGATTCAATAATGTTTATACACCACAAAACTCCTAGTGTGGATGTGGTTATATCCATATAGAGCTGTTTTAGGTCTTGTCTACACTAGGGGCTTCTGCTAGTATAACTGTCATTCAGGGTTTGAGATAAGATGTGATCCTTAACTAACATAGTACAGTTTTCTTCTCATTGTAGGGATCTGGAATAAGTAATACCAACAAAAGTGCAGTTTGCTATTATATGCTGTGTTTGCAGTAAAAGTCCCAGGTAGGAATATTGGTTTAGCTTTGGCAGCAAAAGTATACTTAGTATAGACTTAGCCTTATCCCAGTATAGCTTATCCCTCCCCTTCCTATCTAGGAGAACTGGTACCACTACAACAGCTTGGCCCACATGTAACTATGTCACTTAGGAGTGTGAAAAAATCACACACCTGTCCAACCAATTTAGCTGTGCAAATGAAAACCCTAATGTTGGCAAAAACATCCTGTTGCTGATATAGTTTATTCCATCTGGGAACTGGTTTTTCCTATGTTGGCAAATAAATCTTTGTCTAGCATAAGTTCCATTTCCACTAGCCGGGTTTGCTGGTATAGTGCTCCAGCAAACCCTTTTAAGTGCAGACAATTAGTATGATGGGGTATAACTTTTGTATGTAAACTAGTCCTAAGAATACATCTGTTCTTACTTATTACTGAGTGGTATCCTTAGTGTGAAGTGGCCAAAGGAATGTTAATATGTTCCAATTTTGTCCATTTTTATTCGCTATGGTGGACAAGACAGCAAGCATCTCAATATTTGGCTATGTTCTATTCTGCAGTCTGTTTCTTTCCAATATTTTTGTGACATTTCCTGAACTAGCTGGAGCAAAATCTTTGCTTTTTTTTTGTTTGGTTTGGGTTTTTTTTAGTTGCATTAATGTTGTTTCATTATTGACTGTTAGAGAAATAGTTTGTGTTTGATCCTCCTGGAAATCAGACATATTAAACTCCAAAATACTCCTGATCTCCATTAACCCAAAGAATGGGAATCTCAAGGTCACCCTGTGCCCAGGTCTCTGAGCATAACTGTTCAATATACTGTTGCCGCTTAGCTGGGCTAGCTAATTTTGCCTAATTGATTTTTGTGTTCTACTGAGTTTATGCATAAAGCTAAAAACAAGCAAACAAAAAATCCCAAGATTTATTACAACTAGGTATTTTTATTATTAGTGCTGCCCATCCACATTGACAACATCATTAAAAAAATAACAGAAAAACATCAAAAATAATATCAAAAGGGATCCACCTTTACTGAAATTTAACTAACCCTTCTATTCAGGTGGATGAACATAAACACTTAATTGAATTCCAGCAGGATCATGGGGCTAGGAAGTCTTAAGCCTTTCTAGTTCAATGTAAGTACAGAAAGTACAATCTAGCTTTAGTTTTTCCCAAAGCACAGGATTGGTTTAACTTGCCTTTTCATTGTGGGTTTGTATACCAGCTGTGTAAGTTACTCATCCTAGCATAATTCTGAGTCTGTAGTCCACACACTAGGTCTGTGTTCTTTTCCTAATACCATACAGACTTTATGAGAAGCAACTTGGTTCCTCTGCAAAGACACTGGACTAAAGGCTGGGAGACCTGCGCACTGACTTGTTTGGGAAAATTGTTCTGCCTCAGTTCCCCACCTGTAAAATGGGAAGAAAATAATTCTCATTTATCTTTGTAAAGTGTTTCCAAATCTCTGCCTATAAGTGCTATTTAAGGATGATATATATTTTACTAAGAGGAAATTAAGAGAAGAAGGATGGTCCAGGGGGTAAGGTACTAGATGTGGACTTGCAAGATGTGGCCTTAAATTCCTTCTCTAATAGACATTTATGCAAGACTTGTTTATGTCTCAGCACCAATCTGTAAAGTGGGGATAATACCACTGTCCTACCTCACAGAGATGCTGTGAGGATGAATGTTTAGACTGTGCAGTACTCAGACACTATGGTAGTGGGGGCCAACGTAAGCACTACAGATAGATTTAAAGGTTTGCTCAATTTAGCTCCCTATTTTGTACCCAATAACCACAACTGAAGTTCACATGGAGCTGTAATTTGTATTGATTCTCTAAATGTTTTTATGTTTAACATTTTCAAAAGTTTACTCTGTAGAATAACAATATGGATCTATCTTTTATATAGTTATAGATCCTTCTTATTTCAATACAGGGTACTTGATAAATTCTTTACATACTTTGTTCCATATTGATAGTGCTTTGTTGTCAATGTGTACTGTAAATACTAATAGATTTACCAAGCCCTAATTTAAAACTGGATTTTCTGGGGAGTAATGGTGGTTTTATAATATTATTAGAGCTGAGATGAATTTCAAATAAACTCTGATTCAAATACAGTTTTGTAATTTGGGATTCAGATAAGCTCTTGTGATTCTAAATTTTGTTTAAATGCATCTAGCCATGCAATTCCTCTAGCAGATTTGTTCAAAATGTTGTATTTTAAATTTGTGTACACCTGAAACAGGCTGATAAAATCTGGATCAAAGAGAGGCAGTTTAAATAAAAAAAAAAGTAATGTTTTGCAAGATTGTATTCTAAACAAAACCATTCCTCTTGCTCACCTCTAATTATCACTGAAAATGCTTTCCAGTAATAAGTATCCAATAGTTAACATTTCTTGTAAGGCTTTCCTCTCAGCATTTTATATGGAGCTCTGAGGCTGTTGATTGGATAAAAACCACAATAGGAAAAAAAGTCATGACAGAATGTATGACAGAAATAATGGTTTTGCTTTGTACATCTGTCAACTAATGCTTAACTAATGCTGAATTACTGTCAAACTCCTACGGTGTTTGCTTTACATTCCACCTGAATACACAATGACTTCATGGCAGTGAATTCTAAATACATGCATAATGGCTGGACATTTAGAAAATTAGGAGAGTAAAGGACTTTGGGCTGGATCCAAAGGACTGTAGTGCCTAGAGGAGGAGGTAGGCAGGTTTAGGAACCTCAGTCAAAAATCATGACCCAAAAGCTTCCTGCTCAGTGGCTGCCTAACTATGGACTTGTTTAAATATGGTAGCTATTTTTCTTTTTGACCTTAAAGTCCCTTAGGCACCTCCAGTTTTGCCTACAGAAATATCCCTGTGTTCAGTGTTTCTGTTGGCTAACCCAGTACACGGACTTTCTGGGTCGCCTTTCTCAGAGGTTGTTCTCCCCCCATGCATTTAGAGGAGAGCTTGACTTTGGGTTTTGGATTCACTCCAGATGCTGAAATTAGGGGCTGTGGTGTTTCACTTGGAGGTGCTGAATTACTGTTTAAGGCCTGGCCTTTTGGGTTTTTTAAAGCATGTTTAGAAACAGGTGCTTGGAACCTTAGGTTTCATATGTTTCTTAGGGAACAGCTGCTTGACATCAAAAAACCCATCGTGATCATTGGCACTTTTGCTGGCATTCTCAGCAGAAAGGGCAATGACGGCTGTTATGTGAAGCAGTGTTTCCTAGTGAGTAGAGCACCAACCTATGTTCTGTTTCTGGATCAACTAACAGTCTGTTGGATAATCTAGGACAAGATACTTCATCTCCTGCTGTCTCAGTTTGCCCATATGTAAAATGGTCCCTGTGCTCCAAGCTGGGTTCTTCCATTGTTACTGGTGACTAAAGCTTATTCAGGCTGTGCTGTGTTCTTAGGCAGACCCAGCCAGCACCCACCGCCCAGTGGTTTTGCACGTGTATTATCTGATTGGCCTTTTGACTAAATTAGTCTGGTGCACAAGAAGAAACTGTATCCAGCTAACTCCCTCTCAGCTGTGCTCTCTCTGCAGGGATAGCAACATATTTAAAAACATATTTCAGTCACTTTGGGAATGCAGTTGCCCCCAGATGCCTAGATCCTATACCTTGAGATGCATGGGTTTTGGATACAGTGAACCAGATCATGCCCTCATGATCTGTGTGTAGAAAGGGCTTTCCCTGTGCAGATCTTCCTCTTAGGCAAGGTTCTTTGGGTAGATGTGATATCTTTTATTAGAGCAACTAAATAGTTGGATAAATTGTTCTTTGCGAGCTTTTGGGCACAAACACCCTTCTTCAGGCATAGAGAGAGTTTGCTGGTGTTTTGTGTGCTCTCCTAGGTAGACTAGAAGCCAATATGCAAAATGCAGGTCTGTGAAAATACAGATGTGTGGCAGTGAGGATCAGAGGGAAAGGGAAACAACAGGTGTGAGACAAGTTGCATATTGGCTTATATTCTACCCAGGAGAGCACACAAAACACCAACAGAGTGTCCCTATGCCTGAAGAAGGGTGTTTATGCCCAAAAGCTTGCAAAGAACATTTTTTCCAACTATTTAGTTGGCATAATAAAAGATAATACATTTACTCAAAGAACCTTGTGTGCCTATGTCCTCAGACCAACATGGCTGCAACCAACAACCTAAGAGCATGGCTCTTCCTCTTATGCAGCAAAGGGATAAGCCTTCCATGTTGTAGGCCTCTGGGGAAGTGGGCATAGCAGGATCAAGTATATATTTTGCATCCCCTCAGTACCCCTTCTACAATTGACAACTCTCCCTTAAAAGCAGTTCTGATGCTAGGCTTGGTCAGGAGAGTTAGTGCCAGGCTGCCAAGAAGTCAAGGTAGAGAGCTACAAGGAACAACAGCCCTGGGGCAGAGGAATAGAGCTTATGTGTTCCCTTCTTACCCAGAAGACACGTGCATCACAAAGGAGCCAGCAGATTTGAGGACTGGCCCTTTCCTTCTTTTCACAAGGCAGCTCAAACCCTCAGTCTCAGTGGAAGGAATGCCTCAAGAATCTTCTGCCCCCATGTGAGTATTAATACACAGCAGCAGCATCTAAACCACTATTTGTGTTTGTTCATTTATCTGCATGTATGAAACACCCATCTCCTGCCCCAGGCTGGTGTGAAGGGGTAAACGCTAGGCAATTCAATAAGCCAAAAGATCTACAAGAGAGATTCTCCCTTCCCCCAACTTCTGATTATTTGCCTTTGCAAGGAGTTGTTTTACTTGAAACCCATCTCATTCTTCTTAGTTTAATGGCTGCTTAAATGATTTTGCCTTACAGCAGTACCAATGGCAGAACCAATATATGGCAATAGAGAGCTCAGTCCCCTGTGCCAAACAGATTTGTTGGTATTCCCCCAGCCTCTGTAGAGCAGTGTAAATGGACAGGGCATTCTTAACTTCCTGCCATAAACTGTTGGGTATTCTGCTATGGTGGATAAAACAACTGCAGCATTTCAACCCAGAGGGAGGTTCACCACCATTGAAATGCAGCTATTCCTATTCTGAGATCTTGTTGTCCAGTTTCCAAACCCCTTTGGAATCGTGTGGGAGGAAAGATGTCGTCTCAGTGTAAGTCATTACAGCTGCTCAGTGCAGGAACAGATAATGGATAGCTAAGATCTGCATGGGTGGAACTTGTGTGGGCCAGTGCAGAGCACCATGGAAGCCAATGAGGCTCTATGCTAAACCGAGTGTCTGCCCATATGAAATGATTGTAGGACTGCGAGCTGAGTAGCTTTGCTCACCAGTGCTCTGAGCAATCAGCCCATATGAAAATATCTAGCAGGTAAGGTGAACTGTGAAGTATGATGAGGGGGTTCAAAAAGGCTGTGTTTTGACCAAGAAAGGGGAAATGAATTCCCAAGCCAGTGTGTTCTCGCAGAAACATATCCCAGTTAGAGCAAACGGTTTCAGTTTTTAAGTGCTTCCTCTCCTCTCATCCATCAGAATAGCTGGGTTAAGAATGTGAAATTTTTAGATCTTTATTCTGAATAGAGAAAATTTGAAATGTAAAACATTGCCACCAGCCCTGTCTGGCCAAATTCAACATAACCAGTGTGTTTCTAATGTAACAGCACAGTACCCCTGGTTCATGCTTTGGGCATGCCCGCGCCATTGTGAAAACACACCCAATTATTCTGTTCAGCATGTACCAAATGCTAAAAGTATGATAATGCAGCCACTGTTTGGTGCATGCACAATAACTCTCAGGCTCAGGTGTGCTCAGTGGCACGTGCCCAGAGCTGCTCTAACAGCAGGTACGTTACATTTGTATGGCATTTGCCTTGAGTGCTCAAGTGCGTTTTCACAGTAGCAGTCCCTTGCACAGTCAGAAGTAGTGTTGACATGCCTTTTGGTACCATAATGTTTGATCAGAGATGCATGATGACTTTTGTTAAGGCACATTTTATGGAAGAATGTATGCTAATTCCTTGCCACAAGACAAGAATAAAGAAAAAGTTAGCTGGTCAGCAAATTTCTAAGATTTTGAAATTATAATGAAAATGGAAAACAATTTTTATGAAAATTTTCAGGATTCCTACTTCCTTCCTCCCCAGCTCCCAGCTAGTCCTACACAAAATATTCAAGAAGATCCTTCCAATATCCTATCGGTATGAAGTACATTAAACAAACTTCCTGTAGTTTTTCACTACAGCCACTAGGGAAAAATGCAAGCCTACATAAAACTGTACAGTTGTTTTTAAAAACCAACAATGTCAGAGGTGACTAGTGTTTAGTCTTTGAAATGATGCATGAAGTGTATGCTTGAAAACAAAAAAAAATATGACGTGGTAACAGAAAATAAAGAATGTACTTGCAAGAGTCTTTTGTAGAGTTATTTAGAAGTGGCATGATCTCAGCCAAACAAAATACAGCGTCTAGTAACTGACTGCTGTTTAAGACTATGTTAACTCTACTGTGGGTATTTTGGCATGACTACATGATAGAATTTGACAGGCGTCACTATGTCTTACAGGAGTCAGGAGACTGATCGGGTGCAGTGCCTAACTGACAAAAGTTGTGCAGCAAAAGTGCTTAGAAAAGATGCAGCTATATCGGCAAAATTATATTTTTTTTGCCAGGACAGCTGGATGGGGGCCTGGGCTAAGGCTGAAGTGCACTTTGCCGGTGTAAGTTGTGTCCATACTTACAGCACTTTGTCAGTGTAGCTATACTACCAAAGAGCTCCCAGTGTAAACGTCATCTGTCTGTATCCCAGTTTCAGTAACAGAACAATATAACACATGCCTGCTTCCTAACATAGTACTAGTCTCATGATGATAATGGTAGCTTTTATATAGTGCCTTCCATCAGTAGACATCAGAGCTTTACAAATGAGAGTGACATCATTATCTCCACTTCACTGAGAGGGAAACTGAGGCACAGCAAGGCAAGTGACTTGTCAAAGTCACCAAGCAGGCCAGTTATCAGGTCAGAAATAGTGTTCTGTACATTCGGCAGCTTGCCTATACTCAAAGCATATCTGCCTGCCTCAGCTTCTTGTTTCATATCAAATGACTGAACTATAGATCAGATCCAGTGTGAGTATGGGCTTGATCCAGTGTTAATTAAAGTCAGTGAGAGTCCTTTCTTTGACTTCAATGGGTTTTGGATCTGACCGTCTAAGAATGAATGGACAATGCTTCCTATTAACTCATTAGTAACCACAGCTGGAACTCTAGGATGTAATGTAGTTGCTAACACATAGAAAGAAAATACTATTCAAATACCATTTAAAAATGTCATTAATAGAACATTTCATTAATGTGCTATATTGCATCATGGGAGAGTGGACATTAAAATAATTTTAAACAAATACATTATACATAAAGATTTATAAGAAATATTTACATAAACCAAGCCTTTGTAGCAGTGGACCCACTTATGTTTTATGATGATACAACCAGTAATAATTAATTCCTCTTGAAGAAACAAGTCTATTAAGGGAATACATTTTCTGTATACCAAACAAAAATCAAATCTATAATGCAGTGAAGCTTTTTCAAATGACAAAGACTTAGATTTTAGAAAAGCAGAGACTGCTAGATGTAATTTTAAAATCTGTCCTCTAAAAATGTATCTGTAAACAGGGGGGCACAGTCTCAGCATCTACCAGTCTACCCAGTACACACAGACCCAAACCAGTTAGAGTATTAGTATACTTGTGAGAGACTGCAAGGCTAGTTATTCACTGTGCAATTTTGGCTACCTCTCTTCTCCTTTGCCTACTGGTCAGGAAGTCAGAAACTACTCCATAAAGTGACCCACCTCTCAGTATTATATGATCTCCCTTCTCATCATGAGTGTGCAGACCGCCAATCCTCCCATCTGTGATTTCAAAACACACTATGGCAACTACAACAGTGGCTTATGTGGAAAAAGTGATGAGGTTTCCTAAGAGCCTACAAGGATGATTAAGTGCACACACTGGGAAAGGATTCTATGTATTTGTTTTGTCTTTTTGACAATCTCTGTGCTACTATTTAGGGTCACCTGGAGGCACCCTCCAGCCAGACCAGCCAACCTGGCAGTGGCCTAGCCCATCCATGCCAGATCCCCTGAACCCTGATTACCTGGAAATAAGTAGGTGAGCTAACGTTATGTGACCAGCTGGGCTACAAGCAAATGTTGCACAGACTGGTGATCTTTGCCACAGATTGAGACTTCCTGTACTGCCCCCCAAAACTACTTCTAAATTCCCCAAGCCTCTGTATTCTTGTTCGCATTGTCCATCTAAAGACATTTTTATATTTTCCTCAAATTTTCAGTGGCCTGACCTGCAGAATAGGCCATGTTGAGTCCTGGAGCAATAACAGTTTTAAGGTCCAATGACTTGCAGTGTGCAATGGCGGAGTGGTTAAGGTGTCTTGCCATAGCCTCCAAAGGCATGAGGCTTGAGCCTTCCTCCAGACTTGTGTTGAAGACTGCCTGATGTTGATCATCGATTGGGCTGGAGAGCCAGCAGTGGCTTGACTTGTTACCAGCCTCATTACTCTCTGGCATGCTGTTTGGCCAGCTAAACTAGTTTGGATCTTCTCATCCATCCTGGCTAGAAACAGGAGCTTTAATTTGGAATATTTCTAGGCTTTTGAAAGATACAAGAATTGGGGCTTGTTAAAGCAGGTCCTTAAAGTACAGTGACCGTAGAACTGGTATTGTGGGATTCCATCTTTACTGTAGCTCACTGATTCCAAATCCAATCTGCTAATTTTGATAAGTAAAGGGATAGTTTTTATAACTTCTGGCCTTGTGAATAAAGCTTGGGTTCCTGGCTTGTTTCCTTATCATGGACTATTATTGATAACAAAGATTCTGCAGGCCAAATTAGACCCTCTGAGATACCTGGGCTAACACCGCTGAGATGTGCAGATCTCAAATTGTAAGTGAAGTGTCCAAGCCCACTCACATTACTAACGTTTTTGTGGAATTTTGTACCGCCATATATAATTACAAAATAACCATTACAACTAGTCTGAGTAACATACACCATATTGGCACTCAAACAAATATATGATTAGTACAGATTTACTGGTCAATAGTCTCCTATATCAGGTTTCATCATCTACAAAAGGAGGGGAAATTTACCAGTCCTCTAATCCTATATTCTTGATACAGGCGAAACTCCCACTGAGATCTCATTGAATTCAATGGTAGTTTTGCCTGTTTTAGAGCTATGAAATCTGGTTGTTTACTTGGCTAAAGTGTAGTTTCCTTTATAGTGAAAGTAGAAGGAAAGCTGCACATTTTTTCAATGCATGTTGCACTTCTGGGTTATCAATGATGTGTGTGGAAAGGCTGGGAGATGGAGGACTGGTTTCTTTTCACTGGGGTCCCAGAACAACCTGTCCTAATGGCTTCACACAGCTGCCACTGGTATGATTTAGTTGTAGATCTTTTTCCCCTACAGATTTTATGAAAAAACAGGTTGAGTTGCTTTTTGTATAAACTGAGGCAAGTGTGACATTTTTACAAGAAAGCCCTGCAGATTGATAGAAGTCAGGGTTTCTTGTACATTGCCATGGTCTTAGGTGAGGACATGTTCTAAGAAAAAAACTGAAGTGCCCACCCTGCAAATTTCCATTGTCAGCCCTCCTAATCTTCCAACTGAGTCAAATGAAATGGCAATGTTCACTTGCTCAACTCTTAAAGGACTCCTGCACCTCAGCTTCCATCAGAAAATTGAGAGACACATATTCATACACCTGATTTTCCTTGTTTCCTGGACCAAATGGTAGTGACAGTCGCATTCAGTTGTCAGTGCATGCTGCTTAATGGGAATAGAAGCCCCAGTCTAGTCCTGGGATCAGATTTGACATCTAGCCAGCTATTTAGATTTATTCCCTCCACTTTTTTCAATAGCTGCTGATCTTGTTAGGAAAAAAAAGAAAAAAAAATGAAACAATTTTGCAAGTTCTGTAATGTCCATTCTCTCTTTTACGTTGCCTCTTTTGAATTTCAGGCTCCACACAGACTTGTTCAGGTAGTTCCAGCAGACCTAAAAAGTCAATCTTCATCTCTTCTTGGTACGGCACCATCTACAGAAATCAGAGCATAAACGTAGAGAGAGAAAGGGCAGCAACAACAAGAGGAGAAGAAAGCAGTATGCCTGGGAGAGGGATATGAGGAGAAAAAGAGAGGATTGCCTTTGATGTATTCGTTTCCTCTTATTAGTATCCTTCTAGTAGTGCTCAGGCTGAGATAGCTGACCTGTCCAAAAGTTAGTGATCCACATACAATCCACTCCCAATAGTGCAAAAGTACAGACATCATAGATGAAAATAGCAGAAGTCAAGATAAAGAAAGAAACCATGGGCTGTTAGATATGAGTGCGAATAACCTAAGTTCACCCAAGTGGCAGAGGTACTATCTTAGTTTGTGGAGAGTAAGGAAAGAATTTCTTAACAATCTCATTCTCTCACCGATAAGCACATCTCTCCTGTTTTCTATGCTGCTACTGATAAAGCCTGCCCACACATGAAAGGACTTGGCAGGGTACAAGGTCAACCTTACACAATTTCCTCTAATTGTGTGGGTCTGGCTGACCTTCTTATTTGACAGCAAGGAAGGATAGCTGCAGACAGAGATGACAGGAAAAAGCCTGGCAAAACTTTTCCTGCTACTGTTGTAGGATGCTTCCTATTATTGCAGCCCATGATTTCCATAATGTAGACTCATAAACACAGTCTATCAATAAGCAGGACTCTAAATAGGATTGTCTGATGCCTATCAAGGCAACCATCAAGTTGGGAAGCTCAGCCATCTCACCCAATGGCAGTTTTACAAGGTCCTGAGAAGATTGAATGAAAGTTAAAGGCATCCTTGAAAAGGAAAGAGAAGAAAAATGACAAGTCTCCACTTTCCTGCCCATTACTTCAGCTTTCTGAATTTTCACTTACTCTTTCATAAAAAACCATGAAGTAGAAGAGGAATAAAAGAAAATTATATACTGGGTGCGTCTACACATGCCAATTTAAGAGTTTTCTTTTGGGGTCAGCTGTATTGATCTGGGGCTATATGATAGAGAGAGTTGTTTTGTTCAAGTTGGTATCTTTTATTAAACCAACTTGGAGGTGGGTTGATGTTTTTAGCAATCTTTTGGATAATACAGTATCCTTTTTTAGCTAAGTGGAGTGCAGAAGGGGTAGACTTCTCTGTGTATACTGGGTTGAACTGCTCTGAGATTAATCATACATGCATGGGGGGGAGGAAATTTTTTTTTGTGGGTTATGGTATGGGTACTTGGTATGGTTGGGGTTGAAGCAGACTGTAGCGAGAAAGATAGCTCATGTCTCTGTTCAGTCCATAATTTGTTGTGTCCAGAGTGGTAATAAAGTTGAGTTCATGGGCATGTCTTTTGAAGGTGTTATGTAAATTTCCTTTGAGGATAAGGACTGATAGATCTGACAGAGAGTGGTCATTTTGGGGAAAATGTGCCCCTCCAGGCAAATGTAGGTTTCTGTCTTTGTTGGATTTCCTGTGTGCGTTCATCCATGATGGCAGGTTCTGGCTTGTCGCTCCCACGTACCTACTGTCTGAGCATTTTGTGCATTGGATGAAGAATATCATGTTCTCTGATGTGCAGATGTAAGATCCAGGGATGGTGATGGTTTTGTTTTCTGGTGTAGATATTTTGGGGGCTGTGAAGATGTGTTGACATATTTTGCATCTCTTTTCCTGGCATGGTTTGGATCCATTGGTGGTGATTTTGGCTGTGGGAAGTTTACTTCTGATGATGAGTCTTGCCAGATTTGGAGCCTGTTTAAAGGCTATGATGGGTGGGTCAGGAAAGATCTCTTTTGTTCTGAGTCTTTTTCAAGTATCAGTTGAAGCTGTTTAAGGATTTTCCTTACTGTTTCAATGGAGGGATGGTAGGTCAATACTAGTGGAGTATGCCAATTTAAGGCACTTTAGCCTGATTTAAGGTGCATTAAGGACACATGTCTACATATGCATGCCCTTAATGCAGCTTAAAAATGGCGATTTAACCTGCAAAAGCAGGTATCAAATTTAGGCACAAATAGCTAAAGTGCATTAATGTACATGTAGACACATTAAGGTGAATTAACACTGTGTTTTGACTGACTTGAAACTAACTTTAGTCCCATGTCAGTCCACGCATATGGTATTAATGCACTTTAATACATTTAATGCATTTAGGCTCGCATGTGTAGATGTGAGTGTAAAATACCTTACTGTGCATTAAGCTAATGCACATTAAATTTAGGTGCACCTAGATGCATGTGTAGACATGCATATTGAGTGTGTCCATGTACTGGAGCTGTTAACTTTATCAGGTCTGTTTTACTACTTTCTTACTTAGAAGAGCTGAAAAAGTGTTTTTACTTAATTTAAATCAATTTCTCAATATACAAATCTATTTTGTTCATTTTGCTCTATCTTCCTTGAGATCTAAATGTGCATTAATGTTTGAGTTACAATTCGTGGATTAGTCCAGCCCAAACTTTAGCTGTTTGGCTCTCAGTACTGGAACTCTTCTTGGATTCCTTTGATGTGCGGGCTCTCAGCGATCAGGTAGAGAACCTTTTACCAACTTTTTCTAGGAGCTTTCTTGTAGTATTGCCAATTCTACAAAGATACCTAAGGGGGCCCATTAACATCTCAAATGTTTATTTGAATTACTCTCAGGAGACAGGATGAGCTTTGTCACTGTTTGGCAGGATTGGAATAAGACAAGAAGAGATCTCAGAAGAGGTAACTCAGTTTAAGCTTCCACAAATATCATGCCATAACAATGTATCCTGATGAACTGATCATCAGTTCTCTGGAAGTAAAGTCTAGCTCAAGTAAGCAGAACATGAAAAGATGGCACAGGGTATCAGTGATCATATGTAAAGCATCACCAAGAATTTGCCCCCACCAGGGAGCCAGAGCATCACAAAACATATTTGTAGTTTTATATATGAAAATGTGGAGCTAAGTATTTTTATATGTGGAAATGCATTGCTACAGTAAATCTGTTGTGGCCAGTAGAAACTTCTGGGAACATCCAGGCACATTCATAACATTAAGAACAAAGTGTGACTTCACATGAAAAATCTTGTCATGTGGACGGTGCTTTATTAATTCCAGGTGACAGTGTTTTTAGGCTCTGATATATTTATCATATTTTGTTTATGGGAACCTAGAAATAATATTGGATTCAGTGAGTCCTGCTGAGTTCACTGTTTTTCCATCAGTATCTGTATTATTAACCAGATCGTACGATCTAGACACTGTTCCCTTCGTTCCTTCTTACTCTTCCTTATGAGACATTAAGCCAAATCTGAAATGCACCTGCAGTGCTTATTAACTTCCTTGAGAATTGCACGTGTGCATCATCTGAAATTTGAGCTCACAATATTTTAGAATTACCTCCTTAAACTACAGAATCCTTTACCTAAGTAAAAGCCAATGTACAGCATTTTTAATTAGAAAGAATGGAAACCTGGATGACATATTCAGGGGGGATTTATACCCAAATTGCCTCTCATTCTGATATGCAGTGTTTGCCTCTTTGTTTGTATCTATAAGCATGGGTAATAATCCCAGCTTTCCCATATATGTCAGTATCTCTGTGCCTTCCTTGAATGTCCTTTCGAAAGCGCTCCTACTCCTGCTAAGAATCTCTGTTCATGAAAATTATCATTGCCAATATATATCTGTGAGTAAAGTGATGTTCACACCATGTCGAGTTCTTATGCTGTATGTGTCCTTGCCAAAAACCCAGATTTAGATAGCTAAAATGATGGAATAATTATGTTCTGACAACAGGCCTCTGCTAGGTGGTACAGCATTAGCACTGAGGTTTTCAGGGTAGTGGAAGTTACAGTGATGAATCCTAATTTATGGAATACTTACCTTTTGCAAGTTTTTACATGGAGGCACTGACTAGTTACAGCTTCCATAATCAAATAATACAACAACTATCCAGAAAGTACATGAACCAACATCTCATTTTCTATCATTTGAAGTACAACGATGCAAATATTTGGTGCATGATCATTCTTCAGTAAGCTTATATAGCATATGCATTAAAGAATAACTATGTGGATTAGTTTGAAAGATTTTTCTTTGGGAAGCCTGCTTTAATAGGAAGATTTGCAAGATTTGAAAGTCACTGCTAAGTATATGTGCAAGAAAACTTAAAGTTTGTTACCTTAAGTTTGTTCTGTCAAACACTGTAAAAGAATTCAGACAAACTTAGAGCCACAGAATCACAGAACGGTAGGGCTGGATTGGGACCTCAAGCGGTCACCTAGTTATGCCCATGCTTTGAGTCAGGATACATTAAGTGGCATATATCTAGACCTTCCTGACAGATGTGTGTCTAACCTGTTCTTAAAAGCTTTCAATAATGGGGATTATGTAACATCTAAAGGCAACCTCTTCCAGTGTTTCTCTGTCCTTAATCAGGAGGATTTTCTTAGTACCTGGCTTAAATCTCCCTTGCTGCAAATAAAGGCAATTAATTGTGTCCTACCCTACAGTTGGCATGCAGTACAATTGGTCACTCTTCTTTGTCGCCACCTTTTAAGTATTGGACAACTGCTAGCATGTTTTGCCTGTTTTCTCTTTTCTAAACTGAAAAATTTCTGTTCTTTCAACCTTCCCTCATACGTCATGTTTTCTAAACCGCTTACCATCTTTGATGTTCATCCTCCTGTGGACTTTTTCCAATTTGGCTACATGTTCCTTTAAGTGTGGTTCCAAAACTGGACGAAGTACTCCAGCTGAGGTTTCACCAGTACTGAGTAAAGCAGAATAATTACTTCCTTTGTTTCACATAAGACACTTGCTTATACATCCTTTTTTGTAACAGTACAGTGGTGACTCATTCAGTTCATGGTCCATTCTAGTCCCAGATGCTTCTCTCCCATGCTGCTTCCTCACCAGTTATTTCGTATTTTGTATTTGTCTATTTGATTTCCCCCAAGGTGTGCTTGTCTTGGTTGAGTTTCATGTTATTGGTTCTTCTGGCCAGGTAGGATCAAATAGCACACTTATTTCTGCTTCATACAGGCAGGGATTCCCACCCTCTTCTGCTAAGTCTCAGACCTGATCACCATGCTTTATACCAGTATTCTCAGCTAAGGTGCTATGGCGCCCTGGGGTGCCATATGATCCTTTTAAGGGTAACATAAACAGTATTAGTGCCATTGGGTGTGCAAACAATGAGACAAGATAAATCCAGAGATTTCAAATAGAAATCCAGAGTGTCAAAAGAATCTGCCCTGCTATGGTCTTTCTGAGTTCTTTGCAACAGAAGAATTGCTCTATTATTTTTATGTAGTCAAAAAATAACTGGCATTTCCTGAGGGGTGCCTCGAGTCTAACGAGGTTGAGAACCACTGTTCTAGGCCCATTAAATCCTCATATAAGATTGTCAATAAGGTGGCGTGGCATTAATTCTGGTGGTGCATTTTGTGGTGCAGATAACTTTTCCTTTGGCAACTGGACTGAGGTCACCAAGCACATTTCTTAAAGGTTACCAAAGATGGTTACCATCAGATGGCATTGATATTTGAATGCTGTAGCCCTGGGCTAGATTTAAATCCACAATCCCAAAGTTAAAGCATATCCCATCACCAATTCCCTGCACTGTTCAGCCTCAGGGAACTGCCCTTATGGTTCGATATTACAATTAGACAGACAGAAATGTATTCAGGGATTACATGAGAGAGTCTGTGTACAAAAACAATCTTGAACTAATCATGAATATTTTCTGAGCTCTGCTCTTTCCACAATTGTATTAAAAACCAGCTAATAAAGTTGTTTGCTTCCATATGTCTGTTTTCCTGCTTGTGGTGCCATTTAACAACTGTAATCCAAACATACCTTAAAGAGGAAGGGGTTGTTGCAACTGGTGAAATAGTCTGAGAGAGGATTCCTTTACCATACCTATATGCATACTTGCTTTATGCCTTCCACCTCTGTTTGGTGCATGAGAGTCACTTCTTGTTTACTGAAGGTAACTATTAAAATATTGTATTAGTAAACATACCAGCCAACTGTGAAGAGGAGGGTAGGCACATTAAAGTAGAAAGATTCGAAACTGGGCAAAGTTGGTATAAAAGGCTGCAGAGGACCAAGCTGCAGAGAATCTGCAGGAGGGGTTTTATAAGGTATGCATTACGATTCAAACTGAAGAGCACCTGGAGCTGAAGGCCAGCGCGCTGGACCAGTGCCCTGGGTAGCCAGTGGAAAGCTGCTCTGATGCTTCTTTTCATGGCAGCTGAGCATTGTCTGTCATTTGCCCCTTCTCCGACGAACAGCATTTCTTGCAGGCAGTGCCAGTTCAGGTGAGGGATCCCAAGTGGATTTCTCACCTCATTGAAGTCAGTGAGTATTTTGCCATTGAGTTAAACGTGGCCTGGATTTTACCCACAGCATTCAGCTTCATTTTAAAAGGTCTAATCTTTTTCCTACTGAAGAAAACATGAACAGTTTAAATGAGAGCATGATTTGGGCTGGAATTTCAACCTTCCTCCTCCCTGGGCAATTGCCGATATGAGACCTCCTTGTAGCCTAAAAATGAGAGAACCAAACCATTTCTAAGACTGACATTAATACCATTAGAATCAGCTTCTTGGAGATGTGCAGAAGTGAAACAAATCCTATTCCCTCCTTGGAGAGTGAGAGCATTGTGTTACTACAAAGCCAGCAGGCTGGATCCACCTCAGTCTTTTTCACTCTTTGTGCTGCAGTCCCGTATTCTTTCACATAAACCCTTAATGTATTTAAATTGCATTTGTAAGATATTGAACCTGACAATTGTACCTGTCAGTAGCATGAAATAGCTTTCCCTCACCCTACTGAGGAGATTATATTGCAGTCTTGTTGGACCAGTTTTCAAAAGCAGCCTTGAAATTTGTGTACCAAAAACTGTATGCCCAAGAATGTGTAAGAGCAATTGTAGACACTCAGGAACTTGAATGGGCGGGTCCAAATGGCTTCTATTTAAGGAAAAAACAGGTAGGTAGCATTCACGCATGCTCCATTTGAAACCTAAATTTGTGGGTGCAACTGTAGAGTTGTGTAGGCACCAGTCTGAAAATATGGCCTGTTTATGACTTTGTCCTATACATATATGTTGCACCTAACCTGCTGAGGTATGCTAAGAAGATAAGAACTGGAAAGTTAATATATAAAGCTTATGGGATACTCTGATTTAAGACAGAGTATAATGCAAATGTCTCAATTTCAGGCAATACAACAGGAAGCACAGATTTTCTTCTAACGTGCGCAGGCCAAATCCTGAAGTTCTTATGCAAAGGAGCTGATCCTCAGGTGTAAATTAAATAATTTAAGATGAATCCTAGATGCCCTCAAATTTCCACCAGCTACACCTTGAGGCCATGACTGATGCTTAATGTAACAGCAGGAATGAAGGCAGTTGTCCAGACTGTGATTAAACACTTAAAGATTTAGCACAAATATACATAACAGCATTCATGTATACGCTTTACCAAATAAAAAAAGAAAAGACTATGAATGCTATTTTTTATTGCCTTGGTAATGAGCTTGGTATAAATACCTAGACAGTCATCCTTCACTAGCAGGAAACCTGTTCTAGTGTCTTGCTAGGATTTGGGGACCAGATTCCCTAGTTTGTTGCACCAGTTTCCTGCTAATGTAATTTAGCTGAAGTCAATTGAGGTATTACCCTAAAACTCACATCATAGTGTGCGGAGTGCTGCCCTTTCAAGTTTGGAAACAGCAAGCATACTAAGTTTGCAAGAGGAGAGGATGAGAGAAAGTACAAATACTCTGCAGCTCATGTTCAGAAAACAGTTGAAAATGTTATTCTTTAATGATACATAACTGATGCTAGTCCTATAGAGGCTGAAAAACCATAGCCAACTTTTCCCTAATGTAGCCTTCTCAGCATACTAACAATTAATCAGTCTTTAGCAACAAGTAGTCTAAAGCAAATAAAATGTGACCCAAAGACTGCATGAAACTCCACCTTGCAATCAATCATCAAATCTAACATGTATTTGTGATTCCAAAAGCACTACACTTTTCTAACTTCAAATATTCTTTGGACATAAATGTCCCTTTTTAAATGGGCCATACCTGGCTTCTTGTTAATTTCTGTAATTTCTTTGTAATGCTGTACAATGGAAATGAACATAAATGTCTAGAAGTGTATTGTTTAGAACAAATCACAGATGTATTTTGTATGATGATATTTCAATCTGAATAATCACAATTTGCCATCTGACATGCAAGTTATGGTGATACACAAGGCAATTCTGTTAATGTTACAGATATGCGAGGAATAAAATTCAGCAGTTGTTTTGATAAATATATTTTACTGTGGTCTACGCAGAGATAAAATAATCCTTTCAGACTGCAATTTTGACTTTGCATGTTTTACATGCTTTTTAGGTGCACTTTCCTTTTTTACATGCACAAATACATGGAATAGGACTAAAGGGAGCCATGTTATGAACGTCTCTGTTAATCTGTCTTTGACATAATACTGAGAAAGTCCTACCTATGGATTTAAGAGCCTGATTGTAGGCTTTTCTCTGGAAAGCTATTGGCCCAGACCTTTGGAATGGTAGCATGGCCTGTAAGAATGCACACTATGGTTGGTTCAGAAGATCCTGAGATTGATCCCAATGTTTTCACTTACTCTCTCTCCAACTTTGAGCAAGTCATTTAACCTGTATATGATTTCATTTCTTCTTCAGTGAGATGGAGCTTTTAATATCTACCTATCAGAAAGAGGCTTTCTGAGGCTTAGTTTGATGTTTGCACAGCACAGTGAAGAGCAGCACTGCAGACATGCTAGGTTCTATATTGCTTAATTTCTAAACCAGTCTGAACTCTTTGAATACAAGGCACTACATAAGTACAAGGATCTCTTTCCAGAACCAAGGCTTTGCATATTAAAGAGGTCCCCTGCTTCTATGGTTTTGGTCAGGCTGAGTCATGGCATAGGTGTAATGGATTTACTCTACAAGGAAATTATAAATCAGGACTATTTAAATTCCATTAAAACAAGCATATCTTGCCTTTACTTGGGGTAGGCATCTTGGCAATTACTAGGTTTTCAGTTAATTTTAGCCATCAAGAAAACCCATTTATTTCTGATTGCTTTCAATGTAGCCATTTGAAAAAGCGCAGTGCATTTTCATTTCCAATGATCTGTTTTCCATAGGGGTTATTACAGTGTGTGCACTATTCCATGTAGCTCTGTTAAAAACTGGAACTATTGTAATTAACATATCAAATTCTTACTTCTGATGTCATTTAATTCATTACATTTATACAGTGTGAAAGTATTACAATGATGAACTAAAATAGTCTATGTTAAAAATACTCAATTAAATTAGCCTCTTACCACTGAAAGTCATTTCTAAACTCTAGGGCCCAGATCCTGAGCTATGGCATAGGAGCAGTCAGTGCAATTCTGAGGAAAGTGCAAAAGCAGATTTACATATTTATATTCCCTATATTTATATTTCCCAACTGCTGGGTCTGTCTGCAGTCAGCAACTCTGTCATAAATTAGAGTAAGTGAAATATTTCTCTAATTTGTATGAGCTGCAAATGCCCCATCAAGCCTCTGATGTTTTGCAATGGTGCAGGGATGGCCCAGCCACAAGTTCTTTCCTCCTGCTTTGCCTCCCACCCCAGCGAGGGTGAGGGAAGGTAGCACAGGAGCTGCTTCAGTGGCTCTATCCCCCATGGGGGTTCTTCACCACGGGGAGGATCCTCCAGTGGCTGTATCCCCTGGGCTCAGGTCTCTTTGTGGAGAAAAACTCAGGCCTTAAGTGCTCTAGAGAATTTTAAAGCCCTCAGATATTTCCATTTTGGTGAAAACAAACACAGCTAACACAAAAATGCTGCAGTAAGAATGACAGGGGCACAAAGTGCACAGAAAATCCACCTACTGAAAATGGGAAAATCTACCCACTTAGACACATTTTCTTTCACTCAAGCCCAAATAAAACTTATGCGTGGTGAGGAAATGGGGACTGGAAATTACTGACAGCTTTCAAAAGAAAATGTCAAGGCTGGAAAGTGAAATGATACTTTAAGAAATGCCGACAAAGCCTGTGGAAAAATGTGAGAGCATTACCACTGAGCCTTGATATTTCATTTTTCTTTAACTCCTAGCCTTGAAGTTAGCAATCTGAAGTACAGATTACAAATCGTGTATATTGGAAATATTGCTGTAGTCAACTTATTGAGGAATTTAATATGAAAACCTGAGATAATCCTCTTCCAGATTCTGGCCTGAATTTGGCCTAAATGAATACTCTGCCTTGTGATTAAATGCCCTTTTATGGAGCAATATGGGAATAATCAGAATGTTTCAACTGCTTATGGGCCTGATGCAATGTTTCATTAACATTTCCTTTATTCAGGGAAAGACAGAGTTAATTCTCAATGAGGCTGACAGTTCTGGTAAAGCGCCTCCCTCTGCTCATATTTGCCAGGCCAGTCATCTGGCAGTAAGTCCTACATGCTGGATCCACATATATGTAAACTTCTCTTTACCTGAGTAGGCTCCAGCCTTGTCTTTTTGCTTGTTACCAGTCCTGGGCACAGACTCTGACTCTCACAAAACTGGGATGTCATGATACAACTGTCCTAGAGACCCCAGCTGCATAAGCACATCCTTTCCTAGACTTTGTGGAAACAGTGGTTTACAGCTTTCCTCTCCAGGTACAGGTAATATTGCACAGGCTTTGTAAAATGGATGTAAAAGAACTGCTCTTTACTTTAAACAGTACAAGAGATACTAAGATCCAGACAAAGGAATAAAAGCTTTATGTACCCTTCTCTGCCTTAGTTTCCTCACCACTCCAAAATGTTATCTGAGCTCCAGATGAGCTCCATGGTGCTAAGGATTGCCTTTCCTGCCCATGGCTTCTCCTCTCAATTATTGTGGCGGGGGGGGGGGGGGGGGG
>NW_017728998.1:31420982-31422740 GCF_001723915.1 Gavialis gangeticus | reverse complement strand
TCTCCTCTCAATTATTGTGGCGGGGGGGGAGGGGGGGAGTGCAACAAGGACTGGCTCTTCAGCTTGTTTAGTCTTTCTTCTACTTTTACTACTTACTGTAGCCAATGCAAAATGTTTTCTGGTATAGCCTCCTGCAGCCTTTATAAGTTAATCCTTTGATAAACCCTTGTCAGGAATCAAAGGCCCCCATCAGGTGACCAGTTGCTTAGACTGGACCTCCTGTTCACACTGGTTCTTCTGAATGGTAACCAACTCTGTCCAGAAGTGCTTTCATTTGAACAACACCCAATAAGCTTTAATGACCTTCTACAGTTAGCCCTGTGTTCAGTGGGAATTAGGTTGCTAAATACCACTAAGGATCTGGGTCACTTTTTCCACAATACCCTATGCACATTTTTCTACTGTTATTTTTACCTTTCTATTTCAGCACCCTAAGCTTTTCTGAGCAGGGTTAAAACTAACTGATCCCCCAAAGAAACACAAAGCAGTTACCTAGCTTCTGCCATAAACAAGGTGTACCACTTGGGTGGCAACAATGTAAAAATAAAGCTTCATAATGATCAGGGATCTGGGTTTTCCATGCTACAGGAAAACATGGTAAAACCCAGATTTTCTCATTTTAAGGAGAAAAACCTGGAGTTTCTCCTTTAAAGGAAAAAATGTGGGAAACAGTGGGTTTTCTCTTGCAGGCTGGCAGAGTTTCAGCCTGAGGGGAGCGGGAGAAGGGCAATCAGCAGAGGGCGCCATGTGTATGTGCGCATGTACACTACACATGCACATGGCCACCAGGCAGCCTGAAGAGCAGCTCCCACAGGTAAGTCTGGTGGGGGAGGGTTACTGAGGTCCCCATAGTGGGGGAAGTAGTTGGGCAGGGCTGGTGCTGGAGCTGCTGATGTGATCCAGCCAGGCAGTGCATGGGGCTTTGAGCCTGGGGCCAGGGCAGGAATGTGTGGCCGCAGGGCCTGGGCGGGGGGTGGAACGGAGCCACAGGCAGCTCTTCCAGGGAGGAGCTGGGGGCTGGCTCCCCACCACCGTGTCCACTCCCAGGAGCAGGGTAATGGGGGACATGTGCCCCCCATATTTGTGCACTGTGTGGATCTAGGCTGCTCACTGTGGGCTTGGGGCTTCTTATCCTGCTGCCTTCTCTTGGGGCCTCTGTGGCCCCGTGGGTGAGACCCGGTGTGGCATGACAGAGTGGGGTGGGAAAGCTCAGTGCTGCTGACACAAGCCCTGAGCTGCCATGCTGAGGTGCCCCCTGCTCACCCAGCAGCAGTGGGAGGCACAACACTGCACCACCACTCCTGCTACTGTTGGGTGGGCAGGGGCAATTTGCCATGGTGGCATGGGGCTCATGGTGGCAGCATCAAGCTTCCCTGCCCACTCTGCCCTGCCCTGCCACTCCGGGTCTCACCCAGTGGGCTGCAGAGGGCCGAGGGGGAAAGCAGCAGGGTGGGAAGCCTTGGCCTGCAGCAGCCAGCCTGCATCTGCCCCCACCCCCGCACAGGCTCCGCTCTGTTTGTGCTGTCTGTGGGGGAAAGGGAAGCAACTGCCACCTCCTGTGGGCAGCAGCTGGGGCTTGGGCTCTGCTGGAGGGGCAGGAGGCTGTGGACCTGGGTCACTAGCCTGCTCTGGCAGGGCTGGGGGGGCAGGGGCCTGTGGGTGGGGATTGAGAGGCACCAGCAGGACCCAGGGGGGCTCTGGGTGGTGAGTGAGGGGCACTGGCAGGGCTGGGGTTCTGACAGTGGGGAGTGAGGGGCA
>NW_017728998.1:31419799-31420510 GCF_001723915.1 Gavialis gangeticus | reverse complement strand
TCTGACAGTGGGGAGTGAGGGGCACAGGCAGGGTTGGGGGGGCTCTGGGTGGGGAGTGAGGGGCACCAGAATGGGTGGGTGGGGGGCTGTGGCTGGGGAGTGAGGAATTTTGGGGGTTTTAATCAGAGAATTCATGTGTGTGTGTGTTATCAGAGAATTTGCAATTTTTAAACAGAGAAAATCAGGATCCCTGATATAATGGATGATATAATGTATGCTTATATCTACACAAAAATACAGTAATAACAACGTAACTTTTCATGAGGCTCTCTCAAAGTGCTTTTGTTTGTGAGTTCACTATGGAACTATCCCTGTTTTACAGATAAGTAAACTGAAGCACAGAAACTTTAAGACTCCTATTTAGCAGAACATTTGTGCTTAATTCCATCCTTATTCAGAATAGCAATTAAATGCATGCTTAACTCTAATCATATGCTTAAGTACAATTGCTTTTAATGGAAGTTAAGCACAAGTTTAAGTGCTTTGCTGAAAAAAGCTGGTTTGCTGAATCAGGGTCTAAAGGCTTTGTCTGCAAGACAAAATTGCTCCAGTTTAACACCAGGGATAAGTATAGACAGTCAAAAAACCCAAGGCTGAATCGATTCAATCTTTGCAAGTTAGTCTAAACTGCATAGATTAAGCCGATAAGCAAGTGAACAGACATTCATTTTTGATGCTGGAAATGCAGACACATGCCTGCAGTGGCCCAGG
>NW_017728998.1:31418307-31418653 GCF_001723915.1 Gavialis gangeticus | reverse complement strand
CCCAGTGGGCTGCAGAGGGCCGAGGGGGAAAGCAGCAGGGGGGGAAGCCTTGGCCTGCAGCAGCCAGCCTGCATCTGCCCCCACCCCCGCACAGGCTCCGCTCTGTTTGTGCTGTCTGTGGGGGAAAGGGAAGCAACTGCCACCTCCTGTGGGCAGCAGCTGGGGCTTGGGCTCTGCTGGAGGGGCAGGAGGCTGTGGACCTGGGTCACTAGCCTGCTCTGGCAGGGCTGGGGGGGCAGGGGCCTGTGGGTGGGGATTGAGAGGCACCAGCAGGACCCAGGGGGGCTCTGGGTGGTGAGTGAGGGGCACTGGCAGGGCTGGGGTTCTGACAGTGGGGAGTGAGGGG
>NW_017728998.1:31412786-31413307 GCF_001723915.1 Gavialis gangeticus | reverse complement strand
TGCAATTTTTAAACAGAGAAAATCAGGATCCCTGATATAATGGATGATATAATGTATGCTTATATCTACACAAAAATACAGTAATAACAACGTAACTTTTCATGAGGCTCTCTCAAAGTGCTTTTGTTTGTGAGTTCACTATGGAACTATCCCTGTTTTACAGATAAGTAAACTGAAGCACAGAAACTTTAAGACTCCTATTTAGCAGAACATTTGTGCTTAATTCCATCCTTATTCAGAATAGCAATTAAATGCATGCTTAACTCTAATCATATGCTTAAGTACAATTGCTTTTAATGGAAGTTAAGCACAAGTTTAAGTGCTTTGCTGAAAAAAGCTGGTTTGCTGAATCAGGGTCTAAAGGCTTTGTCTGCAAGACAAAATTGCTCCAGTTTAACACCAGGGATAAGTATAGACAGTCAAAAAACCCAAGGCTGAATCGATTCAATCTTTGCAAGTTAGTCTAAACTGCATAGATTAAGCCGATAAGCAAGTGAACAGACATTCATTTTTGATGCTGG
>NW_017728998.1:31389706-31407786 GCF_001723915.1 Gavialis gangeticus | reverse complement strand
GCCCATTTTGCATCCCCCTAATATATGTGTTTGTATTCAATCTGCCCCTTTTATAAAGATTATTGCAGTAATCATGGCAACATTCATTTTTTAAGGTAATCAAAAGAAACTATACTGATCATGTCTTAATACCCATTGTTGTAGTGGAGGTGCAAAACATCTTGGCATGCTAGAGTACCATGAGTTAACTTGAATCTGGAAGGGATCTGGGACAGAAATTCAATAAACTAATTTAACTCAAATCAGTTAAGTCTGATACTACATCCATCGGGTTTATCTTAAACTGGTTTCAGCCATTTTGAAAGCAGTTTATGTGTACTGAACTTCTGTTGTGTTACAGATTTAAACTGGTTTCTGATCACTTATATTGGTTTGTGTGTAATTTCTGCCCCTGGCCCAGGTATGAATTTAAATTAATTTAGTTGAAATGGTGCAACACCTTGTATAGACAGTCCTGCTTCAGTTTAAGTTGGGGAATAATTTAAAAGCTGATTAGAAAGAGGCATATGATGAACTGAAAAAAACTAATACACTCAAATATGTACTCTGAAATATAAACCTCTACACAGCGGTTTGTACCAGCTGAGCTAAAATAGTTTTAAAAAAACAATTTAAGTTAAACTGGTGCACATTTTTCATGCCTCTGAGATGTAAATGACTTACCAGGGACCACATATCAAGCCAGGGAAAAAGCTTGTGCCAGAATCTAGGCACTGTGCTGATCCCTACCACTGCTGGGTCACTAACTTCCTCCTGGACAGAGCAGAGCTGAAACTAGATATGTGCCTGCATGTGAAAAGAATCCCAATTTTTCAAATACCTCCATACTTACACAAGAGCTTTCTGGTGACGGGTTTGCTTAGTTTCATTTCTGGTGAAAGAGAATATGTCGAGGGCAACAGAATTGTTCTGGATGCAAAAAGTCAGCTACGTACTAGGGCCTTTGATGCCCTAGATACATCAAACTGCATAATGTTATCTCCTAATAGGAGCCCTGGGATTACACTTGAGAAATTTGCAATGTTTGGTCTGTCACACCCTTCCAGAGGATTGAATACCGAGGCAAGATCAGAATATATGTCACAGGTGCCCACCTCCCCTTCAACACGCTGGGGACTCCATCAGCCTGGCCCCATAGAGTGTGAGGGTGAAGCATAGTCTCAGCATAAATTTAAATTAGATATCCTGAAACCTCACACAGAAGGATCCCCTAGGTATTGAGCTCCCAAAGGATCCCCAGTGGCTTTAATCTATCTCACATCTTCATGCCGTTTTCACTCAAGAGAGTTGTTTGTAATGGAGTTGGAGGGTGCCAGTAATCCATAAAAGAATGACAGGCAAGCTGTTATATTGTTATATTTTGCTACCTATCATTTTAATGTCACTTTTAATGTATGAATTATACCCCCATTGTGTGTAATTATATTTCTCCTCCCAACCCAGCTCAAGGAACAATGAAAAGATGGTGCTGTTAATATTAAAAACAGCACATCTTTCACAAAAAAGTTAGAGGTCACACCTTAATTCCTAGTGCATGAGCATAGTTAATCAAAAGATGATGGGACTAGAATGAGTATGGGGACGGAAATATCCTGGACAATTTCTGATGGAATTTAATTAGAAAGGATATATTAATAGCATTTACATCTGCAACTCTATTTTGCCTTGTTATTTGAATATCCTTACTCAAACCTGAGTTGATAGGAAGTACATTTAACTGCTCCTTTAAAAACAGAGAGACAGAGACAGAGAGAAAGAAAGAAAAGCCTTCTTTCTTATGGTGTAAAATAATGAGCAAAAATCAACCATAATGAAACCTAATGGTGATAAACCCCAACAGGAATCTACTACTTCTCAGCTCTCCTTAGAGTTCCTCTTTTAGGTCAAGAGATGGTACCAATCAATGAGGCATTTTACAAAAGTTTCTTTGTTCCTGCCCCAGTAATGAACCTTCAACCTTTAATTTTCTTAGTGGCACAAAGTTCCTGAATGTGAAATGAACCACTTGGGCCTTAATGTTGAAGAACCAATTATTTATGCTAACTAGTATGTTCCTACTCTTCTGACTTTTTTATCATATTGCTTAGACAAGTTAGTTCATCTTAGAATGAAAAACTGCTTAGTGCATGAATATTACATTAGGATAATAACCTCTTAACTAGTTGGCTTAAAGACCACACATGATCATTAGTTACCTCACTACAAAGACAGGGGCCTTATTCCCGATTTAAATTCATGGAAATCATTGGTGTGCTCTGCTGAATGGAATGACTAGGAGAATTTTATGTACAGATATACATAATTTATTACAAAGAGAACTAGGTTTCCCTCTCTTCCCACACAATATGAATGTAGGATTTTTTAAATATTCCTTTTTATTAATTTTTCTTATACAGAAAGAAAAATAGACTTAAAACATGCAATATATTTTATTACATCTGGATTTCAATTATAAGATCATATAGAGGACTGTGTTTCTTAATTCATTAATTAAGAAATGAAGTCTTCATTAATTAAAGTTGAATTCAATAAGGTTTGCGAAGTGCTTTGCTCAGAAAAAGTGCTACAGAAATGCAAAGTGTTTGTATGATTTATTTATTATTGTACTTGTTTTCCCTTCATCATTATTATTTACCTAGACTGCAATAATGACTAGAGGTTCCTGTGACAGATCAAGGTCCTTTTGTACTAGGTATTGTACAGACAAGTCAAATAAAGGTAGCCTAAACCCCAGAGAGCATATAGTTCTGGATTCTGGCTTGTGTTAAGAGGAACATAAACACACATGGAAACAGGCTTGTGGAGCTATGCGATGACAGTAAAAATGGTATGAGTAGTAGCTCAGTGGCCAAAGTAGTCACAGCATTAAAGAAGCATGATGGCATGGTGATTTTGGGGCACAAGTCTGAAACTCAGGAGCCCAAGGTTAATTTTCATGCTCTATCACGGATTTGCCCTGTAACTATGGGCAAGTTACTAGCTTCTCTTTCTCTGTCTCTCTGAAAAATGTGGATGATAGCACTTTCCTACCTCACAGAAGTACTCTGAGCCCTGATACTTCAAGGACTGTGACATGCCTAGAAACTGCAGTAAAGGCACCCACACTGGTATCCTAATATGGGCAATAAATCTGATACGATTTTCTGTAGACCAACCAGAATATTCTGAATCTGAAATCTTTGCCATCAGCATTGTGCATTGTTTTGCATAGTCCTCTTGATTTGAAACTGTGTTTAAGTAACAGATCTCAGTGCAGAGGGAGGTCTGTCTTTGCCTGATGCCAAGACCATTTTCTGTAAAGATGACTTGTTATGGGGAATCC
This sequence comes from Gavialis gangeticus, assembly GCF_001723915.1. NCBI lineage: Eukaryota > Metazoa > Chordata > Crocodylia > Gavialidae > Gavialis > Gavialis gangeticus. The sequence continues at coordinate 31,404,464 of NW_017728998.1, read as the reverse complement.
TGGCAAGTCATGATAAGTGGAGATCTTTTTAAATTCCAGATCAGGTAAAGCCCACATTTCGTTCCACCTGAAGGTTAGTAAGACATAATCCCTCTAGCAAGTCATGTCTAATTACTTTTATTTGCCATGACAAAACTGGTAAACAGCCACAAACTTAAACCACAGTCCTCACTCTTTCCTCCTAAACATTGCTCTTTGGATCAATGAATAACATCAAAACATAGGCTGATGCAAAAACCTTTGGTCCTGTGGATTCAAGCAACCATAGAAAAATGAACTACAGTGTTATCAGAGGATGATCATGTCGACTAATACAATATCTTTTAACAACAAGATACAATAATGAACTTCTTGGATAAGGGTAATGCCGTATACATAATTTATCTAGGTTTAAGCAAAGCATGCAATACCATGCCTCTCAGAAAAGTATTGGCCAAATGGATCATGATCAGGATCAATGCTACAATGATGAGGTGGATAAGGAGTTGTTTTAGTTAGAGACTACAGCAGAATATGTTGAAAAGTGAATTACCTGACTGGGAAGCAGTTACTAGTGGTGTTCCTTAGAAATTGGTCATAGAACGTACCCTGTTTAACATTTTTGTCAGCAGCCTTGGCACTGCAATAATGTGTGTCCTCATGAAATTTGTGGATGACACTAAGCTGGGTGGAAGTGTATTGCCCAGATGGCAGGAAGTTTGATTAATATACAGGAAAAATTAGGTAATCTTGCAGAATGGAGCATTTGAAATAAATCATAGAAAATGAGGGTTGGAAGGGACCTCAGAAGGTCATGTAGTCCAACCCCCTGCTCAGAGCAGGGCCATCCCCAACTAGATCACTCCAGCCAGGACTTTGTCCAGCTGGGACTTAAAAACCATCCATGGAAGCAGATTCCACCACGTTTCTAGGTACATGTTCCAGTGCTTCACCACCCTCCTAGTGAGAACGTTTTTCCTAATATCCAACCTAAACTTCCCTTGCTGCAACTTGAGACCATTGCTCCTTGTTCTGTCATCTGCCACCACTGAGAACAGTCCAGCTCCATCCTCTTTGGAACTCCCCTTCAGGTAGTTAAAGGTTGCTGTCAAATCCCCCCTCGGTATTCTCTTCTGCAGACTAAATAAGCCCAGTTCCCTCAGTATCTCTTTAGAAGTAATGTGCCCCAGCCCCCTCACCATTTTTGTTGTCCTCTGCTGGACTCTCTCCAAGTTGTCCATATCCTTTCTGTGGCGGGAGCGGGAGGCAAAACTGGCCTCAGCAGTGCAGAATAGAGCAGAATAATCACTGCCCTCTATCTGCTGGCAATGCTCCTACTAATGCAGCCCAGTACGCCGTTAGCCTTCTTGGCAACAAGAGAACACTGTTGACCACTGTAACCCCCAGGTCCTTTTCTGCAGAGATGCTGTTTAGCCAATTGATCCTAAGCCTGCTGCAGGGCATGGGATTCTTCTGTCCTAAGTGCAGGATTTCACACTTGTTCTTGTTGAACCTCATGAGATTTCTTTTGGCCCGATCCTCCAATCTGTCTAGGTCACTCTGAACTGTAACCCTACCCACCAGCATATCTACTACACCCCAGCAACTTGGTATCATTGGTGAACTTGCTTAGGATGCAATCCATCCCATCTTCTAACTTGTTAAAATGCTAAATGGGGATGTCCCAGGGTCAAAACCCCACCATACTGCAAGATAGCAGTGCAGGGCACACCTGCATGTGTGGTGTGTGACACAGGTCTGCGGCACCGCATACCACATGTCTGCACTTGTCTGGATGCAGCCAAGGAGGCACTAGGATGGTTATATGTAAGGCATCAGTAAATTCTGATCATCAGTGTTCAAAACAGATTAACTTAATCTGGAATGAGTTTATATCAGGGCTGCTAGGATAGCTCAGGGAATGGAGACCTTTTTTTAGGAAAAAAAGATTACAGGAGCTTGGCTTATTTAGTTTAGCAACATGGAAATTTGGAAGGGATATGATAACCCTTTACAAGTACATTTTTGGGTGAATATCAGGGAAGGAGAAGAGCTGTTTATGTGGAAAACAACACCAGCACAAGTTCAAACAGCTATTAACTGCCTACTGATAAATTTTGATTGGAAATTAGAAAAAGATTTTCTAACTATCAGAGGATTGAAATTTTGGAATGGTCTTTTCAGCGAAGTAGTTGGGGTAAAGAAGCTGAGTCATTTTACATATGAACTTGATAAGTTTATGGAATGGGTGGGATGATGGGACAGGAAGGTCTGGCTCAACAGACAAAGTGTGTCTGTGTGAGATTGTGGAGTCATGTGTTTGCAACCCCAAGGCTGGAGTATAGAAATACCTCTCTTGTGCTGTGTCTGGTAATCCCACATGTCAAGGCTTTTATTGGTTACTGATTAGGGCCAGGAAGGAGTTTCTTTCCTCTCATTAATATTACTGACCACTGGGAGATAGCACAGGGAGTTTTCCTTCCACTGAAGGAAGGATGAGGAAGTTTGCTCCAGCTAAGGCTGGAGGTTTTTGAGTGGGGTGCACTGTTAGGGTCCTGGCTAAATGGTGTTGCTCAGGGTTATACAGGGCATGTCTACATGTGCATTAAGGCACTTTTCCAAATGTGCATTAAATTTATACCTCCAGTGTGAGGTACTAAACAAATGCGCATTAAGTTGCCTTAATGCGCAGCAACAAACGCGCATGATTTTTAAGTGACACTTAATGCTCAGTAGCCTATTTTACTGAACTAGCATAATCGCATGTTTTTTAACTTGACACTTTAATGAGCAGTAAAATAGGCTCCTGTACATTAAAACACATGTGTAGACACACCAACTGATCCACAAATTTGAGGTCAGAAAGGAATTTTTCTCCTAGGTCAGATTGACGCCCACTGACTGGGAGTTTTTTCTAATCCTTCCCTATTCTCCCCTCCACCCCACCTCCAGTGTAGCACGGTCCTTTTTCTTGGATCTTCTGATCATATGTTAACCAACTACTTCCCTGTCATTGCAGGGCTTTGGCACTGCCTATACCTCCCCTGCTTTGGTATACTATATGATATTGATCTTGATGTTTTGGATATAGTTCATTGTAATTGTGGATGAGAGTTTGAGTTTGCAATTTGCTTTGTGAACACAGGGGCCTGGACTCAGTGACCCAGGAGGTCCCTTCCACTCCTGTGTTCATAAAATTATTTCTGTTTTTCATTGACTTATTTCCAGTGATAATGATTTTAGAAAGGGCAAGCATTTAGCCAAAGAAGACAGCATGTTCAAGAGAAAAAAACCCCCAAAGTGTGGGTAAGACAAGAATTTTTGCTGTACGTTTAGCCTGTGAAAAATGCCACGTGGTATCACCACAGGACCACAAAGCCATCTCGTGAGAGGTGAGATGATTCACTGCCTTATAGTAGCCCTGGCATTCATATTAGAGACATAAAGGGGTAGCATAAGAAACTATAGTTTGTGCTGAAAAGCAAAGGGCATGTCCTATGCTCTGCATCCAAAACAGGCCTAAGGAAAAATACAGGAAACACACCTTGAGGTGACCTAAAATAGTGGTGTGCAGAATGCTTTATTCCCTTTTGTGATGAGCAGAAATAATTGCTTTTTTCTTGCTTTTCCTTTCTTCCTTCTCCCTCCTTTCCAAAATATCGCAAATGTGGCATTTGGGTGACTTCTAGTTGCTGTCAGAGGATCAATTGTCTGATTCAGAAGGGTATTGGGAAGTTTCTCAGTCCTCAGTTAAATGGGATGCATACGTATTAAATCCTTAAACAGAGCTTTTCTCCCGAGGGCTTTATTTGAATGTGTTCTACAGTGTTTTCAAACAGTGTGAATAAAACTAGCTTGCCTGCTCAGCTAATGAGCTTTAACTTCTTTGCTCTTTCTGATGTCATAAACCTTTTTATTTTCAAATCAGCCACAGCTGATGGATTTCTACAATAAAAAAACAAAAAAACAAGCACCTTTCTACAACCACCTCCGAAAATAAACCCAATAAATATAACAATCATTCTGGCCCTCCTCCTAAACTGAAAAAAAACCAAAAGGGCACAAACTGAGTATATATCCTTTATGTCACTTGACTGTCACAATAGAAGTAAACCCAGCTATTTCAGTGGTGAAAGTAGGATCACGCATATGGAGATGACAGAGGTAACCGTTTCCACACCAGTTCTTCCTGTAAGGAGGGTAGTGTAAGACATATCTGATAACTGAGCTGCATGCCTCTTCTTACCTAAGCAGCACTTACGCATTGGGAGCTCCATGATTGTACAAAATTGGCCTTAGGAAACAATCATCCTACAAAGGAGCACACATGCTTCTTTCCTCAGTGGCTAGGATTCCTCACAGAGAAGAACATGTTATTACACTAAACAAGGACACTTACAACATCATGTGAATCTTGTTATGACAATTCAGTGGAGGCAATTTTTAGAAAAATTAAAAATAATCACAGAATTACAGTTTCCATGAGGGAACAGAGTCACAAAAGGCATTTCTTCAAAGCCTGCCTGCTTCCTATCACACAACGTTTATGGGATCAAGGAAGACACATGTCTGACCTCCATAGCACAATTTCACCTTGGCAGAAAAAGGCACTATGTATTCCAAGCTCCAATTTTTTAATTTATTTTCACATTACCAGTCATGAAATTGAAGAAGGCCAGGCTTATAATACAAATAAAATTACATTCTTGAATCCTCCAAGCTAGACTCTGGCTATCATGGCAGTTTAAAAATGCTGTTCCTCATTCCAAGTGTTGCACAATCCACAAGGAGCAGGAGTGGCCTTTCCAGAAGTAGAAGTCCCTTATACTCTTTGTATAGCAGCTTTCAGAATGAGGCTGTGGCAGGTTACAGTGAACCCGCTGTTTCTGCCTTGCCTTAATCTCTTTACCATGGAAGGCAAGTTGCATATCACAGAATGCAGCAATCCCCTCTTGCGTTCTTGCATGAACAATCTTCATTCTGTTTTGTTCTCAGACTCAGGAGCTGAAATCCTGACCTCGCTGAAGTCATTGGGAACTTTGCCACTGATATCAATGGGGCCAGGAATTCATCCATGATGTTTGGAAACAATGGCTAGATGGAACTGTAGCCAGTGCCCGATAGGTAAACCACTGCTTTAAGCACGTGCTTTAAAGTACCCGGTCTTCCATGATTCGGGTTTATTTTTGGGTTTAACTGTAATAAATATCCACCTCTTGACAACAGCTGATAACCTAGACATAATAGTTCATTTAGACACCCCTGTGATCAGTGCCTAAATTCCTATTGCCAGAGTTGATGTAAATAACACCAGTTCCAGTACGGGCATTAGGCAGACAGTCATGTGGAAGGCTAGCCCGCGAGTATAGTGAAGTACAGAGTCACTGCAGATTTAGCATCTTTTACAAATCAGAAATAATACCAATTATATTAATTTAAAAACCCAATTCTTTCCAGTGATACTAGGGTGTACTCTCATCGAGCTAACTTGATATGGAGTTATAAGCCTATGCCTGATGTAGAAATGAAGCCAAAGCTTTTGCTGTGCTGCATTTTAAAGTGACAGTGCTTCATCAACAGCTTTCTTTATAGCTCTGATGTCAGGAGTCAAGATTTCCCAGTGTAGCAGTAATGTGATAACTCCTTAGCAGCAGGGATGTCTAGAGCTAAAAGAGATGCGTGCAATTATATTAGCAGACAGCTATTAGGAAGTGAAAACATTTGGCTATCTCAGAACAAGAATCTATACTTATCTTAAAAAGAATATGTTTGCAAAGGAAATTTATTTTGACCTTAAGATAAAGATGACCTCTTCCAGGCAACCAGTTTTTCCTGAGAATTGTTTAAGACAGGTTTCATGGTAAAACTGAGACTATTTTTACATGCAGCATACAGTGAGTGATTCCTGACCATAGCAAAGATTTAAAAGGTACACGTGTGAGCAAAAGTAATCCATACATTAGTTTCTGGGCATAAAGTCCTTCTGGGAGCATAGCAAATCCCTCAGCTCCGGGGTCTACATTTAGATTTCTGACTTAGCAGAACGCTTTGTAAGATCGCATACAGCTAGGCAACACTCTTATCGACTAAGCAGCTATAATAATAATAAATAATTAAATATTTTGCATTTGTATAGTGTGCTGATCTTCTCATCCAAAGGCCCTCCAAAGGTAGAGACAGCTCATGCTTGTTGTATATTCCACCAGATGGTAGTGTAGAAATAGTTTGTGCATGGGTCTGAAATGTCATGCTTTAGGGCAATCTGTGCCCATTGATGGGCTGTTTATGCACAGCTGCAGTAGGTATTAGGCTTCTCTGTCCTAACGTGCTTTTGGAAAGATGTCAGAATCTCACTGGAGCTCCTGCCTGGTGCAGAGGCATTGCTAGCTCCCAAACACAGATTAATTTTATGGAGAGGAACCTGTGTATCCAAGGGCAGACTTCACCTCTGATTGTGACTGGCTGAAGAATTCTTTAAACATTGCTATTTCCTAGTGTTACCATTAACCCCATAATTGGATAGGGAATAGAAATGGGTATGGGCCTAAAAAAAGTAAGGATTGATATGCTTCTCTCAGTTGAACATTTTATTCTGAAAAGATGTCAATGGCTGAGATGTGAACAGGAACAATGGATGCTCGCTGCACTTTATGAGATGGCATAGGTAGGTTCTGGCACTAGAACTGCTACAGAGTGTTATAGAATTCCATGTCCTTGGCTCTCAGGCTTATACAGACACTTGGGCTCCAATTATAGTGATATCTTGCTCTCAGACCAATTAAAATTTCATAATCTCTCCACTAGTCTTGGTGGACAGAGTGTTACACCAGGTCAAGAAATATCTTCTAGCTACAGTACTTCTCTAGGAAGTTTAAGGCCCTTAAGGAATTGTACCTATATAGAACCTATGAAGAAAGGCTGTAAAAACATAGAACTTGCAGCTTCCTTGAAGCCGTTTTTGCAAGCTATTTTATTCTACATTTGGGGGCAGGAAAATTAGGCTTTGAAATATGAGTTGTAGATAAGGCTGTGAGGAAGCTTAGGATCACAGCCTTAGGTGAAAATAAAGCTGTAATACATAAAGCATTAAAAAGGTGAAGCATAATGGCAGCCTCCAAAGACTTCTGAACAGCTTCAAGGAAGCCTGCCTTATTGCTGTGATTTTAACATGAGTTATATGGCACTAGGAAAGACCTGCTTCTGATTATAGAGAAACAGTTACATGCTTGCTTTCTGCAATGTACTAAAGGGCTTTATTTTAATCAGTGGTAGGCACCATTTGGCCACTTTTTTGTTAATAGGGTTATTGATTACACAGCACTGTTTGCCAGCCTCAAAGCACTTTACAGAATTAGGGGAACCTCAGGAGCAAAGTTTTTTTTCTTCATAGAATAATTTCATCATAGGCCGCATCTTGAAATCTATGCTTGGGTTTCATTCACCTCTCACTTACGTAAAATTCCAGTAGCCTTTAGTGATAGTATGAACAAAGACTGAATAAACATTTAGTAATTACCTCAGGATGCAATCAGTGGAAGCTTTGCCTGAGTAAGATGAGTGAGTAAAACTGTTAGGAATTTGTCCTATAAGGAAAGAGTATACAACTAGATTTTTAATGCATTGCTTTAGAACTATTTGGGACTTGCATCCTATGCAGTAAGCTAAATAGCAATGGAGTAATAAGAAGCAAACTGTTACTATGGAAATTTATATCACCCAAATTCACAACAGGTTCATTTCATACCTTCCTGGCATTTTCCTGGTGTGCAGTGGCTTTTTGCTATGGCTCCAGAGCTGTGAATCCAAAGGGCACCTGCAATTCACCCAGTTCTAAGTGGGTGACTGGTTATGCAGGCTGGGGAGTCAGAAGTAGCTAGACATGATACTGGACACACGACTACATTGTGTGATGTTGGCTACAGAAATGGGTGTCCCTTTACCTCATTAGGCTTGGGTAGCTGTCTGAGATGTTACCTTTTTGGGAAAACATTCTCTTAGCCCTTGCTTTGTGAAAGCAGTATTGTTATGTGTCCCCCAGCCCCCGAACCATTTTTGTTGTCCTCCACTAGACCATCTCCAATTTGTCCACATCCTTTCTGTAGTGGGGGACCCAAAATTAAACACAGTACTTCAGAATTGAACACAGTAGCCTACCCAGTGCTGAACAGAGGGGAATGATCACTTCCCTTGACCTGCTGGCAACACTCCTGCCAATGCAGCCCAGCATGCCGTTAGTCTTCTTGGCACCAAGGGCTCACTGCTTGCTCATATTCGGCTTATTGTCCACCGTAACCCCCAAGTCCTTTTTGGCAGAGCTGCTGCCCAGCCAGACAGCCTCCAGCCTGTCCTGGTGCATGGGATTGTTCTGTCCTAAGTGCAGGACTGTGCATCTGTCCTTGTTGAACCTCATGAGATTTCTTTTGGCCCAATCCTCCAATTTGTCTAAGATGCTCTGAATCCTAGCCCTACCCTCTAGCGTATCTACTACTCCCCCCAACTTGGTGTCATCTACAAACTTGGTGAGGGTGCACTCTATGCCATCTTCCATGTCATTGATGGAGACATTAAACAAAACTGGCCCCAGGACCAACCCCTGAGGCACTCCATTGGATACTGGCTGCCAGCTGGACATCGAGCCATTGATTACGACCCTCTAAGCCTGACGCTCCAGCCAGTTTTCTATCCACCTCGGAGTCCATTCATCCAGCCCATTCTTCCTTCGCTTGTCTGAAAGAATGTTGTGGGAGACTCTGTCAAAAGCCTTGCTAAAATCAAGGTACACCATATCCACCGGTCTCCCCACATCCACAGAGCTGGTCAGCTTGTCACAGAAGGCAGTCAGGTTGGTCAGCATGACTTGCCCTTGGTGAATCCATGCTGACTGTTCCCGGTCACCTTCTTCTCCTCCTAGTGCTTAGAAATGGATTCCTTGGGGATTTGCTCCATGACTGCATATGGTGCTTTCTATCCAGGCAGTAGTCCTAAAATGCTCCATAAGAACTAATTTAATGAGTCATCTTGATTTGCACGCCTGGTAAAACCTGTAACAGCCATATAACTAGCCATTTCCATGTCCAGAAGCTCATACTGACAATACAGTGTGTTGGCAGATATTGTTTTTTACCTCATGACTTGAATTAAAAATAGTTAGTACAAAATATTGAAATGTTACGTGCAAATTTAACTTGCATAGTTACCACACAGAGTTGAAAGGCAGAAGAACGATGTTCAGGAAAAAGTCTCTCTCCAAGCCTTTTGATGGGCAACTACCAAGAATAGGGAGCTTTGTACTACCGTCTGTTGGAGAACATCAGGGCATCAGTTGTCTGCATAGACAGAAGCAATACAGGAAAGGAGCTCTCAGCCACCACCTATCGGTGAACAGGTGAAAATCTGGCTACAGAGGGCACTTTATTTTATGTAAGCTTTCTACTCAGAAACACTCCGAGAGACTCACCATCATGAAAATTAAATCTTGGATTGGAGGGGTAATAAGAATAACCATAGACAGAAAGAGAAGGGGTGGAGAAATGGGGCTATTATTCTGTGGCAAGCAGAACATTCTGGCGGTAAAGATTTTTGTTACACATTTTATCTACTATTCATTTCAATCTGCTACCAACTTTGTGAAGGTATGTTTCAGAGGTAGTACTGTGGTAACATATGACATCAAAATGACTGCTAAAGCTGCACAGGCAGAAGTAACTCAACCCCATAGCTAGTTTAGGTGACAGAGCCACAGGAGAGGACCAGGCATCCTGTCCAATGCATGAGAGCCAGAAGCACCTGTGTGCATCTCAGGATGTGGCATTACCATCTGATGTCAAACTGTGAGTGAGATATAGTGGCTTACTGGACATTCATACTGGCAAGTGGGGAACTACATGGGACAATGTGATGCCATAAAGAGATACCTAAGCTAGCTTGAAATGAGCTAGGTTAGGTACCAGAAGCATATGACTGTGTTAGAATGGCACTCTGTGGCCGTGTCCGGATGAGCATGGCCATGCAGTATGTGGTGCGACAGACACGTCTGCAGTGGCACGTACCACCTGTATCAGCTGTTCTCTGCACTGTAAGATAACAGCACAGGATTTTTTTGACACGCTGCCCAATCACTGCTGCTGCAGCTTCAACAGGCCTCCAGGATGCCAGGTAAGGCTACTGGGGCCAGCCCAGTGTCGGCCTCAGCTTCCCCTACCCCACCCAGGGTAACCTGTCACGTACCAGAGGGCGCATGGCACAGGCATTCCCTGGGACAAGGAGCAGCAGCACAAGGTGTGCCACTGCTTCTTGTCCCCTGGGAAACAAACATCCATGCATGTGTGGACATGGCCTGTGTGGTTAACTAGCCCTAATAAGAAGCAGGGAAGAGAGCCCTGAAAACAGGGTTATACTACATCCAGTTCCCAAGCCAGCACATACAGATCTCAGGATATCTAAACAGCATTACTTTATGCTAGGTTGATATACTTCAAATTAAAGACAGTGCAGGGAGAAGGTAGGTGTTTTACGTAGTACTCACACATATATAATTCTTGCTTATGCGTTTTTGTAAGCTGATGATTTGTCTCTTTGTCCCCTAACATATTTTCCTTGTTTTATACATAGACTCAGTGCATGTAAGCAGAGAAGCCTGTTAAAGGCACTGATGGAAGGTTTCTAGATGGTGTCTTAGCTGATGGTGTTTGCTAATTTGAAGACATCTGAACCTTCCTTCTGTTGGTGCTGATAACCCCTGTTAGAAGGGTAATACTTCATGGAAATAAAAGAGTTATTTTTTAAATAGCAACCGAGCACTGGCTACAGCCTGGCTCACACTGTCCAAGTTCCCTTTGGAACAGGGCTTTGATCGCTCCCATAGTTGCTTTGCCTGATCACAATATGGTAAATAATAGTAAGTGACAACTGCAATCCCTTTATTTTAATGTGAGTTTGAAGGAGAAAAAATTGTAATAAATTATTTAAAGGGAAATCTCCTTTCTAAAGGAGAATTGTATATGGCTTTTTCTTCTTTGTCGTCACCTATTCCTACAGCCCTTTTACAAATGGATAATTCTTGTTCTTTTTTCCCCCTACTAGAGATGTTTTGTTTTCCTGTTGGCTGATGCTGTCTGTTCAGTCTATGGAGGATTAACCTACGCGCTGTTGCTAGGTGGCCTTAAGCAAAGAAATAATACAGATCATAGACTCCTACATTCCTATAGTACATATCTCCCCTCATATTCTGCTGCATGTGTGGCTTCATCTGTTTATGGTGAATTTCATGTAAAATCAGGAGATGCTCAGGTAATTTTAGCAAAAAAAATAAAGTAGAGCTTTGTAAAATAAACTTTATTTAGTCTTGGAATTTCAAAGTGAATTTTATGACGATTTCCATGCCCAGTCCTTGGCTTTATCCCTTCTCTTGGTTCTCTGCTATGTTTTCCATATTATTTAAATCTGTTGTTCTGATTTGAGGTTTCAGTCTTGTGATCTACATGGTAGCAAGAAACTTAGGATGCAGGAATGATGAAAGAAGGAATAAGCCAGTGTGATGGTGTGGAAAAGAACAAGACTAGTGGGTAATAGGGAAGTGGAGCATCCGTTGTTATATCAGTCTGATGATACTACAGATGGAATAATTCAGCTTGGATCAGGGTATCCCATGACAAAGAGAATAGAGAGGACAGAGGGTTTAAGGAAGAGCTGTAAAAATGATTATGAGGCTGACGGGACTGGTTGAAGAGAAATGATCAAAAGTACTAAATACTTAAAATTGTCTTATTAACAGATAAATGAGATATAGCTGTCTACAAATATATATAATACTATTTGGTATAACGTAATGTTTTTTCCCCCAAGGATTTCTGTCCTTAACAATGCAAATGGTAATTAAGTCTTACAACATCCATACCAGGACATAGGATTATAGGTACTATGAGTGAAACATAGTGTATGTCTACATTACAGTCAGCATTCCCTCTAAGCTGCGCGCTTGCACGGCTGTGGACAATGAAAAATCATGCCATGCAATAACTTTTTAATGCCATGCACACAGTGGCGTACTGGGAGGCGGCGATGGGGTAGGCGGTAGGGAGCCATAGCCCCTGGGTGCTGGACTGGGGGGATGCCCAGTGCTGTAGCAAGGGAGCGCCAATGCTCTCCCCACCCCCGCTGGCTTCGCGTCTGGCCACTTGCCACCCCGCCCAACTCGACCACAGGCTGCTGCAGGAGGGGAGAAGGGCAGGCACACTGAGATACCCGCGCGCTCCCAGCCAAGATTGCTCACAGATCGCTAAACCGTAGCGGGAACATTGATTACAGTGCTGTGCAGAGATACCTAAGCTAGCTACCACCATCTGTGGGCAAACAGGGACGGTAGCTTGGGTACTACAAACAGTCTAGGTGCAGCAACAGTGGCTAATTTACCATGCCAGGAATCTAACTTGGGTATCTATGTTACACTATAGATTACAGCATAGATTTACCAGAGCCAGAGAGATGCTTTCGTTATGGGGACAAACAAATGGCTTGCAACTGCATGTGGATATGAAAATGGAATCCCTTGTCGCTAGCCCAACAGTATGGAACATTGCCTTCTAGCTGCTATGATAAAAAGGCACTCTTGGCACCAGGCTGGTTCTTCAATATCATGCAGAAATCATTCAATTACATGCTTTCTATGAACTAAAAGTAGTAATAACTTTTTTTTTCCTGAAGAGCATTCAGTAGTACCTGCCTGTCACAGCCCTGAAAGGTTTTTTGGTCATTGAGGACATCAAGGACTCATTTTCTTACATTTTTTCTTGGCTTGTTGGATTTTTTAAAAACTTCGACCCACTATTGTTTGTACCCTTCATCAGCATGATTTATAAAACCTCCTTTGCACTCCTAGAACCCTGATCAGGGTGGAGCAATCAATTCACAAACGAGGCTTCTAACTGAGATTTCCTGAAATTATTTGTTATTCATGAAATCATTCTGAATATCTTCTAGAAAATTGGACTCTGTGCATTAATTGAATATTTTATCTTGGATCCTTCTGGTGTAGTTCTGATTGGTCATATAAATCACATGGTATTATTTCTGCTTCTTGGTTAGATAAATGGAGCAGTGTTTCAGGTGTGAACACGCACATGAAAATATAAATGTCAATTTACATGACTATTCATGTATTCAACTCTAACTTTTGTTTGCCATTAGCACCTTGCCCAGTAAAACTCCAATCATATGTACAAAGTGGAAAGCAAATAAAAAATAACCACAGACGTATACAGTTTAAAACAAATAGTAGAGAAAACATTGCTACTGCTGTTATTTTTATTATTAGCCAATTCCTACCTCCAATCAACAGATACTTGATTATGTGACATGGGACTGCAGAATGCTTATTGTAGATACATTTCTTCTTCCTGAGCTTTTGTTTTCAGATTTGTTCACATGTTGAATCTGGCGGTTTGCATTAATAAAATAGGTTTGTCTGAAATGCCCACAGGATTTTTTTCTCCTAGCACAGTGGGGTGGTTTTTTTGTATATACAAAAGACTCTGATGTAAAAATATATACTTTTACAGAGCTCTTGTATCCTTTCTCCTGCAGTTCTTTAGTTCAGTCACCCCAGTGTGTACTCAGCATTCAGCATTGTGGACATCTACAAACTATAGGTACAAAGTCACAAAGTGTGGTAATGGGATCCAGCTGGATATGGACTTGACTGTGCTTTGCAAATACAGATAAAGGAAGGAAATTATCTTTTTGGACATGTAAAATACAAAGGCTAATTCTGGAGAGGAAAGATGCTCTTATAGTCAAGGTAATGGATTGGAACTTGAGAGATGTGCATTCAGTTCCCAGCTGTATTACAGACTTCTGTATGACCTTGGGCAAGTCCCCTAACCTCACTGTGTTTTAGGGGTCTATTTGCATAATGGAAAAGGAAAATAAATAAGGATAATATTTCTTCTCTTCTCTTCTGGCTATGGAGATTGTTGAAAAGAGGATAAAGCTGAATTGTCTAAAAATAAGACAGGGAATATGTGTACAATGATTTTGGCTTGCAAGAATAGTTTCTCACGCTTTGGTCATAGGACAGAAGGAAAGGCAATACTGGTATTTTGTTTCTTCCAAGATCTCTTCAAAGATAGCAGGGAGGGTCTCTTTATCAGCAAGAAGCCAATTCCAACAGTCCTGAATTGGCACCTACATGGCCTCTTCCCCAATACTGCTGTATGAGAACTGCCATTATCTTTTGGTCAACTGCTTCATGAGCCAGCGTCACATAAAAGTGTCTATAAATGTAAACTCACATTTTGACACCCTGGTAGACAGCTTAGTCATAAAGTCAAGTGGTTTCTGCCTAGTGCTAAGTGTGGTAATGGCTTTGTGATATGAACAAGTGTCCAATACACATCAGAATAATTTTTAATAGGCCATAAATAAGTCAACTCATGGCAATTAATTTGGGTCATTGCTATAAAAATTAGAGCAGCAACATGGAAGTAAAGGTCAGTGGGGCTTTTGCCCCTTAGGAACAGTTGAAAATCCCATCACAAAACCTCTCTGTCCCATTGTGAGTTCCCAGCCATAGCTTCATAGAATCATAGTATCATAGAAGTCGGGTTGGAAGGGACCTTGTAGATCTTCAAGTCTGTCCCCCTGCCTGGGCAGGAGAAAAACTGGGCTCAAATGACTCCAGCCAGGTAGGCATCAAGCCTCTTCTTAAAGACCCCCCAGGGTAGGAGCCAGCACCACTTCCCTTGGAAGTTGGTTCCAGATCCTAGCCGCCCTAACTGTGAAG
>NW_017728998.1:31379249-31384706 GCF_001723915.1 Gavialis gangeticus | reverse complement strand
GGGGAAGTCCCGGTCCCTGCACAAGAAAAAGGAGGTGAAGAATTGGTTAAAGAGGTCTGCTTTCTCCTCTGGTGCAACCACCAGATTGCCCAGGGGATCTTGCAGTGGCCCCACATTTCTGTGCTTTCTTCATCCTCCCTATATATTTGAAAAAGGACTTTTTGTTATCTTTGATTTTGGACGCAAGTCCTAGCTCTGTCTGCCTTAGCTTTCCTGACAGCCCCCCTACAGGCCCAAGCAGAGGAGATATACTTCTCTTTGGAGACAGCACCCCCCTTCCACTGGTTGTACACCGCCTTTTCGGCAATCAGGCATTCCTGTACACCCTTGGTGAACCAGGGGGGCTTTCGGGTACTCCTGCCCCCCCTTGCTTTTTGTTGGGATGGGTCACTCCTTGGACCCTGAGTATCGTCTCCTTAAGGAACAACCACTCATCTTGGGCACTGAGCTCTCCTGCTCTCGAGAACCCCAGCACCTCTCCCACTAATCTCAACTCATTGAAGCTGGCCCTCTTGAAGTCTAGGGCTACCACTTTGCTGCAGGCCTTTGACACCCTGTGCTGGATGGTGAATTCCAGCAAGCGATGATCGCTATCATCCAGGTGGTCAAGAACCTGGAGGCCCCTTACCAGGTCATCGCCTGTGGCCAGGACCAGGTCCAACAGGACATTTCCCCTGGTGGGATTGTGTAAGTCCTGAATTAAGTGGAGGTCCTGTATCTTGGCCAGGAACCTCCTGGAACGGTCTGACCTGGCTGACTGCTCCTCCCAGCAGATATCTGCGCAATTTAAATCACCCATGACAACTACATCCCTTGTCCTAAGTGCCTCTACAAGCTGGCCCAAAAATTCCTGGTCCAGTTCCTCCCCTTGGTTGGGGGGTTTGTAGTAGACCCCCACCATTAGATCCCTCTTCCCACGGCCCCCTTCCATCTTGACCCAGAGCACTTCAGCTTGCCCCTCCCTCTGACCCCATTCTGCTGGCAGAGGATGTGTATTGCTCCTTGACATAGAGTGCCACACCCCCGCCTTTCTTTCCTTCTCTATCCCACCTGTAAAGTCTGTAGCCCCTAATGCTAACTGCCCAGTCGTGAGATGAATCCCACCACGTTTCTGTAAGCCCTATTATGTCTGGGTCTGAACTGGCTATTCTGAGGGCGAGTTCCTCCTGTTTATTCTCCATACTACAAGCATTGGTATATAGGTATTTAAGGCCTTGCTTAGCTGCGTGTACCATCCCCCCGAATTTGGGAGACTGTCTGGACCCCTGTTTCTTAACTGGGCACTCCTTGCATTTGTCACCTGTCTTGCTCGGGTGGTGTCTCCTCGTCTTCCTGCGGCCCGCTCCCTTGGTGATGCTAGTTTAAAGCTCGCCGTATGAGATCAGCCAACCTGGCAGAGAAGACACGCTTGCCTTTAGGAGAGAGGTGAAGTCCATCCCACCCTAGCAAGTCCCCCACCCAAAAGGAAGGTGGTTATCTAGGAACCCAAGGCCTGCCTGGCAGCACCAACTGCATAACCGCCGGTTGACCTCACCAATGCAGGCCTCGTGTCGCCGTCCCCGCCTACTCACCAGAAGAAGAGACGAGAATATCACCTGCACCCCCATCTCCTTAATCTTGTCCCCCAGAGCCTTGAAATCCTTCATAATGCGGTCAGGGTTGCCCCTGGCCGTGTCATTCGTTCCCACGTGGATGACAACCATGGGGTACTGGTCTGCAGGTCGGATGTAGGCTGGGATCCTCTCTGTGATGTCCCTAACCCGAGCCCCAGGCATGAAGCAGCTTGTTTCTAGGGAAGTCCTGAAAGTGAAACAAGTCCTTTTCCTCCTACTACCGGTATGAAAGGTAGAGAGCACGCTCTTTCGTGGACTCATTACTGTTATCTTAAATGTTGAATGTTAGCACAGAGGTAATGCCAGGTAAGCTTAGTAACCTAATAGTCAAATAATATTGTCCTTTATTGGAGCCTTTTGGACAAGACTGCAAAACAATGCTTTGCTATGCTGGCTGTGACAGGCAGCTCAAAAGAAGAGCTAGCTAAGTTGTGGGCAGCCAACTGGGACAGAATTTGAGGCTGTCCTCAAATTTATGACAAGAAGCTCCTTTTTGCCTGCACCCACCATTTTGTGCATTTCTTTTTCCTTCTGAGTACTGACAGAGATTTAGTACACTCATTGTATGGGTGTGGCAAAACTCAGAGCAAGCCAGAAAGCTGAAGTGCTTTCTGTAGGAGAAACCTATAAACTGCATCTACATATCAATTGAGCTAAGTGTCCCGAAAGAAAACAAAAGAACTAAAATATCCAGTTCAAAGTCTGTAAATATATCCTGGTGCTAACCTAACTCACTTACTGTCCCCAGTAGCCTTTGATCCTCACTACCTCACATTGCATTTTTATTTACTTCTCCCAGTGTATTTTTATATTTCATCTGTCTCAACTTTACCATGGCATTTTGTATTTTATATTTTATACTTTTAAACCCTTAAGGAATTTACTCCCTGTAGAATGAAGTTACACCCTGGACCATTGTTGAAAACTGCATTGAAATTGTAATTTTAGACTGATAAAATCTGCTATATTGGGCTGGTCCCCTGAGTGAATGTGAGTATGTATGAATCAGTAGATAACTGAATGGCAAAGCAAGAGCCCCTGGCTAATGATTGACAATAGCCTAGCCAGAGGAACTTACCATCACAAAACTCTACTCTACTAGCCATTTTAAGCTAATCAAGCCACCTGAAAACTGCAAGAAAACAGCCATTGAATCAATCAAGTCAAGGGTGGACTCCCAAAACTGCACCATTGGGTGAAACCCCAGTGACTGTGACTAACAGCTGTCGGGCACTACTCAAGACCCATGTGGGACAGCGACCTCCAGATTGGGCAGCCAAGATGATGCTGGGGGACCACACAGGTCTGCCAGAAAGGGATAAAAGGTAGTTAAGTGTGACCCTCAGTGGTGCCCGGACAAGCAGGCAACTCCTTTCTGGAGAAGACATCACTCTGGAGGAAGCTGACCATCACAGCAGACTCCAGTGCCCCAGATACAGTACTATTGCAACAATTGTGTGCATGTGAGTGTGTGTATGTGTGTGTCAGTGTGTGTTAAGGTGGCCAGTACCCCTCATAACTCAGAGTTTGCATTTAATACTTTATTGGTAACTTCACATCCTGTACAATAAATTAGAATTCATTATGATCCTGTAAGTTGGTCCTTTGTAGCCAACATATGCACTGCAGCTGAATGCTTATCTTGAGATAAGGGGCTAGGGAACAGCTGCCCTGGTTTTTATGCATCCTAAACACCAGCCCAGGGCAGACGATCTTGAAGAAGATCAGCAATATGTTTTCATCCCTTGTTTTACATTTTGAAGCTCTCTGGAAGCTAAGGTGCTGGCTACTTCCTTTGTCATTTGTTTTAGGGGAAAACTGAGATGAGCTTGGAGGCTTGCAGCATTCTAATCTTGGGACTGGAGGGCCATCAGCTCTGTCTAGCACTTATTATGAAAGGCTGGGAACGTTGTACACTGCATGACACACAACTCTTATCTCTGGCGGTAGCAGCATAGGAAATAAACCTGAATGGGTCAGGTACAATCCTTCTTCATTTAACTTTTTAGCTATGTTTTTTGCAGACATTGAGTAGAAACAAAGGAAAACTTGGTTACCCTTCAGATTAAATCAAAGTATTTTCTAAGTCTGTTTCTTTGGTTTGTTTTTGTTTTGTTTTAATGAAAGGACTGCGTTCACACTGGGTTGACCTGCAAGTACGGAAATATTTAAAAATTGACCCTATAAATACTGTAAATACAGCCCTTCAGAGAGCCTGAAGTAGTTAGCTACCCATTTCCCATTGGAAGTCAATGGGAATTAGGCACTTAACCTCCTCAGGCCCATTTGAAAATTCCAGCAGCTTCAGTTCCTAAAGCCAGATTTGTTGCATTTAATAAAACGTCAGATACAGATAGGAGAGTTGTGGATGTAATTCAAACTCTAATTTTTGAAAAGTTTTCACTGGGTTTGTACTGAATCAGGGACATTTACCCATTGGTTAATTAATTACACAGCACTCTGGGAATGAATGCAAAGCTTGATATAAATGTTATATCTTGTTACTATTGATTGTACATAGGATGTGGCTTGTGAAGAGTATGGATGAATAGGTTAATCTTATTAATTATTTATCACGAAGTAACTAGCTTGATATTTAATGTATCTATTTAGATGGTGCATCCACTGCTTCTCTGGTGTCTGATTAACATTTTCTTCATAGACGGGAACAATGTTTGCATGCAGCAAAACATCTTATTTAACATGAATTCTGGTGACGAAACAATCATGTCAATTAGCAAAGCTTAGTTACTCTAGGCCCAATTCTGATCCTGCTCAAAACAGTGTAATTTGTGGGCTGCAGTGGAATTGTTCTTGGTTTGCACTGGTTCAAGTGAGATCAGAATGGGTACACAGGAAGCAAATGCTGCATCCCCCTGTGAATCTGCTCCCTGCAAGGAGGAGCAATGCTGTTAGAATTTCCCTGGCCATAAACTAGTGTTTTAGAGGACTGTAGCCTGAAAAGGGGATGGGTAGTTAATCTGGGCCTAAGGCAAGAAGCTCTGGGTTGTAGCAAAGAGAGCAGCCGGCCAGCTTTTGGACTCCCGTTGCACAACAACCAATATTAATAAGAGACTTTATGGAGGGGGAAAAAAAGCAAAAAAAGCAGATAGAATGGAAGACAGTGACTGAGATGCATATTGTTTTCTAGGCTGCATTGTCCTCTCCCATGTGACAACCCCATTTGACATTATACTGCTATTATGAGAACTGGCATCCACCATTTAAAGAGATAATAATAAATTGGAGCTTGGAATTAATGCCTGATGGGTGGACATAAAGAATGTGCGGCTGTTATGGAAATCAGTCACATCATGTGCTTTAGATCTCAGCTACCTATTAGATTTTAAGTACGTATCAACACTGCTTTTTTTTTAATGTTGAAACATACATGCTATTTATTAAACTTAATTTCAGGACCTGTTTTAAAGTTAGAATAAAATGCTTTAAGCTTTGGTGAAATGATTCACAGCTCACCTAAAAAGGCATAAAGCAAAAGCAATTAGTTTACCTAGAAATCAACATGGTTGGAATGGTTTAGGCTAGTTAACGTGAGCCTCTCCCTTTCCAGTTGTCTCGTTAATCTTTTAGACCTCCAGCATTTCCCATCCTCCTCCTTTCATAGTTTCATAGTTTCATAGTTTCATAGATTTAGGGTCGGAAGGGACCTAGTAGATCTTCTAGCCCGACCCCCCGCCAGGGCGGGAGAACAACAAAACCCCAAAACAAAAACGGGACTCAAATGAGTCCAGCCAGGTAGGCATCCAGCCTCTTCTTAAAGACCCCCAGGGTAGGGGCCAGCACCACTTCCCTTGGAAGTTGGTTCCAGCTCCTAGCCGCCCTA
>NW_017728998.1:31366949-31378514 GCF_001723915.1 Gavialis gangeticus | reverse complement strand
ATTGCCCAGCGTATCCTGCAGGGGTCCCACATTACCCGGCGCCTTCTTCATCCTCCCAATATATTTGAAAAAGGACTTTTTGTTATCCTTAATCTTGGACGCTAATCCGAGCTCTATGTCCGCCTTGGCCTTCCTAACAGCTCGCCTACAGGCCCGAGCAGAGGAGGTATACTCCTCTTTGGAGATTTCACCCCCCTTCCACCGGGCGTACGCCGCCTTTTTGGCAAGCAGGCATTCCCGGACGCCCTTGATGAGCCAGGGGGCCTTTCGGACACTCCTGCTCCCCTTGCTTCTTGTCGGGATGGACACCCCTTGGGCCCTGAGTATCGTTTCCTTAAGGAACGACCACTCGTCTTGTACTTTCCTGTACTTGCACTGCTGTAAGACTTTCTAGTTTTATACTTCTGTGTCCTGTGTCTCCCACTGCTCTCATCCTCACCAGACCTGTTCTCTGAACTCCTCATCTCCCCGCTCCTGGTGTTCTTGATCTTCTTTCACCCTTATCCCTTCCCACTGTCCCCAAACTGCTCCTTTTCCTGCTTGCCTCTTCTTCTCTGATTTCCTTTCCCACTGCTTTGGACCTCTCCCTGCTTCTGTTATGCTGGATGTCCTTAGCATTCCTGCTACTCTGAGCCTCCATACTTACTGCTGCCTACATTCTCATGCCTCCTGCTGCTTGATTTTTCTTCCCCTTGACTCCTGTTGTATGGTCTGCCTCCTGCCCTCCACAGATTCTTTGCTGGGCCTGCTGATCTGAACCTCTGCCTCTTCCTTTTCTTGTGTTGCACTAAGAAAATAATTAAGAGGCATCTCATCTATGAGGCAAAGAGCAAGAAAATAGCACCATTTTTAAGTACAGCATTGGCACCATTTTATCTTCAGTGATACTTGTCCTGCAGCTGACAGTCAGTTCAACTAATAAGCCAGATTCTGTCTTTAAAGAATTAAAAAAATGGTCAAATTAAGCTTGTTTCTTAATTGCACATCAGTTCAAAAGCTTATCATTTTTTTAAAATGAGAAAGAGTAAATTTCAGGTATAACCCTTGCTTCCAAATATCTCTAGCAGGTTTTGTGACCTTAAAAAAGAATCCACACAGCAACAGAGAAATAATGGTGGGAAAACTCACTGTGTGAGGTAAAGCTATAAAAATGATTCTACACAAAGAGCTGTCAGCTGAAGAAAGTAACAAACTGATTTAAAAAAATGGAGAAACATTTTTTCTTAATAACCAGCAGAGCATGTGTCTCCCCTGATCCTTCTATTAAATGGATTTTATTTATTTTTGTAGGTGTTTTAGTTACCAAAAAATACACGTATACTTAAGATTTTCATATGGCAGGACCCCTAACATAACTGTGTGTAGTTAAGGGCTTGAATGACCTGGGTGTGGATAGGAAATGGGAATGGATGTTAGGTAGCCCTGTGTATTGCTGGATGAGGGAATTCTGTTCTCTGTAGGACCCTATATCACCATAGGATCTGAGCACATTTCAGTAGTGCTTGAGCAGTGTGGCTAACATGGTCACATATGGTTAATATCTCTTTTGGAAATTTCTGTGTGCGCTTGGGAAATATACAAGGGTATAGGGTCGTTTTTGGTGCCTGTTAGCAGTTTGAAGGAACACATTTTGGCACAGTGGCAGGTTAATAAAATGAAAACAGAAGAACAGCAGAGAAACTTATTATTATTTTGTTGCTTACCATTAGGAAAAGTCTTCATCTTCTATGTGAAACTGCACTCTCTTTTTAAAAATATTTTGAGTTAAATATTTTTTTTGCTAAAGGAAAATAATATATCTTCAGAATCTTCTTCACCCTCTTCTGTTTTGAGATAGCTGGCTATGGGCCTGATTATATGGTGAGCAAGGAGGAAGTCTAGTGAAACCAGGCAAATATTACTAAATCATAGGATCTTAAACTGGGCATCAGTGGATCTCATAATGGGGAAATAAAATGCTGCCCTTCCAGAAAACCCCTGAAGACTTTATAGGGATTAAACTGACACAGATCCATAAAAATGTAATAAGGTTCTATAGAAGCGACTCTAAAATCTTATAGAATTAAATATAGAATTAGGTCTTTTCCCTAGGTTTCTGGAACCATCCCATAGAATTCAATAGCAAGGATATAATTTTCTATTAATTTCTATAGAACTTTTCCACAAGGGTAAATATAAAAGGCCAGGAATAAAGACCAAATGTTCTCAGATGGCCACCCGCTCCAAACCACAGGTTCATTCACATTATTGCACCAATTCAGAGGGGGGACCGTAAATATCTTAATATTAAAAAATTAACTTTCTTCTAAAATGCCCATTTTACAATTGCCTGGTGCCTGACTGCACCAGAGGGGTATATTAATCAGCAGTACCACACAGTATGTCGTGTCTTATTGCTTAATTATATAGTGAAAGGGGACACAGGAAGGAAAGTGAGTAGAAACTGTTAATTTTGTAGTGCAGTATTTGATTCATATTTCAGTGTCCTTTTCTTCCTTCCAGTGGGAAGGAGATGGAGGAGGAGAGGGCAACAGCTGCCTGGTCTAAGCCTCCCATTTAATCCAACAGTGCTAGTTGCCCCTATAGTCCAAGCATAGGCTTCATGTTAAGCCAAGTGACTTATCTTTTTCTGGGATTTGTTCTGCTCATACTGAGCCACTCTGGCAGTGCAAATGCAACAAATGCTCATTGCTTGTTTCTTTCTAGGGGAGTCCCTATTATGTTTAGAGCTGATGTACCTAATTCTTGTGTTGCTTGTTAGACAGCCCCCACTGTGTGGGGTGGGGAGGAGGGAGGGAGGGAGGCGGGATCACATCAGGGCATGCAGAGGGTGTGGCAGGAGCATATTGCTCTTCAGTTATCCTCCGTAGTCAGATACATCCTTGGAAGACTTCCGCCAGTAGATTTTAGAGCAGTTCTGAGCTGGGTGAGGTGACCCCAAACTAACATGTTAGCTGTTGCCTAGTGCATCTGCTATTGTCTCTCAATGGCAGAACTGAAATAGCAGTATTACTTGCGGGAATTTTTTAGAAACAAAAAGGCTAGTGTGGACCTGGTCTTCATGGCTAGATACAGCCATTCAAAAAGCATGAGGCAGAATACAAGTTACATGCTTTTCTGTAAATGGCGTATTTTAGGTCAGTAGCAAACAGAATATATTGGCCCTTTAGTCGGGGGGGAGGGGAAGGGAATCTTAAACGGGGTCCCGCCATTTTTAAACCAGTGTATGTGTGCTGAACTTCTGTTCTATTTCAGGCGTAGACCGGTTTCCTATCACTTATACTGCTAAAAGCATAATGGCTGTACCTGACCCATGAGACTCACTCTTTCTTTGTATAATACCACACCTTAGGGTGTTTTTCCTAAGGAATGCAAAGTACTTTAGAAAGGTGAATAATTATTGATACCCCTCATTTTGCTCATGAGAAAATAGAGGCATGGAGAGATTGAGTTGCCCAAGACTATAGCAAACCCATGTCAGAGCAGGACAGGGAACTGAGGCTTCTTAATTCAGATCCCTCTTTCCAATTGCTTCCTTTTTTTCCATTTATGGGGCGTTTCCTAATACACTGGGATCCTTTAAGATATACATAAATAATTTTTAAAAAAGTATTTTGCTCCAGCTGCAATTTCCCACTGCAGAATAATTTAATAACACAGATTCTGGCTATAGGCTGCTGCTAGGTTTCTGTTCTGAGTACAGCCCAGGTTGTTAACATTTGATTGCTTTTTCGGCGGTGTCTGTCTATGGCATTTCTAAGACACCTATTACTGTGGTATCAAAGCATCTCAGTCCAGCTCCCAGTGGACACATGTGTTTGTCATAAAGCCTCCCACTGCAGTGGCACTAAATAACAATCTTGTTAGCATTTTCAGCAGGGGCCAGGATTCAAACAGATCTATCGTATAAACCTAGAGGTGGTTCTCCTGTGTCACCACCATTGAGACTTCTTGACAGGAAGGTGTAAGGACGTTTGCACTGTCACTATGTGTGGTGAACCTTTCCTGTTGGAAAAAAAAAGAGACTTCAGTTTCTGGAGTTTTAATTTTAACCCCATCTCATAAGCACTAAAGAGACATCCATATTACATGGAATGAAATGAAGACTCCTCCATACCTGCAAGTTATGGATAACATCTAGGTTCATAAAATCATTCAAATAACTACTCTTACTACATGAATGTTAATATTTAGTCATTATATTAGTGAGGAGATAGTGCTTCCTATTATATTCACTTTGATCCATAAAGTGGATCCTCATGTTAGGCCAAGGGCTGACAACATTTTTGGGCAGTGCCAAAAACACCCGCAAACTTGACTTGTAAGATGCTGGCATGTCGGGGCAGATGGTGGGGAAGCCATGACAGGCCCAATCCTTGTTGTGGCAGCGCATCTCTGGATCTTTCCCTGAGGGTGTGAGTGCCAAGCAAAATGCCTTTGCATGCCACACTCTGGCATGCGTGTCAGGGGTTACTTACCTCTGTGCTAGGCTATGGTGCCTCATGCTAGGCTATGGTTTCTACTTGTTATGCAGTTGAATTTGGACATGGTACCCATAACATAGTGTGGCAGTGCACCTTTGGGTGCCTGCCACTTTAAGGGCAGTGTCAGGCAACTACCAGGTGCCTGATGGTGGCACCCATTTTGACAGCAAGGGATATAAACGCTGCAGTTTGCTGCTGCCAGCCCAGGCAGAAACATTGACTGGCTGAGCTGCAGCAGAAACATCTTGAAGATAGGAGCAGGAGGCTCCTGGCACTGGGCACTGCACCCTGCTGGGGATGGGTGGTCTGCTGGGGCTCCTAGTGGCATGGGAGCCCCCAGAAAATGCCAGGCCAGTTACCTCCCCAGTGAAAGGTGAGGAGGGGCACCTTAACCCCAGCCCCTGCCTTCGGGTGGGCTTTGGAGGCAGTTGTGGGAGTAGTGGGGCCAGGCATGGCAAGCAGAGTGCCACCTGAGCCCAACAGGGATGGGATATCCCAGAGACCCCGGAGAGGGTAGCATGGGGAGCGTAGAGTGTGGCCTCGCACAAAGTAGGGCTGAATGAGAGTAGGCTTGAAGGGCTGTGCATGAGGGGGGCTGAGTAGGGCTGAATAAGGAGTAAGTCTGATGGGCAGTCCCAGGGGCACGTTAAGTACGGCCGAACGGAGAGTAAGCCTGAGGGGCAATGCAAGGGCCAGCCCCGTGAGTAGTTGATTGTGACGATAAGACCCCAGGGTGGGGCACAGTGTAGAGGCCCTAGAGGGGCATAGTAGGAATCCCATGTGTGGGGAAGAGGCTAAGGCATGGTTGTGGATACCTGAGGCCATAGTTTGGGCCAGAGGCTGAGTAGAGGGCTCAGCCAGAGAGTTAGAGGTGAGTCCTGACCCCGGTAAGTCTTCCGCTGTAAGGAGGCTGAGAATGGGATGAAAGGAAGACCTTAAGGGCAAGCACAATGATCTAATGATCCAGGGAGGGAGGGAGAGTCCCTGTGAGACCCTGGAGCACCAGTCATGGTGTAGATTATGATTACATCATGTGGATGCCATCTGCGAGCCATGGGCTGTGGTGTGGGGAGATTCAGAGCCACAGATAGTGCCCCCTGGCATCAGGGCTGGGAATGGGCAGCTTCCTGCATTATACCACCAGGTTATGGAAACAACAAAGTCGTGGCAGGCTAGATTGGGCGGACTGCCCCAGAGAGACAGGTGGGCGGGCTGGCATGAGACCCAGACCTGAGCATACCCCCTGTCACAGACAGTTTTATAGAGGCTTCTAGGAATCCTTTCATTGTCCTAATTACATACTAACTTCCAAAGTCCATGATGGGCAGGACAGTGGAAAACATCTTCAACAAATAAATTGTACATTTAATTACTTTTAAGTTTGTTTGTGGCATCCACTGTTTGTGCAGAAGCTAGTGGTTCTTAAATAAAAACCCCTCCTGCAGAGCATGAGCTTCACTCTGGAATGAAGGCTCCAAGTATATGGTGAACTGTTGTCATGGAGAAGTAGACATGATAGTGGTTCTTCATTAGGCAAAATGGTGTGTTCTCATAATAACTTAACTAACTTGAGTTAGCACGCAGTAAAATCCTAGTGAAGATAAGGCAGAATGTAGTATGTACATGAGTTAATCATTTGAGTTAAAGGATAAGGATAAGCCTACAGTTTTTCTTGATCTTTGAGTTCATCTGAAAACTAAATTATCCTTGACTTCATTGGTATTTTACTTTCTGTTGGTTAGTTTGGGTTAAAAACACACCTTTTGTTCTTGTAAAGACAAGCCTTTTTTTTTTTAGAGTGCTAAAGACTCCATGAAGTCCAGATGAGACTTTGCTGTTGCTGTTGATTTTTACACAGAAAGTACTGAAAAGTTATGGTTCTAGGCAGGAGTATAAAACTTTAAGTAAGCCAAAGCTCTCAAAAGTTAAGCCATGTAGTACTATATATGAATATTCAAAAGACAAATGTATGACACTGAAAACAGTTAGCACCTGAAGGGAATTCTGTTATGCACGGCAGATTCTATGCCAAATTTTATACAGTTTCCTGTGCTATATAGCTGAAAATTGAACTGAAAAAAGTGTTTCTCCATATCAGTGGTTGTTACACTTTTAAATTTATGGTGTCCCTTGTTACACTCAAGGCACCCCTTGGAACATGCCAGCTGTTAGCTTTCACTCAGTTTTTGACTATGGAAAAATAGTAGAGTAATTCTTCTGTTGCAAAAACTCAGAAAGACACCAAAAGGTCAGAATGTTTTTAGCACTATGGATTTCTATTTGAAATCTCTGGGTTTATCTTGTGAATCGTGTATGAGTATTTGCACCTATAGTGATAATATGTTGGAATCACTGCTCCTTATCAATGCGTCTCTACGTGTGTGTACTCCTGTGCTAATCGTTCATTGAATGTGTCAGTTACTGGGTCAAATTCAGCCATGGTGCACTGTTCCTTGATCAAAGTCAGGAGCTCCACTTACATTAGTGCCGGATTTATCCCATATATATTTTAAATTCAAGACAAAATGATTGGCGTAAGTACAGTTACACACAAGAGAAAAACAAATTAAAATGACCATATTTTTAGGACTCTATGAATGCTAATCAGTGTATAAAATTATACACTTGTCACACAGTTGCAGTGGGTTGATAATTCTATACCTAGTAAAATGCCTTTATTTTAATAGGTAACTTTTCCTCAGCTTTCCAATGCAGTTGGATAATGTTATGATTCATTCTTACTGTAACTTCCCAAACTGCGAACCTTATACATTCTCACTGAGATCGTGCATCGTAGGCATGCTAACAGCTCCTCAAATGAAGCAGTTGGATTCCTGTGTGTCCTCCCTCTGGAATGTCTCTGTTTTCCGTGTCTGCTTTTTTCAGTAGCCTGAAATTCAGGCTGTGTCACAGTCCTCTGTTATGATTGAAATGCGGGATGCCAGTTATTTATTTATGTAAAATGTTCTGAAGCATTAACTCAAAAAACCCATAGAAACTGAACTGGTATTGTAGTCAGTGCTTTTATTCAGGTCTTCCGATACACTGTGAATGCCGCCTGCCTTTGTGTGTTCCAATCCCATGTTTATCTTGACGATGCCTTTGTGTTCCCTATTTGACATATTTTACTGTAAATAAAGAGCAACACTGTCTTGCAACTGTATCCACTGTGACATTTGACTCTCAACTGAATGAGTGCATTGTGTGATGTGTTTTGGAAACATTATCTCTTTTTAAGAAATAATCCAGTCCTTTAATAGTTTCCTGTGTGTGCCTGTATTCATTTACAGATTCAAAAAGATCAGGTGCTAAACCACCTCTCTTCCAAACCCCAGATCATTCATTTAATCCATTCACAAAGAACAGGATAACATTTTTAAACTCTTGCATTAGATCTGCATGGATACAGTCTTTCCCTCAAACACAGGTATCAAATTAAATTCTACATTATCTTTTTAACATAAGCCCTTTGATCATGCTATTTGGCTGTTGATGCTTTATTATTTTTCTGTATTATGTATTATTTCCCCATATTTCTCTTAGACAATAGCTAATATCTCTTACCCAGATACTTGTGTCCAAAACATTATTTAAAAAATAAAGGTTACTGGTGGTGGATAGTCCACAAACCCAATTCACTGTTCCATGCTGACAGTTCATTTAGCTTGCAACAGACCTTACCATAATTTAAATTGTTCCTTACTGTATTTTATATTGTGCCTCCATTTGACATTAGTGTGGTTTAATTCAATGGACTTTTCAAAAAAGACTTAAGTCATTTGGCACTTAATTTACATATGCCATGTTTTTAAAAGTTAGTTTATAAGGTCAAACTACATTTTAAAACAATTTATCTGTTGGTTTTACATACAAACATTAGGATGTTTTCTCAAACTCTGATGCCTTCCTTAAACTTTGAACAGCTGGGGCACCTCAATGCTTTATAGTAGAGATTTAAAACTTGACAAGGAGTGGCCTTTCTGTCAAGGATGAGTCTTTTGCTGTCTCTGTGAAAATCCAACCACATTTGGAGATGTTACAAGCCTACACAAATACATAGTCAGTCTCTTGACTCATTGGATTAGCATAGTTATGGTATGTTTGTGCAATGGACAGAGACTCAAAACCCAGAACCATGTGGCTGTCCACTTGATGCCACGTGATAGAATTTCATTTTTTTCAATTTACCTGTTAAAAAACTAAGGAATTTTTTGGTTTTTAAATGTTGAAAGAACATTAAGGTTGCAAAGTCAGGCATTCATTGTTCAATGTATGGCCCCAAGCCACATTTACTGTACATTATTCAAAATACACACTGAAGACAGAATTATTAATTTCTCATGGGCTTCTCTAAAGTGCTTGTCACTACTGGATCTCAGTACTTTACAAACATTAATTATTTTCACAACTCTCCCATGATGTGAGTTTCCATTTTATAGATGGAGAATTGAGGAACAGAAAAGTTAAGATCAAAAGCATCCACTAATTTCAGAAGTCCAGCCTGAGATGCACCAAAGATAGCTCCTAAGGGGTCTCAGGGTTTTTTTTTTTTAAAGAATTCTTAATTTTACATGACACTTCCTATGTTGAAAGCACACCTCCTATTGTGTGAATGTCAGTGGTAGTTTACAGTGCTTGCATTTTCTGACTTCAAGATATCAAGTTGGGCACCCAGAAAATGAGGAACACACAGTGACTATCTATAAACAGGTTGGTTTAAGTGGCTTGAATACACCATATAGGAACTCTGGCTAAGGTGGTGAAAGAATCCAGTTTTCCAAGGCAGCAATTAGCTAACCTGACCATGATGTGGTCTTCTGCTCCCTGACATGTTCACTACCTGCTTTTGAACTTCAGTGATAAATGAAGGGATCTTAAAGGCAATAACCTCCTTTATTATACAGTCCAGTTTGTATCCAGATCACATCCATTCAGGGCTAAATGAAGAATGAGTTCTGTTAAAAAATACAGATGCACAAGGAGTACAAATTAAGGTTGTTTGCACAGGCCACCTTAATTCTGACTTATTCTAATTTTTGTGTGCTTGATATTGCAGCCTTGATAAAGTTCATCTAACGTGGTGTGTGTGTCTATCTATCTATCTACATTAGTGATACACATTTGCCTGCTTCCTCTGCGTTCTATTAATCCTTCCCTCTAGAAATTAAGTTTTACACAGTACTGCTTTTTTCTGCAACTTATAGAGCATTTACAGGTTACAAATTGGTGTGGTGTCAAGGTTTTATTAGAACTCTTTGGGGTTAGGGAGAGATGAATTTGGGATATTTATGCTCTGATATTTTTTATCTAATTTTTGCCAAAAATGGTGATGCTGTAGCTAAGAAGTGTGCACACTACTTTTGAGTGTATGTTTTAGTTGAAAGGGGGAAGAATGGAAAAGGAAGCAACAGAGAAGCTAAAAATGGCATATTGGTGGGATTCTCCATTGGGAAAATATTAAGGCTCCTTAAGGGTAGTAATAATTATTGACCAAAGAGTTCCTGTAGTTCATATCAGAAGACTTCTGCCCTGAGTGATATTTATATTTCATGAATGTTGCAGTTTCTATTTTATCTTGCAGTGTGATAAAGTAGTGATCTAAGAACTCTCCATATTTTGCCAGGTTGCCTGTCCTTTGGTTAAATTAGTCCGGCAAATGATTCTAGTGTAAGTTTTCTGTACTTACAAACCAGTGTTTTATTGAAGGATGTTGTGGATTAGACTTTACAGTTTATGTGGCCCAGACATTGCTGAATCTGTTTTGTGCTATGACTGTTTATATATGTAGCTATACATGGGCACACAAACAACAAAAAACAAAAGTGAAATTATAATGCTACATTACGAATAAACTGCAGAATTTGCTTTAAAAAAAAGAATTCTGCTAAGCAGAGAAGAGGCTAAACAAGTGTGGACAGACTAGTGTCTTGAGGCACTACTAAAGCAGGAGCACTTTTGAAAGAACAAAGAGCTGGTTTGCACTGTATAAAGGAGTCTCTTCCTGGAAGATGCATGCAAAAAATTGGCATTCTGTAGATAAATATGCTTACAATTATTGCATTTGGGGCGAGGGGAGTGGGGAAGTAAAAAGTTCACCACCTAACAGTGCTAACGTTGCATAGTACTTCAGGTCACCCTGGTTGAGAATCGCTCATCTATGATCAAATTCTGCCCTTAGACAAGCTCATGCAAGCCATGCTGAATTAAATAAGTTGTGCTTATGCATCTGAGGACAAATTTTGGCTCCTCACTAGACCAGCTGGATGGTGGATCTATAAGACTAATTACATATCTAAATGGATCTTTAAACATAGAATATGCCATCCAAATTCCATTAGGGACTGTAACAGTTCTCATAGTGTACAGAAAAGCCTGGTAGAATGGAAAGAATTCTCTTAATCCTTTCATGGGGCAGAGTTCCTGCGTGTTGTAGTGCTTTCCTTTTTGGATTTGTATTACAGTTCCAGGAATAAAGGTACAAGACATTTATGAAAAGATAAAAATACAGATTCAAAATAAAACCGTTTTTGATGTGGCATATCCACCTATTTTAGAGCTACAAGCTGCTTGTCTTCAATATTTTAGAAAGTCTATGTAATGTTCCCATTTTTGCATTGTGTTTTCTTTCCCTGTTTTAATATTATTATGACTTAATTTTGATTGCAGGACCAGAGCTTGCATAGTGGTCATTGCATCTGTCTTGGGCCACACTGACTTCACAGGGTCTCATTTGGGTACCAGGGTTTGTCTGCTTGAGTCTGACTACATGAATATATGTATTTCAAGCAAAAATGCAAATTATGCATTGTGACATCAATTCAGCAAAGCATTTAAGCACATGAGAATCAAGCATATGTTTAAATGCATTGTTGAATAGAGATGTACTAATGAACTG
Organism: Gavialis gangeticus; assembly: GCF_001723915.1. Classification (NCBI taxonomy): domain Eukaryota; kingdom Metazoa; phylum Chordata; order Crocodylia; family Gavialidae; genus Gavialis; species Gavialis gangeticus. The sequence continues at coordinate 31,367,135 of NW_017728998.1, read as the reverse complement.
AAGCGTGGGGGAAGTCTATAGCTTCTGAGGCTAAATATGTTGGTGGGCAATTTTTCAAAGGTGTAATCCTCCCTCCCTCAGATTGTTATCTGGCCTTCTTCATTGCTTGACGTGAACTGGGTACTTCTCAACAGCTCTGGTCATGGAGTAGTATTACTGTAGCTTTGGACTGTTTCTTTGCTGCTG
>NW_017728998.1:31334706-31356495 GCF_001723915.1 Gavialis gangeticus | reverse complement strand
GGCTGCTGGACTGTGCCACTGCTCCCTGCCCCCATTGCTGCCATGCAGGACTGACTGCGGGCGGAGGGGCGGCGGGTGCCCGAACAAAGGGGGCGGCAGCAAAGCGGTGTCTTGTGTGATCCTCCCCCGGGACCCGCGGGGCCTGGCGGATCCTCTGACTCTGCGCCTCAAGTGCTGCTGGGTGAGATGTAGGGCCACAAAGTTGGTGCCAGTGTGAGCTGGGCACCAATCGGGGCTGCCAGAAGTCGTCCCCCCCCGTTTTTTGTTGTTATAAAAGCAAGGATCTCTGCGCTCTGCAGATCACTTCCCACTTCTCTGGCTAGAGAGGTTCCCCGTGCTGTTGAATAGGGTGGGTATGTGATATCATGTGTTTGTGATATCATATTCCCTTTTAAGCCAAGCAGTTATGATGTCAGGTTGCAACGAACTTGAAGCCAGAAGCTGGGGGGGAGGGGGGGCTGGAAAACTACTAGGAAAACTTCCTTGCAGAACATGTTAAAACAGAAGTAAGGTGAGGATGAATGAGAAAAATCAAAGATAGATGCAGCCAAGTCTTTCTTGAGGACATAGTTCACTAATTTGGCAGACTATTGTAATTGACTGAAAGTCTCTTTCTCAGAGGGAACTCCAGGAAAATAATTTTGAAAGACAAAGAAAAAGTTTATCAGTTAACGTCCTCCAGTCTTGCAGCTTCCTGGTGCTAAGGATCTTATAGTTTGAAAATGATAGTTGAGGGGACAAGGGAAAACAGTATCTTGGTAGTTGAAATTAAGGTTTCTGTACCATTCACAATGATGTTCCTTTCACCTGTTTCCTATTGTCCAACACTAGGTAAACTATCAAAGAAAGGAAAAATGAAATAAAATCCTTTTCTTTAATAGTCAAATAATGTCAGTTAGGGTTTAAGTCTAACCAGTAGTAATGTTCAGGAATCGAAGAGGTAATAGTTAGCTTTAGGGACAAGCAGACCGTAGTAGAAAGTAACCTGTTAAAATGGAAGTGAAAACTTAAACTCCTGCACAATGTTTATTCTTTAGGGCATAATAAACTCTTTCAGCATTTAGACTTCAGGGCTATTTTAAAATCTGACATTTATTTCTTCAAGAAAAAGTTGCCTACAAAATGCACAGATAACTGTTCAGTATAGTTGTGTACTCTATTGTATGAACTGCATTTTAAGGGTTTTAAGTACATTGATGTGACAATGGTAGCATTGATTTTAGAATCCTTAGGACTCAAAGCCTTTAGGAGGTTAGGATAATGTTTGGTTAACATTTTATTGTCTTGTATATAAAGTAGAAGCACTTAATCATAAACTTACTGGTCTGGAGTCTTTGTTATAGCAGCACAGACAGGGTCATAACTTCTGGTGTTTTTAATTGAACAAAAACAATAAACTCTTCATTATTAAATAACATGTAAATGGAGAATGACCAGCATTCATTTAATCACATTGATAATTAACAAGTGAAATACCTGATGTATTTGCAAATTATTATAGATGAAGTGCATTAGCTTTAAAATATATCAAAATAATTGGGGGGTAGGTAATCTTTTTGTAGAGTTGTGTTTGAGGGTATTGTGGAAGTAAGATCTTCATCTTAAACAAAACACTTGAATGTGCCTCTTACAGACTAATAGTGTATTTTTAGTATCTCTCCTGTGTGCCAGCTTAACAGTGTGTTATTCTGGACCTCTGCAATCCAGAACAGTTTCCTGTGAAAAGTAGTACTTCTGTAATTGATATATGAAATGTTACAGCCTAGAGGAGGAAGAAAGAACAGAACTGTGACATTTCTAGTGGATGTTCTGAAAATGTTTGAAACCAAAAGAATCACAGTTTGAAAAAAAACATGCAGGCCTCAGGTCATGACTTTCCTTGAATGAGGAGCTCACATTTGGTGGACATGCCTCTGGAGTTTTAAAACATTCTGTTCTGTGACAACGTGCCACATTTAAAACACAAGAAATAGTTAAGTGACAATGAAAGCCATATTAGTTTTAAGAGCTAATTTAACAATAACCTTTGATACCTTCTTAATTAATAACTTTCAACATTTGACACTTATTCTTTAGCTTTCCCCTTCATCTTTACTTTTTGGTGTCAGCTTTCATCTCAAGGCATTAATGCTTTATTTTGATAATTTTAGCCCCAATCCTTTTATAATAGGTACTGTCATTTGCAGTAGTGCCTTTATAAATTGAATTAAGTGTCATTGATACCAATTGCAATAGTGGCAAGTGATAACCAGAATAAAATATTTCCCTTTTAAGGGGGAAATAGCTAGAAATATGCTCCCCATACCTACTTTTATAAAAGACTAGGTATTTCTATACCTTTCTGGTTGCAAGAAAATGTGTTTTTAGGTCCAGAAGAAACTGACTATAAATTAAATTAATTGGCTAACCTGCAGCCTGGAGAATGACTTGCATATTGGCAGACTGTTGGAAATGTGCATCAAAAATTATATTTGTACGTGTAACACAAGTTTATAAAAGCAGAATTTCTTCCTTCTCTTTTGATCATCCATATCTTTGGTTTTTATAAAGTCCATCATATACATTTTGGGTCTAGGGAGTTAGCAACCCAGTAGATTGCCACAATCCATGTTTCCATGGAAATAATTGAGATGTAATAAATAAAGGCACTCTGAGGTCACAGGTTGCCCAATTCAGCTGAGAAGGAAAACAAGTGTAAATTATGTGGATATATGTGTAGCATTTAGGGATTCAAATAATTTACTGTTTTTATGTCTATTTATTTTACTTTGTAAAACAGCTTTTAGTATGTATTATTAGTATTGTTGTTATTTCTGCACCCATTTCTATGCAAAAAGATTAAGTACTAAAATAGGCTCACTATGCACCAGTGATGAAAGGGATTCTTTCACAGATGAAGTACAAGTTGTCTTCATATCAACAGTGAAAGATGGACAGTTTTTGACATTACAGGAAGTATCAAATGTGGAGGTACATATACAGAAGTATAAAATGTTGCCAACTATTCATTCCACATAATTTAAAATGAAGTAATTTAAAACAGAATTGGATAAGAGAACAGACCTTCACTAATGTATACCCGAGTTCTGTAATATTAGGCATTTGGTTCAGTCTAATAGAAACTTGCAATAATTACTGTATCTGTAACCATCCATTTAGAATGGTAGCTGTGGATTTTTCCTTCATGTAGGGTTTAAACACATTGATTTATTTTAACCATTAATTTTGGATGTGTAAACTTAAAGGAATCCAACCTTATAGTTGATGAATTGAAACCAAGCAAAATATTCTAATGAAACTTCCAACAGGAGAGTCCTTGGTAACTTGTAAAAATAAATTACAGAGTTGATAGTATAAATATAGAGATAGCAGTTAGTGTTTCAAAGTGCATAACAATGCTAAAGATTTCTTTTACTACTGAAATAAGTAATGATAGCTTAAATGCTTCATTGTTGTTCAGAATCTTCTTTTGTAATGTTGATTATATCATGTATGGTTCATGGCTTGTTTAAGTTAATGTTTGTAAAGGAGAGAGATGCGCAACCGCTTTTCAGAGCATTAAAACAAGCCATTAACTTCTCTGATGGATATAATCTTTGATAAGTTAGAAGGAAATCTGTTTAAAAGTTTGTTTTCTACTACCAAGTTTAGAGGTGCTCTATTCTAAAGCTGCCATTTCTCATATGGAGATGATGAATAATGTTTTCTGTTGAATCCTGTGTTAAATACTAGTTTATCATGTTATAGCTTCCTCATGTTCTGGAACCAATAGAATAAAAGAGGGAATCTGAGATCCTGGGTAACAGAACCATAGGTTCAAGGTTCTATGTAATTATGAACCATAGGTTCATAATTCTATGTATTATAATTGAAGAATTACTTGAATACAATTTATGGGAACTATGCTCAGGTTGGAACAAGGTTTTAAGCATCAGATGTACTTTAGTTGCTGAATATGACAGTTCTGCAAATTGCTGTCAGATTGCAATGGTATTTTGTGCATAAACATGCTAGTCAGTAATCAAACTGTTTTGCAAAAGGGATGCACTAATTAAGTCTAGATTTGTTATCCTACTTGAAGTTGTAGAGTTGCTGTCATTTTTTTTTTGCTTTCCGTTGGCAAAAAATGCTGATAGAAACTTTTGATTCACAGCCTACCTGCCTCATTTGTGTCAGTCAAAAAAACAAGGTTGCTCTTCATTATAGGCAAAGTAAATAAAAATACTGCAACTGTTTGCCAGGTTCCAATTAGTTGATTGCTATGAATGATCTTCTTTAAAGGAATGATGTTTTACCTATCTGCTCATACAAAGGTTTGATTTTTAATGTCTTGTGAAAAGGATTCTCTTTGTCTTGATTGATGTCAAGAATAAAAGCGTGATGGTAATATCCCTTTGAAAGCTATTGTATTGTCAGCTCTGGCTGACAGCAGGAGGCCCTCCTAGTGCTATAGATTAGCGCTGTGAAAACACTGACATTTTCTTTGTTATATTGCTGTTGTTCTGCTTGCAAAGTCAATTATACAATGTCGGAGCTCAGTTACAGAGTTGACTGTGGAAGTAACAATGTCTTTCATACTTGTCTTAAAGATATAATTTTCTTTTTTTTTCCCAGTTGATAGAGAAGAACCTAACGGTACTGGAACAGTACATTCTACAGATTAAATTTTGACAAGTATAATCATAATTGCCAAGTACAAAAGACTTGTATGATTATCCTTTAATTTTACAGTTCATTCAAGTTTCGGTGGAATATTATTGATACAGTGAACACAGGAGCTAAAATAGATAAATCTCATATAAAATATGATTGCAGTCTTGATTGCTCTTTATCAAGTGTAGCATTTTTGGGATTTGGCATCATTGGAGATGGGGGCAATTCATACTGTGGTGATGCCATCAAAACATTGAATATATGCATTGTACTAAGGAAGGCCTTTAGATATTTTATTTTAGTAGTTTTTAATTTAGCGTGCATGTTTTGATCTGAGTCCAGTAAGGTTGTCCTGTGAGATGTAGAATCCCACCCCACATCATTTCCTGGGGAGGATCTTTGTGGTGTTTAACTGGTTTAGTGATTGACATGCTTGTGTGAAAAAATCTTTTAATTGTGGTGTAGGCCCTTTGGTACTAGTGGACAGAAGTATTACATATAAGGAAAAAGTAAAGAATGTGAAACAGATGAGGTGAGAGATGTAAAAAATAGAGGGGGGTAGGTATCTAATGATTTTAGCGATGTTGGATCCAATTCTAACTGTGGGGAAAATGTCACAAAGCAGTTATTACTAGTAGAGGTAGTTTACCTTCTTCCTCAAAAAAATGTACACAGTCAGAGCAGTATAAAGAACATTCATTATTGAATTGCCTCAAATGACAAATAACCATCAGAAAGCCCTTGTTAGGATGTTAATTGTGGGATTTCTAAATTACTATTATAAACTAATAGAGTAACAAAAGATTCCACAGTTACCAGTAATTTGTTAGGATTTATTTTGTTTTTCTTCAATAATTGAAAATTAATGTCTTGAAGTGAAAGCAGCTGTTCATGCCATCCTCTGAATTGGATACAAAAATGATGTTTTGTAGATGAGTTAAGCTTGTGTAAACACAAATTGTTTTACAGATTGGATTTTGGCTTGGCTCTGCCCATTGATTGGTACCAACTAAACTTTTATTTTAAACTTATCTGATTTAACAAGACTGAAACCATTTAAGAAGGAAAAGTGCAGAGGGTGTCATTCAGTGATCAGCAATTACAATAAACATTTTAAGAAGTGTAACTCAAAGTTACTGGTTTCATAAATGGAAATGTTTACTTGCATTCTGGGGTTTACCTTTGCTGTTGGCATAGGTGTTAAGTGTTAACTCAGTTGTTACAGGAGTATTTTAGTTAATTATCTTATTATTTAAGTTTGTCGAGTCACACTCTTGGTGTTTTACAGCTTCTTAAAATATACAAAACACTGTATTCTATCTTTTTAAAAAAGGAAAAGATTACTTTTATGCATCATCACAAATTTTAGATTATATATAATTACTATATTTATTCTGGCTAAATTTTTAGATTTCTTTGTGACCTTTTAATACCCTCATAACAAAATGTATTAACTAACCACAATAATTGAACTACCTTTATAAAACCTCAGACTGACCCCCACATTTATTTGATCAATCTATTAATGCCCCCCCTCAAATGACTTTGAGAAAGGATGGCTTTTATGTTTCATGCTATCCTAGTAAATGTGCTGGAGTAATGAAATGTAGTATGAGACCTGTTACAACCCGCTGTAGTATGAGACCTGTTACAACCCACTTCTATTAAATCTTTGCTGACAAATGGGGTGAGATGGATGGGTGGGTGGGTAGGTGTGTGTGTAAAATTGAGGTTGTGGATTAGGAAGTGAAATAGTAAGGTTTCTACTGTATTGTACCTGGTATAATTTTAGGTACCAAAGCTTTGGAATATATTTATACTTTGCACATCTTCTTTCATGTTACCCATTTCTAAAAGTGACAAATGAGGTTACTGTTCCCTTACAAGAGAAAAATAAAATCAGTTTAAAGGGCTATGGTTCCTTGTCTACGCTTGAATGTGTTTTTTGCAGCAATGAATGTTGATGGTTTGCCAGGGCCATTTTATTTTACGGAGTGGGTTAAGGAAAGGGTATCAGTGCATTAGATTGCCTTTTGTGATATTTTCAGCTAAAGCTAAGCTCATCCCAAATAAATGCTTTTTAAATACATACATAGGGACTGGGTGTGGTTGGAAGTGGGTCAGTACCATTTAGAATGGTTCCAAATATTGCTGCAGTACAATGAATGAGTGTTGCTAGCTTCCCTCTATATGACTATATCTTTTACACACACACACACACACACACACACACACACACACACACACACACACGCCATACTCTTCTGAATTTAGCCAGAAGTAGTTTCATTACATTGTTCATGTTTGCTTGGAAACAAAAGCTTTTTGCCTTTTAGCTACCTATTAGGCAACAGAACAATATGTGGTGTTTGGAAATGCCACTTGTTAATCATATGCTGTACCATTATTAATTTTTTTCTTTTCTCTTTTGGATGTATTAAGTCAATTTTTTAGCTTTTTATGTAATTGAAATTTGCCCTTTTGTTACCTGGGCATGAATTATTTTTGAAATGTTGTCATTACCTGCCCTGCTGTGAGGCTTATCTCTACTGTTCATCCTAATTAAATAAAACATACTGTTGTTCACCAATCTCATGTTGAACTGAATTACCTGCCTCAAGGCTTATAGTTGGTCCTTGGGCTTGCTTGTTTCAGCAGCAGACATTGACTAACACATTTACTTTTAGATTTTCATTTCAAAGGGATCAGTTTGTGTTGTGTGACAGGTGAATAGTGAATGCTTTACGGTACTTTCAAGAGCTGTACAAACAGTAAAAGACCTATTGCTATCAAAGTAGACTGGCAAGTAAAAACACAATAGAGCTGTTGTGACAGAAGAGTGTTTCTGTTACTGGAAAAAGACTACTAAGAGGTCATAGTGCTGTGTTTTAGATGCTGTAATGGGTTAACTGGTCTTAACCCTTTGGTCTATCACCCCTTTTTTAGACCCCATCTCATCTGCAGGCTGTGATGGGTGAATTTCTATTGGGGTTGATCCTTCCTGTCCCGACAGCACTTCCTTGCTAGGTTAGAAACTTAACTTACTAGTTTTTTTCTGGAATTGAAGATGCCTGAATAATTGTTCTCCTTCAGAACAGCTTCTCTAAGAAGAACAGATTCATTTTTAGACCAGAAAATGTAAGATAGGTGTTTATTTTAAGGTGCTGAAGAGATGAATGACATAACTTTACAGAGAAAAAATATTTGTTTAGTTGTGTGATATGAATGCTGGGGAAAACTCATTGCCTACTACTGCAATTGTGTTACTGTTACAAAGATACAGCTAACAAGTTACAGTGCTGCAGTATGAGTTTGGTTTAGATTAACCTCTTCAGTTGGCCCAGTACTGCTTTCTATATTTTTGTTTTAAAATACACAACGGACAAAAAAGAAAATAATTTGTATGACTTGGGCAAATATGTTGACATTATTTGTTTCTACTCATGAATATCTCTCTCTACTGAATCTCCACTGGAGAGGCAAGTTTAACCATTCAGGTGATTGGATTCACAAAGATGTCATAGATTGTTGTGTAAAAAAATATTTGCAAAGAGTGGCTGAGACTCCAGGCAGTATCTAAAAGGGTTGTTCTAGGTCAGTGGGTACTAACCTTTTTGGCAGGAAGTCACAGATTAAGCCTTGCCCCCTCCCTGAGTGCTACTGCAATCCCGTTCCCTTACCTGCTTTGCTGCTCTGCTTTCTGCTCTCTCCTTTATCTGCCACTCCGCTGCCTGTCCTCTCCCTGATCTGCTGTTTGCCACATGCAAGGCTCATACCACTTGTGACGTGTGCCGCAGATTGGCTCACCCCTATTTTGGTTGGTACTTGAATGACCAAGTTTGCATATTTATCGATGCTCTTCACTTTCCTTTAGTTGAGTCACATCTACATAAAGACAGTTTTGTTTTGCTTTCAGTTTAGTGAGTAGTGGGACTTTCTTCTCTTCAGTGGTGGACAAAGTATAGAAGTCCTCATGTTAAGCAAGACAGACTTGGTACACAGTACTTATGGTGTGAGTCAGCACCCACTGAAATCAATGGAAAAATTCTCATTCATATCAGCGATGTAGCAGTGGGTCCGGTGGTTCCCGAGGATGGAATCCGCACCTTGTTGTAGTCAGTGGGAGTTTTGCTGTTGACTTCAATGAAGCTAGGATTTTATCCTCTGTGTTTACAATACCCATGAGAGAGAGAGCATATGAAGTGCGGAGACCAGTGAGAGTACTCAGCACCCAACACAACAGAAAGCATCCCTTCCTTCATCTGCTTGCTTTGTCAGGTCACTCCTGATGTAATCTCTTGCTCTAGACTGGGCAGGCTAAAATGGCAGAGGAAAAAACTGTGCTGTTGAAGTTTATAAGATGGCAGTGAATGAACCCCAGGAGATGAAAGGTGTATTTAACATTCACTTACAAGAAGTGGGTAAAATGTGAGCTGAAGGAAACAATATTGTCTCCTTGTAACTCCCCCTCCCCCCACAAATTAAAAAAAAAAGAGGACAAGGGAATACCTACTAGATAAAAATGAATATTTAACACTCAGGGGAAAAAAGGGTAAACAAAGAAAAATGGAAGAAAACTAAGTTTAAGATATGCTAGGACTAAAGGGAAAAAAGCAGCAGGGAAGTAAGAAGGAAAAGGTGCTTGCAGCTCAGTACTGTTTGTGTTGCTACCCGATGATTAGATGCGACACTTGGCACAACCATCAGCAGCTCATCTGGAAGTGTGTGTATGTTTATTTTTAATTTTTAAATTCAAATTTAAATTTACCAGAACAAAGACACCTGAAAAGGTAAACAAACTTCTAAAGTAAGAGGAAACAAGTAGCATAAAGGATATACATCTGAGTCATTTTTAAAATGTCTAAACAAAAAAAAATCTTGCTTCTGTATAGTTTTAAATAAAATGTTTGTATTTTCCTACCAGGCAGTGCACAGGTGTTTTTAAAATATCCTCAAAAAAGGTAATATAAAGAAAATTGAAAATAAATATTTAGGAGATTGACTTTTGAAGTTTCAACTACTTTATGATTGTGGCAGTGTCTAGTCTTGTCCTCTGTAGACTTCTAATGAACTTGTTCTCTCTTTGGAGATCAATGGAAAAAGACCTGGATTTTGTGTGTGTTTGCCTATGATGTGTTTGTGTATATTTCTTTATTTTTAATTATAGAATAATAGAAGTCGGGTCAGAAGGGAGCTTGTAGATCTTCAAGTCTGACCCCCTGCATGGGTAGGAGAAAAAACTGGGCTCAAATGATCCCAGCTAGGTAGGCATCAAGCCTCCTCTTAAAGACCCCCAGGGTAGGAGCCAGAATTGTTTTATAGGTAAAGGCAGTTTTGGCTTAACTCATTTATTTAAACTGTTATTCAAGGGAACAGTTCTTCTGTCTTCAGTGGATCTACTTGCATGAGTGAAAGTTTACTGGCTTCAGTGTGAAGTTTATATTTATTGGTTGTCAGCTGTTGTGGATATGTTTCACATTCAGAGAGCTTGTTTCTACCCTCCTTCCTTTCTCTAGAAATAGTATGCTCTCGTCTTCATGATCTCCCCTGTTTCTTTTGACCAGGCTGCTCTCCCAGGAGATGTGGGGGATGTGGGAGAGTGCTCTAGTCTAAGAGTATTAGAAGGAAGATGCAGGGAAGGGTGGCCATTTCTCTGAAAAGTATGTACAGGCTTTATGTTGCCTATTTTAGGCTAGGTTTTTCACTGCTGAAATGGTGCATCTTTATGTTTGAGGTAGATCCTTGTAGAGACAGGACATGAGTAGTTTTTACCTCTATAGAGCAAACTAGTCAGATGGGAAAGGTTTATAGGTACCTTGATATAAAAATGCATCTTTCTTACAGTCAAGAATTAGGCTTAATCTGAAATTCCTTGGCACTCTGGCAATACAGTACAATAATGCAAGCCTCATAAAACACAGCTCTGCTTTCCATTTTTTAATACTATGGTGAAGTTTAACTAATACTTGTGTTTAAAATTAATTTATTTTTCATTTTTGATTTCAGGGAGAGTGTTATTTTTTTTTTCTTTCCAAATTTCTCTTTCTTGTTTAACAGGCATTTCACAGCCTTTGTTAAAAAATATTTTGTCTTTTTTGGTTGATGGTTTCATTTTTATAACCATAAATGTTAAAAACAAAGCTTCTGTTTTAGCATCTTTCTCTGTCTCTCTTTTTTCCCCCAATGCAAATAAATTTTAATCTGGTGAGCAGTGAAGTCAGAGACCAAGATCCAAGGAAGATCTACAAAAGCTTTCTGAAAGTTACAGTATAGTTTACCACTTTAAATGAACTTTGTATCCTGTACTAGCACCAATTAACAATCGAGAAGAAATGATACAAAGGAGCTGGCCAGGAGCAGCTGGGGAAGATCTGTGCAAATCTTTTGGTTCTAGCCAACTCTTGTTTGGCATGTTATCTACAGTGTTGATATGTCTAATACAGACTTCCCTTACTGCTATTTAAGGTGCTCCTCAAGAGACCTGGGGGAAACAAGAAAACAAGTTGAAGAAAGATATCCTTTTAGTTGCAGTATTCAATTGTGCCTCTATTTGTAGCATAATTATAGGGACTATGTCAGCAGGGTTTGCAGCGTGTTGGTAAAATGCACAAGGAGCTAACCTGAAGACCCCACTCTCATTTTGTAAAGAATAAGTTGATCATTGGTTTGGGGTTTTTGGTTTTTCTTGCCAGTGGGTCTGTATTCAAAGTGTGGCTCTAAAGAAAATGCGTAGAAAAATGAGCTTTTAATTTGTCACCTGCTGTTGAACCACCCTGTCTTCCTTGAGATGCCAAATTGTAAATGAGGTTTTTGTATCCCCATACACATCCATCCAAGAAATGCTCTGTGTTTCATAGCTATTAGTGGCAGAACTGAGGACATTAGACCAGTTGTTTTAAAACTATTATTGTCTGATTGGAGTATATAAAGCAATCAAAACAAAAAAAACGCAGCAAACAAACAGAAAGAGGGTAGAGTAACAATTACCTCCAACAGAGTTTAAGGTACGAGCTACCTCCAGAAAAGAATCTGTTCTATGATTTTATTCAGGGATTTATGAGGAAAGGGGAAGCAAAATCATTTATTTGTGTTGTCATTCACAGACCTGCTTTAAAGGTCCACTTAAAAATTAAAAAAAATTAAATATAGGGTCTACAGTTTTAATTTTTGCAGAACATTAAGCCTTGCCTTGCTGCTATTCTGCTACCTTTTTAATCCAGTGTGTGCCTGGGCTACTAGGGATGCTGACTATTCCAGTTAATAAATATGATGTGTCTCCCAGCAAAACTCTATCTAATGAAAGTTTATCTTGAGGTACACTCTGAATACCATAATTCTTAATCTAAGGACAGATGGTAGTGGGTCCAAAGAAAATTAGACCAATTTTGAAGTACTTAGTTACATTAGAATATGTATATATAACATATAATTTCAGTTTATTGGCAACATATTTTATTTTAAAGCCACAGTATCTCATTTAAAAATCATGGAGAAAAGTATTTCCTGAAGGGTGTTTAGTGCTTGGATTATTTCCATTTAAACCATTTTTCCATTTTCAACAAGACCTGTTCTTACATCTTTTGACTGTAGACTCTAGTTTCTGTCACTTTGCTACATACTGCTTTGCCTGAGTAGATGACTGAGGAGTGCTTGTGAAAGAATGATGCAGATACATATCACCTTAGGTCTACACTGAATAATTTTACCATCATAGCTATGTCGATCAGGGCTGTGGTGAGGTGTAATGTATTGCCATCATAGGAGTGTTGGCAAAAACCCTTAGGGTGCCTGTATGTGTGCCCATACATGTGTCTCTACAGAGTGGAGGGGGAGGGTGCTTTAATTAGAGCGGTTCTGAGAGCTGCTCTACTTAAAGTGCCTGCAGCTTCATGTGTATTCAACGTCCTGTGTTTCAAAATGGTGACAAGGGCAGTTTAACTAAAGCTCATTCGTGGCCCACCAGGCTAGTCTATCTGGCCTGTGGGGCCCCTAAAAATTTAGAAAATGAATATGTATCTTCACGTGGCTGCCTGTCACGTGGCCCTCAATGGCTTGCCAAAACTCAGTAAGCGGCCCTCCGCCCAAAATAATTGCCCACCCCTGAGTTAAAGCGATGCCACTGCCATTTTGAAATGTGGGGATGCTGAATACATGTGACACAGAGGCTTCTGGATTGCACTAATTAGCACGCTCTAGCAGACTCGATTAATTGAGTGCTCTGAGGCTTGCTAATTAGCACGTGTCAGGGCAGAGCTTCATCGCATGTATAGGTGCCCTTAGAATAGACTCAGTTCTAGTGGTAAAACTGAGCTTTCATCAGCATGGCTTGTTTTGGTTGTTGGGGAGAAGGATCAGGCTGGAATAATTTATGCCATCAGCAGCCTGTTTTAGTCTGTCTCAGGTGTGTTCACACTAGGGGTACCTTGTTGGTATTGTATTTTAAGATACCTATACCAGCAAAAGACTTGAAGAGTAGACCTGGCCCTAGGCCAACCTGGAAAGTAAGGTATACAGATTTCCCTCACCAACCACGGGGGTTAGGTTCCTGATAGTTCCCGTGGTTGACAAAACTGTGGTTGGTAAGATAAAAGGCTTATGGGAAAAATGGGGTTAGGGACTTCAATTTGAATAATAAGGGAACATACGGTGTATAAAAGTCATTTTTATTTACCTTTACTAGCTTAAAAAAAGATTCATTGTCGAGTAGTGGATCTTTTAAAGAAACTTTAGCATTTCCTGGTGTACCACTCACAACACTAGCCCTAATAGTAGCCTCTCTTAATGGTTCTCACAGTGAATTAGTTCACACCAAAATGCCTTCCTACATTCGCCCTACTCTCTCCACCTGCTAGATGATCCAACAGCTCCAATTTTGTTTCCATAGACATCATTTTCCTGGGCCTCTTTCCAAATAGCTCACCTTCTCCACTCATGTGCTTAGAGGCCATGATTAAGGGCAAAATCCAAGAATCACAAAGAAATCACAAGAAAAATGCACCTGTGACTGGATGTTAATGGCGTGAAGCATAACGCGAGACTGGGTATGCATGAGAAGATGGGAGCACCATGGGTGGCTAGCAAGAGCTCTGGTGATTTGAAATGGCAGGTGGTGGGCTGATGCATGGCCATGGAAAACGGTGGTTACTCAAAACTATGCCGTTGTTGCCAAAGTGGTATATAGAATATTAAGTTTGGATACTCAAAACTGTGGTTGGCGAGGGAAACCTGTTCCTCTTAAACGTATACTCTGTATTACTATGCAGCAGTATTACTATGCTTCCCCAATACTGCAGGTATGCTAAATAGTTTGCCTGTCTGCAGAGGCAGCTGCCATTTTGTGAGGTGGGGTTGATAAAGTATGTTGTAAAAAAGACACTGTGTTCTTGAAAAGCAATTTTGCTTTTGTTTTCCTTAATCTGAAATTCATTTAGAATGAAATTAAATTACATGGTTGCTTTGTATGTGATGAAAAATGCAGTAGTGGATTCAGGATGCTATAAAGGGCTGCAGTAACGGAGAGCTCACTCCCCATGTCCAGTAGCTGAGACTGGTGCTCTCAGCAGTGAAGCGGGAAAGATGAGAACAACATGCACTTCTCAACCTCTTGGTTTAATGCTGTGCATTTTGGTATATAATTCAGTTTCTGGCCTCTAATAGGGAAGACCTTTTATTTCCTCTTGTGTATATACAGGCACTCTGACAACAGGCGCTAAAAAAATAAGTAGTCTATAAGCTATTTGTGTCTCTGTTCATCTAATATATTTTATGGTTTCTGCATTATTGTTTATTATGTTTGTTTGTGAGGATTTAAGAACCAACCAAAAATGGGGCCCCATGGTGTTAGGCAGCGTAGAAATTCAGAGTAGTAGATGGTTCTCATCCCAAAGAGATTATAAACTATACAAACATAGGGGTGGGGAAGGGTTATGATGCACAGAGTGAACAGCTTTTCTGCCCAGGCTATATATACTTCTGGAGAGTGAGTGGAAATGTGGGGAAGAGGTCTTAACTGCAGTGTTGTGGGTTCAAGAGGGTGATGGTAGGGAATGGGAGACCCCTTTGTGGTCTGCATATTTGCAGCAGGGGCTCAAAATTTGATACCTGGATATCCAGGTATCAGAATAAATCAAGGGGGCAGGGGAGAGCAGGGCAGGGCATGATCCAGGACCGTGCCCTGAGGCAGCTGGAGGCTTGGGTCCTCCAAACAGACGCTCTGGTAGCCAGCCAGAGCATCTCTGTGCTTGCCCCTTGCCCCGGTGCTGAAGCACGCTGCCTGCCCATGCAGGGCAAACAGTGGTGCAGGCTGCAGGGACCTGAACCCAGGCTCCACTTCAGGTAAGTGGGGGCAGGGGGGCTTGGATGGAGAAGGGGCTGTGAGGGTGCGGGGGCCTGTACAGTGGGGGTAGGTCAGGGGGGTGAGTCCCCTGCCCACTCCCTTTAGGGCCCATATGCTTCCCACATGCTTACTGGTAGCAGCAGAGGCTGTCAGGGCACTTGGAGCCTCCTGGCACAGCCCCCCTGCATGGTGCAGGGCAGCTCAGCTTGGCCCCGGCTGCCTGGCACCCGGAGCTGCCTCTGCCACATTGCGCGGTGCAGCCTGGCTTGGTGCTGTGTAGCACTGTGCACCTTTGGGCAGCTCTGGGTGCTCGGGCTGTCATCCGGTGCCCCATGCGGGGCCATGTCCTGCATGCACTGCCCCATGCTCTGTTGGGCTGGCCTGGTTCCATGCATGTAGAGCCCAGCCTGGAGCGACAGGTGATCCCCATGAGCAGCATGGGGCCCCGGGTGACAGCTTGAGTAGCCTGGAGCTTCCTGAAGGTGCATGGCACCGCTCTGAGCCAGGCCGTACCCATGTGATATGGCAGTGCTGGGTTCCAGACGGCTAAGGCCAAGCCGCGCCATCCTGTGCCGCATGGGGGGATTGTGCCAGGAGGCCCTGAGCACCCCAATGCCTGCTGCTGCTGGGGGGGAGCTGTGGCCCTGTGGGGGGCAGTCTGTGAGATGTGCAGAGGGCTGCACCCTACAGGGTGCAGGGGACCCACCCTTCCTAAGCAGCCTGCTTCACACAGCACGCCCCCCCACCCCAATCCACCCACAAACCCCTCACCCCAAGCCACCCCTCACCCACATACCTGGCCCTGTGGATCAGGAGTGAGGGGACTGGGGCGGGGGGCAGGCTGTGGGTTGGAAGTAAGGAGCTAGGGCAGGCATAAGGCACTGGCATATGAGTGCTGCTCAGTGCTGCACATCCTGGTGAGCAAAGGGGGTAGGGGCAGCTTTGATTTTGCTATGACAAAAAACCCAAAAGTAAATGCCAAAGTGTATAGATATTTAGAATTTATTTTGTTTTGATGATAGAGGCACTGGTAGGCTTCCAAATTGCTTTAAAATTGTAAATATATCAATAAAACATTGCCCAACTGATCTCTCTATATATAGTGGCATTTCATTTTAATAGTGACAGAACACAGTTTTGGGTATTTTAATGAAAGAATTTGGGTTTCTTATCAGACAATTTGCAATTTTTAAATGGGAACACCAGGATATCCACTGGTGAGACAAGTGGTGAGACCTGGGCAAAGGAGCCTGTCCAGGGCCAGCACTGGAGACCCAATTGGAGGGCAGATGAGGTGGCTGATCTCCTGGCCATTTGGGGCCAGGATGACACTCTTGGACAGTTCAGTGTGGGCCACCGCAAGGAGCACAACTTCTGGGCAATAGCTGCCCAGATGGCAGACCGGGGGCATCCCATCCAGGTCTGCCAGGTGTGCAGCCATGGGACCGCAAGTCCAAGGGGGCAGGTGGGAGCAGGTCACACCCAGGCAGCAGCCCCCACTGCCAGACTGCTGCAGTAGGTAGAGGGGTCAGGGGCCACTCCAGGTCAGGGCTGCTTCAGCAGTCCAGCTGGCACAAGGGATAATGGCCCCAGACACTGAGGCTGGGCCTCAGAAGCTCCTGAGGGCAAGTAGCCCCAAGCTGCTCGCCAGGGCAGGTTTTTATACTGCTGGTGCCAGCACAGGTGCTGGCCCCAGGCTCTAGCTACTCCTGGCTGCAGATCTGGGAGGAGCTGGGCAGGGTTATTTTGCCCCAAGTGGCACAACGTGCCCCACACCAAAGTGCATGTCTGGGCATGTAAGCTGAGGCAAAAATCCCCAGCTCAAATTTGTGTCGCTTCTATTTGAGCTGCTGCAAGCGCATGTGCCTGCATATGTGGATGTGCCCACTGTGTCCAGGGTATTACTACTTCCTTTCACTGTCTTTGCTGCTGTTCCAAATAACCATAGGTCTGAGCCCATTTCAATGCCTGTATCACACAGGCATGCAGAACATGGAGTAAACCTATTTTATATTATTAAAGATAATGTATCATGTATAAACCTTTACATGACAACAAGTTCCTTCCCTTTCCTCACATTTTCTTTTGTCATATTTTTAGCCTGTGGAAGTTTTAATTAAGTCTTCCTGCTTTGTGTTCCTCCCATGCTCCTCTCTCCCCTCTCTTTATATGTACTATATTACTTTTGGAAATGGAAAGTGCTTTTGTTCTGTAAAATACCTTCAGGGATGTTTTCATCCTACTTGGTTTTCCTTAAATGTGGCTTTTGTTTTTACTCTTTAGATTTATGGAAAACTACAAAAAATATCTTTATGTCAATATGTATTAGTGGGAGGAGCAGGAAGAGGAGTTAACACCGTGTAAAATAAGCACTTGTCTAAGCTATCGTGATATGCTTCCATGCCCACAAAACAGAAGTGACCTGTAGACCATTGCATCCCCAGCAATCATTGATTTGACTAGGGAGCACAGCCAGTATGACAGGAGGAATAGAGCAGACCATGCAACCTTTCACCTAATACATTCTTAAAGCACTGCTGGAGCAAGCAGTAAATTCAAGGTAACTTGCAAGGGAAAGAATAATTAAAAAAAATACCTAAATTGGCTGAATAGAGGGTGAACCAAAGGGTAAAAATTTTACCTTGGGAAGTTATTTGTTTTGTTTTATAGGCATCAAACCTCTCCATTACTTGCTACACGCTGCATGGAATTTGAGGTCTTATTAAGGGTCCACTTGATGTGGTTTGAGGTAAAAGTTCATTATGTTACCATTTAGAGGAAATCTAGTTTAAATACTGATTTAATTCTAGTTTAAATCTGATACTGGTCTTCAGTTTTGAGGCTTGTACTAAAATGGAAGTGAGGTATGTTTATAAAAATTACAGTCAAACCCACTGATTCTCACCAGTTATCATGACTGATTTTTTTCATTTTTTTGTAGCTGTATTGTATCTCCTTATCTGATGCCTGGCTTCAAAGATTTATTCTCTCTGGTTTTCCCCTTGCCCAGAGAATACTAGTGTGGGGTTGCGTTAAGCTACCCCTCATATATTAGTGTAGGTCAGGGCTTGGCAACATTTTTGGGCAGAGTGCCAAAATCTCCCTGTAAAATCTACTTGTAGGATGTTGGTGTGCCAGGGGCGGATGGCAGGGGAGCCACGAGGAGCCTGGTCCTTCTTGTGGCAGTGCAGCCCCAGCTACTTGCCTGCCGTCTGCCCGGAGGCACACATGTATCCACTGCTGGCTGTGAGCTGGGCCAGGGCTCTGTGGACTGTGGTGCAGCTGCCTGCATCCTCCCTGCTACCTGCCACAGCTGGCCCGGGCTCTGGGCAGGCTCCTGCCACCTGCCACAGAGCCCGGACTGCTCACAGCAGGTGGTGGGGAGGCTGCAAGCAGCTGCACTGAGGTCCACAAAGCCCCGGCC
This sequence comes from Gavialis gangeticus, assembly GCF_001723915.1. Classification (NCBI taxonomy): domain Eukaryota; kingdom Metazoa; phylum Chordata; order Crocodylia; family Gavialidae; genus Gavialis; species Gavialis gangeticus. Next base: position 31,338,082 of record NW_017728998.1, on the reverse strand, counting down.
CAACTCCTTGCCAATGGAGAGTGCATGCATGCCTCAGGGCAGACGGTGGAGGGGCCCCATCCTTCTTGTGGCAGAGCGGCCCTGCCCCCTTCCCTGCTATCTGCCCTGAGGTACATGTGCACCCACTACCAGCAATGAGCCAGGTCAGGGCTCTGCAGACCCCAGTGCAGCTGCTTGCAGCCCCTTCTCCTTTTATGTTCTGTATAGATGAAAATACTTGCTGTGAGCCGCCCCGGCTGGGTTGCAGGTGCCTGCCCAGAGCCTGGGCCAGCTGTGGCAGGCAGCTGGGAGGCTGCAAGTGGCTGCAATGAGGTCTAGACCCATTGCTGTTGGGGGGTGCATGCATGCCTTGGGGTGGATGGTGTGAAAGGGGCCAGGGTTGTGCTGCCACAAGAAGGATTGGGCCCCCTGCGACTTCCCTGCCATCTGTCCTGAGGGCTGGTGTGCCAAACAAAATGTCTACATGCCATGCTCTGGCACATATGCTGTGGGGTTGCCAATCCCTGGTTTAGGTGTTTCTGAATTCTTTAGGTGTTCTAGGCTTCATGGAAAACTTGCTATACGGCAGATTTAGGAGTAGCAGCTGTGTCCTTCTACTTGACCAGTGGCTCTCAACCTTTTTAAATTCAAGCGCTGCTTGTTAGACTCAAGGCATCCCTTTTAGCTTTTACTTGTTTCTTGACTATGGAAAAATAATAGAGCAGTTCTTTTGTCACAAAGAACCCAGAAAGACCACAACAGGTCAGAATGCTTTTATCACTATGGATTTCTATTTGGAAGCTGGGTTTTTGTTGTGAATTGTATCTAGGTGTTTGCACATGTGACAGTGCTAATAATATTGTGTGGAACACTACAACACCCTAAAAAGATCTCATGGCACCCCAGGATGTCATGGCACACTGGTTGCAAATCACTGCAGTAGACAAAAACAGCAGACATAATGAAGAGGTCACTGCAGATAATACCTTTTATGTTCTATATAGGTGAAAATGGAAACTCTCCTCTATGCTATTTTGCCTTTTTGTTTCTGTTCATTTGCTGTTTTGTGGCCAGCACCATTCTGCTGCCCCGTCTCACCCTTTTTGTGGCAAAATGTTTCCATATGCTTTGTAAAGGAGACATCAGTGCCTTTATTTGAAAGGATTTATCTTTTTTATGGTCTTTATAACCATTTATTGTAAGCTTAAATCCAAAATCTGTTTCTTTGCTGAAATATTTTGATCTTCCATCATGCATGTGTATTAACTTTCTTTTGAAGGTTTTGTAAAAATTTGAAACTGAAACTTTTTTATTTTTTAAAGTAACGAAGTCCATGGGTTAAATGGATTCTGCAAACCAAAATAGCCTGAAGGGGCTAATACCAGATGATAGTTTAGGATCTAATCTGGGAAGCACACATGTTGAAAACTACTTGTGTGTGTAGGGTTAGTAGGGTCATACAAGGGGAAGAAATTGTGGATCACAACCACTGACGTCCTGTGGTATACTTTACTTGTGTTACAGTAGATTCCACTTTATAGAACCGCTGGTTAATAGAATCAGCAGCTTATTTGAATCAATATGGGAAAACCCAAACCATTATTCTGTGTAAAAATTGCTCATATTAGAATCACAATTTTCGGTTTGTGGAATCGTTTTACTGGAGAAGCTTGGGGATTTTGCAGTTTTGTGAGGAGCCCTCTTCAGGCTGGCAGAGTTCCAGCCTGCAGGGGCCTGGGAGGCAGTGAGAGGAGGGCAGTCAGGCATAGGTGCCATGTGCATGTACTGTACATGCACTTAGTTTCATAGTTTCATAGATTTAGGGTCGGAAGGGACCTAGTAGATCTTCTAGCCCGACCCCCCGCCAGGGCGGGAGAACAACAAAACCCCAAAACAAGAAACGGGACTCAAATGATCCCAGCCAGGTAGGCATTCAGCCTCTTCTTAAAGACCCCCAGGGTAGGGGCCAGCACCACATGGCCCCAGGCAGCTAGGAGAGCAGCTTCCGCAGGTAAGTGGGGGGTAGGGGGCAGGAAATTGAGTCCCCGTAGGGAGGGAGGGAGTTGGGCAGGGCTGGGGCCGGGCTTCCTGGTGACATGCCCCCTGTGTACACAGTAGCTTTGAGGGGCACAACCCTGTGCCGCTGCTCTCACTGCCTGTTCCTGTCTTCACCTCCACTTCATGCACAGATCCGGGGGGTGCAGGTCCACCCCCCACTCCTTCGGGAGTGCGTGCCATGCCAGAGCTGGCCCCACCCCCCATGCCTGAGCCCATAGCTGGGGGCCCTCTTCAGCAGGGGGCTGTGGGTGGGTGGAGAGGGGCACCAGCAGGGCTGTGGGAAGGGAGTGAGAGAGGCATGAGCAGGGTCAGGGGGCTATGCGGGAGGAGTGAGTATATGTGTTCTTAAAAAAAACAGGCTTCTTTTAATGGAATCAGCTAGTTGATAGAAAAAGTCACTGTTTCCCAAAGTGATTCCAGTAAGAGGAATCCACTGTACTAGATACCGTATGTGCAAATAGAAGGCTTGCACATGCATGTCACTAGATAGACATCTATTTTAACATAAGGTTAACATAATTCAGCTACTTATTAGGCTTGTAGTCTATGATGATAAATGGAATAAATATCTAGGTAGATGGAGACTAATATCATAGTTGCAAATCACTGTTTAGGTTCTTGCAATTAGGAGAATCAATGGAAGAATGGTGAGGGCCATATCCCTCATTTGTCTGAAGATCTGAGCAAACGTCATTGATGAAATTTTGCATAGCCAGTCCAGAAGAACTCAGTTTCTACTCTTTTCACCCCCCTCCACTTTCTTTCTTTGTATGTAAATTGAGCTTGAGAGTAATATGAGATTTTTCAAGTCTTATTTTGCAAACCTGGTCAGTGTTGTATCTATACATACAAACTGCTTTAGGAGAAAGGCTGGGTACCAGTTTCAGTGACGCGTATATGGTACACAGAGGCTTGTGTGGGACCTTCTCTGCAACATTGTCTCATCAATGTGTCTTTAGCTGAGCACTAGTAGATTTGCATGACTTATCTGCGGAATCTAGATTAAATTTAGGACTGTATCTGAAAATTAAAGAAGCAGAGTTTTATGTAATTCTTGGAGGCTGTCTACAGCTATGGAGTTGAAATTGAAAACAGAACTTGAATGAATCTAGGAGTGGGCAAAATACGGCCACAAGCGGATTCAGCCTGCCAGGCTATTCTATCTGGCCTGTGGGGCCCCTTAAAAATGTAGAAAATTGATGTTTACCTGCCCTTGGCTTCCTCTCAAAGATGAAAGGAGCCAGGGGCAGTAGGACCCAGGGGGAGCTGGTGGCATAACTAAACAGCCACAGCAGCAAGTCCAGCCTGGCCCTGTCCTGCCCCCTCCTCCAGCCCCCCC
>NW_017728998.1:31307455-31329706 GCF_001723915.1 Gavialis gangeticus | reverse complement strand
ATTGATGTTTACCTGCCCTTGGCTTCCTCTCAAAGATGAAAGGAGCCAGGGGCAGTAGGACCCAGGGGGAGCTGGTGGCATAACTAAACAGCCACAGCAGCAAGTCCAGCCTGGCCCTGTCCTGCCCCCTCCTCCAGCCCACCCCTCCCTCCCACCTCAAGCCCCAGCCAGAAGCCTCTGCCTGGCAGGGGCTGCTTGAGGCTTCTGATCTGGGACTGCTCCTGCCTCCCTGCACTGAGGGAAATACAGATAAGGAGGATGGGGGAGGGAGGCAGGGAAGGACCATGAGCAATTGCCTCAGTTCTTGGGGCCAGGCCAGGCTTGTTCCTGTGGTTCCAGTCTGCAGCTGGGAACCACGTGGTGCTGGAGGTCAGCCAGCAGGCAGGTGGGGGCAAGCAGGAAAATGGCTGCAGCAGGCAGGGGGGAAGCGGCAGTGCGCAGGTGCATGGAATATGTCAACACGGCTGTCTCTGTGCTCTGCACAGCCGCTCGCTGCCCCTTTCCTCTGCCTGCTGCAGCTATTTCCCTACTTACCACCCCCACCCGCGCCGCACTTTGGCATCATGGGGGGGGAGAGTGGTGATCAGCCAGACCGCAGAGTTGGCAGCCACGGTGGAGCCTTTTCGTCACTGTCCACAGGGGCCCACCAAAGCACGGAGCCTGGGGCAGCACCCCCGCTTGCCCCACCTAGAGACAGCCCTGCACATACCCTGTACCCCACATACCCACAAATCTATACTCACCCTTGCCCCCCCACTATACAAGGGTAAGACTTCATTTTAAGCTATTATACTGTCACCTCTATGTACACTACACAAACTGTAAGATGGACAAAAATATTTTTTGAAATGAAATTAATGAATGTAGTAGTATTTTGATTTTTAGAATATAATTTGATATTTTTCTGGTTCAGACATGGCAAAACCTTGTGCTGAAAGGAATAATTCTTGGGGGCAAGGGGAGGGACTTCTGGTGGCAAAGGTAAGGGCTTAGGGGGCAGAACATTCAGTCCCAAGATAGGGACCAGTAGGTGGGGCATCTGTCAAGGGGCAGGGCTACCCATGCTGCCCTCAATGGTTTGCCAAAACTCAAAATAATTGCCTGCCCCTGATCTAGAGACATCAAAAAGTTAGGTAAGAACGTGCATCATTTCATCTAAATTTATAATGGAACTTAATCTGGCAATTTGGTTGGTTTCTAAGTAGAGTGAACTCGTGCTCCAGGTATAGAGTATTTTGGCTTTCACCTCTGCTGTGGATATTGTGTATACAAAAGCCCAAATGTTAAATTAAATGAGAAGGTGTAAAACTAAGTGAGCTGCACTAAGAAACATTTACTGAAATGAGTGTGAAATGGAGAAGCCATATAAAGCTCAAGTCTGTATGACTCCCTTGAGCTTTCTTCCAAACATTTCAGTGCAAAAGGCCAGCATTAAGGGTGGGATTTTCAGAAGTGTATAAGTGATTTAGGAACGAAGTCCTATTGAAAGTCAGTGCCTAAAAGCTGTTCCTGTTGAAGTCAACATCAAACTCCCACTGTCTCATGATCTATGTGAGAAATTACCAATTAGCAGTTGAACTAGGGCCCAACTGCTTACTCAGACTACGTGGGCACTATTCCATAGTTTTCCTGTGTTGCTTGTCATGGACACCAGATTTTTCAGTGCATTTTGCCCACATACACAGTATAGCTAGCTTATATGTCTCGTTAATGAAAGTATAATCAAAGTCTCACATATGTGGAGACCAGTCTCACATATGTGGAGACCAGTTATACATACAGGAAGTTAATTTCTTACAGAGCTCCCCCCCTCATCTCCTTTGCTTATAAGTTGTGTAACCTAAAAATGTTGGATAAAGCTTTACTCATGCTGCCATATGGGAGATTATAGCTTCAATTCCAGGTTTGGTGGCTGGAAAGCAGACATGTAGAGGCTGTACATGTAGCATTTAGGTTATGGGACTACAATTCTTTTCTGCCTTAATGATAATCCCTGGTGACTAGGCAAGGTGACATTCTGTATAGACCATGGAAAAATCATGGATATATGGGGGGTAGAGATGTTATCCAGAGATCAGAGGTGCATAGCTATCACTCAAAATTGTACTCACTCCTAAATTTATACTTTGTAAGCAAGTTACAGGCAGTCAGCCAGATAACAACCTTGTGCTCAAGCAAGGAAGTTTTTATACAGCACTTTTCTTTTTATCTTAACACACCCAAAATAACATGAGTAATACATCTCACTGATACATCTCAAGGTATGGAGGGATTTAAAATTGTTCTGTTTTTAGCTTTCAGTTCTGTCTGCTTATGATTGTTACACACAACAGAGCACAATCTTCCCTAACTGGCTGTTCTGTGACCCTCAGCAATTGAACTTAAGTTGGTGAGTTGACTTAAAGTTGTGATGTACATTCATAGTATGGGAGACAAACTGTAATGCCAAATCACTTTTCACATAGATTTTGCTGAAAGATGTTTTTGAAGCATTACATTTTCTGGTGTTGCATGCGACTGGCCCTTTTGTGCAATTTATTTATTTTTTTTAGAAGAATTTTGATTATGGTTGACCCAAATATTGCTTCGTATAACAAGCTAATTTACAAGGGTTTCTTACATTCCTGGAATTGCGGTGTAGTTACGATTTTTGTTAAGGATTAGGCCTGCATTGTCTGAAATGACTACAAAAGATCCCTTGGCCACAACACAGCTGTTGGCTGGCAAGGTCTTTATACTTACAGTAATATGTTTGAATTGTTTACTTTTTTATTTAAAATATCTCTGAGGTGGCAACTTTAGATGGTTTTTCATGCTGTGAAGGGGCCATTTTTATTTGCAGAAAATGAAACAATTGGCTATCTGCCAGAAAGGGGGGTGGGGGTGGGGAACCTGGTTAGTAAATATCTCCTTGTAATTCTGGTATTCTTGTAACTATGAGTACGGATTGCTGCCTTTTTTGTTTGTTTTGTAGAACCTCTGAATTTCATATTTAAGCAGATAACATTTAAAAAAAATAAATGCAGGACTGCTGAGTCTCCTTTGCATATTTACTACTTCTGTATCTTTTCAAAAAGTTTAATTCTGGTAAGGTTATATATATGGCAACCAAAGTGGTTGTATAAAAATTGCTTAATGTGTTCCCTGTGCTGTTACCTTGGTGCTTAAGATAGAGCAAAATACCCTTATCCCTCAGTGGGACTATTTGGCAGTACTGGTTGAGCTGTGATCTGGCCTGTGTACCAGATGTTATTTGAATAAAACTGGAGTCAATTTTAAGAATAATTGTCCTTTTTTGCAGTAAGTAATATACACGGTTCATTCTGTTGCTCTTCCCATATACAATATTTCTACGTTTAGGCTAACAAAATATTTTGAGGAATCTTCTAGAGGTGCACTGGTATATCAGTTGCATATCGAATTTGCACCAATAAAAGGAAAATTAACGTTAGAGGCATGGGCGGCTTATCCAGGGGATGCAGATGGGTTGAGGAGGGGAGGCAGGAGGGTATGGGGCGGGGGATGGCTCCCTGCTGCTGTACACACCCACCGTGGGAGGCATGGGGGGCATGTGCCCTTTCCAGATTTGTGCGTGGGGTGGATGCAGGCTGCTTGCTATGGGCTCAGGGTGCTCTGCTCTGCTGCTTTTCCTCAGGAGCCCCACACCAGCTGTGTGTCCCCTGCTCACTCAGCAGTGCTGTGGGTGGTGAGTTGTACCTCTTGCTGCCAGGCGGGCAGGGGGCGTGTGGCTGGAGCAGGTCCCCTGGGGCAAAGGCAGCAGGGTGGAGAGCCCCAAGCCTGCAGTGGGCAGCCTACATCTGCCTGCGCCCCACTTAGCTTGGCTCCTGTTAAAAGCATCCCTGTGCTTAAAAATGGTGATGGCAGCACTTGAACTAAAGCTCATTAATGTGCTTATGTCAAGTGCTCCCCCCCCCCACCATTTTTAAGTGCTGGGATGCTGATCCCCTGGACAAGCCACCCTCAGCTCTGTCCTGCATCCCACCGTGGCCCTGAGTCCCATTCACTGCCCTGGCTGGGGAGTGCCCCCTGCCCCACACCTTCCCTCACCATGGGGGCCTCGATCTGCCCCATCCCCCGCCCTCAGGCCCCTTCCCCTCCACAGAGCTACCTGCAGGGCACTGCTCTCCATGCTGCCTGGCTGAATCCCTGTAAATCAGTTATCGGATTGGTGTCAGCCAATATGGCTGGTTAATAATCGGCTATCAGGATTGGTTAAGAAAATCTTTATTGGTGCAGCCCTACAATCTTCATTATCAAAACAGCTCAGCATCCATAAATATACTTGTGCTTACTCACTCATACTTAGTTAAGCATATGCTTAAAGGTAGATACATGCAGCACCTATTTTTGACTTGCATTTAATTTTAACCTGAAAACAGTAAGAGAGATTTTCTGTTCTTGCTTCAGACTTGTATAGTCCTTTTGTTCTGTGCTCATACAGTTTGAATGCAATGGAGTCCTGGCTGCAACTTCAAAACAATTCATGATAAATAATGGAAACCCTGGTATACAGTAAAGAGGTTGCAGGGTTTGGACTGGGACTGGGAACGAGAATGCTTGGGTTCTGGTCATGGCTGTACCGCTGCTACCCCTGACTATCAGTGAATATGGACTGTCACTTAATTTCTTTCTTGTTCAGTTTATTCACATGCAAAATGGGTGTAAACCTTCTGTCCCTCACCAAGGGAATTGAACTTGTAAAGCCATTTGAGATCTTGGGAAAAACATGAAGGGATGCAAAAACAAAATATTATGTTTTCTGTGCTTTCTCCCCTGCCCCATACCTAAAAGATATCAGGCTAGCCTATAGGAAGGAATTTAAAAACAGAAAATGATGCCTGTTTCTATAGCTCTTGTCTAGGAACATCTACTCTTCCTTAGGAAACCTTTTCAATTAAACTACACTGTCTAATCCAATAAGGAAGGGGGTTTTTTTGTTTGTACAATTGAAATGAAGGCAACTTTTTATTATTTGCCTAAATTGCTCATTAACATTTCCTTTGATTACATACTTTGTTGGTCTTACATTTGAACAAGCCAGACTTACTTTTAATAAACATTGGCAAGTGTCTGTAACTGCCCATATGTGTTATCCCAAGAACTTAATTTGCATATTTATTGTTCTTAAGACACCAGATAAAAGTTTTCTGTTTATGAAACCACATAAATTGCTTATTTTGAATCAAAATTTGGACCAATGCAGGTTGTAGAGTAATTTGTACTATGATACAAAAATGTCTTTTAAAAAAATACTTCCATTTGCACTGGTATCAATATGTGGGAGAAATTTAATTTTAAAAACAGTCACAGCACTTTGTAGAAAAATATAATGCAGTACATAAACTCATTTTAGACACTACTTATTCTAGCATGTCCCATTAGTTGATGTTTGCACAGTGCTTTGAAAATGTAAAGCACTATATAAGTGCTTATTAGTACTACATTATTATTATTCTCCCACTTGAAAAAAGACCCTCTGGGGAATTTGAGTCTTGCTTTGCATTTAGGCTGTAGTTCAGATCCCGCAAGAAATATACAAGTTTGTTTTGATTTTTACATGCTCCCTCCCCATTGGCAAAAATAACTATTGTGTAGTTGTAAGTACATAGTTCTTATTTATTTAGTTTACATAGGATAAACCAATGAGAACATTATTTGAAAACATACAAAACTCTCAAAATAGCTTTTTGTTTCATTCTGTAAAATGAAATGAATCGTGTGTCTGTTCTGTAAGCTTCTCTTTGCTGAAACGGCAATATGATCAGTCCCTAGTACCATGTACAAATAAGGATCAATGTTGATTTCCTATTGCAATCTTTCTGTATGCTGGCCCACATCATTATAGGGAATCTAAAATGCCATTTCCGTCAGTTAAATACAAGTCTACCAAAACCCCTCGAGTGTGCACAGCTAGCCACTCTGAAATCAGGAACGGCCATGATAGATTAAATAGTTGTATCATTCATGGATGTCCTTGCATTACAGGATGGTGTTTCCATCATGTTCAAAGCTAAGATAACTTTGATTTCTTTTCACTTTGGTATCTTTAGACTTGCACTCCCTTATACCAGCAAATCAGGAAGGTTAAGATATGGGCAAGCAGTAAGTAAATTATAGGAAGATGGTGGCTACTTTACCCTCCTATAATTGTTTCTTTTTCTATGCTCATGTCTTTTCAATCCTTAGCTCCTGAGCTATACTCAGGAGTCCTGAAAGTCTGATTCCGAGATATTCTGTATGAGGTTTCTCTAAATTACACTTTGGTAGGTGGTGTGAGTCTAAGGAAGAGCTCCTTAAGTCTGTTTAACACAAGTTGCAGGGATGAGAAGAAGAGGTAAATTACATCAACACAAGGTGGCTTAGATGTGCTTCTGAATTTGGCTCTTAATATAACAACACATTATTTCTCAAATAATAAAACAATACACAGGCTTTTTCATACAACTTCGGCTGTAGCAGTGGAGTCTCATTCTAGCCCTGTAACACTCAGTGCACCAGGCAGAGTCTGTGAAATTTGTTTATATAGAGCAGTGGTTCCCAATCTGGTACGGGTACCACCAGTGGTATGCAGACAACCTGTCAGTGGTGTGCATTAACAGATTTATTATAATTAATTTATATGACAAAAATGTGCTGGTGGTACTTAAGGTTGTATCATTTTAAACTGGTGGTGTGCAATCTGTCAGAGTTTGGGAACTGCTGATATAGAGGATTTGCAAAGCATGGGGATGTGCTCTGAGGTGTAGTCACTCTCGGTCTATTATTAAAAGTGCTTTTAAACCAGTAATGAAATAGTTCATGGCTCGGATTGTTCCATTAAGTGGAAGAAACCCTGTTGGAGGCTGCAGTATCCTGTCATAAGGATGCTGCAGAGATTCTTTCTCATTTTGGTGAGTAGTTTTCACACCTGCAGGAAAGGCTGCCAGGTTTACCCCCAACCTTGCTTAATGCAGGAGGCCAGGGTGATCCAAGTTTGGGGTACTGTATGTTCACATGGGCTCTGACTTTCAGTGTTCCTCTGCCTCTGAACCCAATACTCTGTAGAATGGATGATGCGGATGCAGACTACATGTACTGGGGGCTGGAGAAGAAAAGTCATGCCTGTTTTAACCAGGAAGGGGTGGCCTTCTCCTACAGGGTGAGCAAACCTCTGCAAGGTTTCAGGTAGCACTGATAATGGTATAGCGCTTGGAGTAAACCCAGATCATTCTTTATGGATTACTGTATCAATAGCCTGCTGGCTTGAAAGCCCTGTAAAAACAGAATCCCTGCCCCCCTTTTATTTTACAAATTTGTAAGTGCCTCTTCTTTATTTACCCTGGGGTGTGTCATTCATTGGCTTTGCCTTATTGTCATTTTAAAGATCCCAACCTTCCCTCCCATTTTTTTGGACAGAAATTTATATGGATTTGAATAAAAAATCAATTGACTTTGAAGACCAGTAAACACCTAACATGTTTGTTTTGTATGAAAAAATGGAATTTGTGGGATGTGCAAGACTTGGAATTTATGAATAATTAAAAACGAATGACCCAATGGTTTTGATTATCTGCTTTGAAATTATCCCCTAGGCTCAAATTTAACTGTTTTTTATGATTGGTCAGCTGATGTTACTCGGGGAGAATTATAAAAAAATGTAGCTTTTCTTCCCATTTCATTCTGAACCTCTAGAGCCTACTTTAGTCTGTGGAAATTGGTGATAATGCTTAGTTGTGAGTCAAGCCATACGTACACTTTAAAGTATTTCTTTCATATTCACAACAGCCTTCATATAACCAAACAAAAATCTGATGCCAGCAAATGTAGCTGTTCTGCTGCAGCTAAAGGTTTATCTGAAATGGAAGCAAAAGGGTTTTGCGAGTAGAAACTTAAAGGTAGTTCCTTCTGCAAGAAACCTCATTGGTATCTTCCAACCTGGCTCAGTCATCCTCTTTACTCCCCCTGACATGTCATTTTCCACCCAAGTTAATGCAGCCTTAAAATAATAAATAAAAATTGAAGCTGCTTTGGACATGAAGATGCTCTAAAAAAATAACTGCTGGTATTTGATGGAGGGAAAATGGTGTACATGGAACAGGAGAGAAAGTGCAGCTGCCCATTCCAGCCATCAACTCCTTGCCATGAATGGCTTCAAATGGTCAGTGCCACTAGACGCTGTCCTTTGGCTGCTGCCCCTGAAGCGTGGGTCTGTCTCTTAGGGACTAGCCCCTGCAGAGTTTATAATAACAAACAGCCGGGGGATTCAGGCAGATGGTCTTCCTCTGAACAGTGGGGGCCTGTCTCTTTTGGGAGTGATCCCTGCTGAGCCTGCAACAACAGCAGCCCAGGGAATCGGGCAGATGGTCTACTGGCGACTGCTAGAATAATTGCATCAGCTGGTTACTTTTGCAGCCAGTGAAGCCTTCTATTTGTAGCCCCACTGAAGTGATCTAGGTTTTCTATGCCTTGTTAAATTTTTTTTCTTGGTCCAGCCATCTGCTTGAGGTATTTGGGAATCTGGTACAAGAAGCCTTGAAATTAGAACAGTATTTCTTAAACAGACTCCCAAATAAGGTGAGAAGGCAACTACAGGTATAACTGTTGTCACTTTTTTCCCAGTCATCAGATGTGCCTAATGATGCTGCCTGCTGAAATGAGGAGAGCCTGATTGGTTTGATTCTTCCCCACCTCTACAGCAGTGGTTCTTAACCTTTTTTTGTGCCAGGACCCATTTGTAAACACTGATGGCCAGTCCCAACCCAGTGCCCCTCAGTCCTGACCCGCTGCCCCCAGGCCCTGTATGTGGGGCAGGGAGTGGGTGTGTGGTGCATGGGGGGTCCAAAGCCGCCCCTTGCAGGTTGGAACTCTGACCACCTGCAAGGGAAATGCCAGAATTTCCCACATTTTTCTCTTTTAAAGGAGAATCCATTTTTAACATTTACTGATCCATTTTTAAAGTTTGTTTGCAACCCTTTCATATATTCTTGTGACCCACTTTTGGGTCACAACCCATGGGTTGTGCTCTACAGCACACTGTAATGTCTCCATTCTCCTGCAGGTCTCCACCAAATTGTTCAACATACCCAAGCTACTGCTTCTACAAGTGGCATGCCGGTCAACTTAAAGATCTAAGTCGTGCATTATATATTTTCAGGTTTTCTTGCACTGTTATGCCTTCCCTCTGCTGGAATCACAGAGTTCCAGGTAGAGCGAGACAGGGGAGATTTCCAGTTGGCAACAGTTTTTGCTGCTTCTGTAATTCCAACTTGTCTTGCACCTCTTCCTCTGCCTTTTTGGTTTTTGCTGAAGAGATAAAATATCTGCATGCTCCTATTGACATGTTTTCTATTTTTAGTGGCTACTGGCAAAAGTATTCTCAGTGCATTAGCTGAGTAGAAAAAGAATTGTGGGCCACAGTCAAAGGTCCTCTGATGACACCTGATTTCCGTCCCCACCCATTCAGTCCCTGAGTGCCCTGGCTCTTTTATGTGCCTCAGTTCTGTGTGCAATAAAGGAGGGACTGAAAACTATTTATTCAATTTTTCATTTGCTCTCTTGAGCACTCAGCATGGTTCAACTAGCAGCAGTAGTGCTGTGTCCCACTTGTTGCTGACACAGAAGTCCTTTAATCCTTAATAGCAGGATTAGCTTCTGTCCAACCAAGTCCTCCTTAATATTTCTGTGTGTACTGTATTATGTCCCCCAGCTGACATGCATCCTGCCTCCTGCCTGAACCCTTGATTGGTTACTCCAGCTCCCATGAAAACCTTCCCTTGGTTTTGAGAGGGTTTTTGCTAGACTCTCCCTAGTTCATGCTGTTTTTGCTGCCCACTGCTTACTATCTCCTCTGCTTTCTATGTAGCCTTCCTTTCCTTGCATCTTTATTTCACCCATGCTGCCCTTTACCTTCTTTCACCCTGTCTTTGAATGAGTTCCTATCTGAAACACATTAATTCTGCTAAACTTAACTGAGATGATGCATTTGAATTAGAGGAGCTGTTTACTGACCCAATACAAAAATTGCACCCTTTGATAATCATCTTTTTCTGTGGACATCTAGGGCAGTTCTTAATTGTTGTATGCTTAACCACCTATTTTGATTGGTCAGATCCATGGGGGCAGTAGCTGGATCTTCCTCTGGATTTTGTAGATGCTTGAGGACATACTTGATTCTTTACAATTTCATAGTATTGGTCCTCTGAGGCAATAGCTGATCTTTTTGTTTTGTTACCTGAGGGAAAGGTTCTGTATCTTTCCTTGTGTCACGCGTTTACCACTTCAGAAGAGAGAGAATTGTTCTTTCTTGGAGGTGTTTTGTTTTCTGCCTGCTTATTTCTCCCCCCTCCCCCTCCCACCATCCCTGCATGCCCTGGATCTGGACTGCTCTCCTCCTGATTGCTGGCATATGATCCACTGCTTGTCTGTGGCTTACAGATTGCAGTGATACTGTCTGGTCAGACAGAGCTCTCATTACTCTGGGCTTCTCTATTGTCTCCTCTTCGACGTCACTTTTCTGCCAGTCTCAGCCTGCCTGGCCTAGGCAGACAGTCTTTGACGCAGCTAAAACTTTCCTTTACTACTGTTGCAGTTTGTAACTTTTGTCCTGCAGCCTAAAGAGAAGCATCAGACCTTTCTACCAAGATGGACTAAATGGTATGAAGTTAGGTTTTATATGTAATTGTGAACATAACCCATTATCACCTCTTTAGTGGTTTGTTCAGTTAACATGGATTTCTGCTATATGTATATAAACTTAGTGTGTAAATCGGTTTTTTTTTTTCTTTCATTAAGTGAGCCCTCACTTTGCCTTTAGGCTTCGTCTTACTAGTTTTCTGTGATTTGAGCATGTAGTTTTAGGGATTTAATCCTTATTTATTTATGGGATTTTTCTTGGACACAAACTGCAGTGGCTTCACTGTTCTATGCCACTTGCTTCAGTGTGATATTTTGTTCGTGGTGTTGTGTCCTGTTCCATTGTGTTTGAGGATGAGATGGTTAGGTTAAGGTTTTTTGCAGGACAAGTTAAAGTTCATCTTCTAGAACAAGTCTTGCAGCAGGTTCTTGCTCCATCTAGCTTTATAGTTTCACTCACTACAGCATTGTGCTGGAATTAGTCAACTCAGTGATGATACTAATGTGTAAAGTGTTAGGTTGTTCAACTCTGTGAACGTTTCTTTATCTGCTATAAGCTTCAAATACACAGCATTTATGTTTAACTAAAACTTTGCAAATATCCTGCTGCTTCCTTTAAGAGTATTGCTTATGTAGCTCTATTTTTTTTCAGTGGAAATTGTAGGTGTGGGTAATTATATGTATTTTTGAAAGCACTAGCTATGCCTCATTTAAACTTCTGTAAACGTGTCTGTGTAAGTCCAATTATCTGCTTGGAAAAGAAAAAGTGAAATGGGGAAATACACATTTACCAGGATGTTGCTTGTAAGCCAAGTAAAATGTTATGTTAGCCCAACAAATGGGTTATTCAAGCAAAGTTCTACCAAGACAAACAGAAGAAAGTCAAGGATAAGTGAGTTTTTAAGCAATAAGAGATGTGACCCTCTTAAATAAAGTTATTGAGACTGGGCAGGTTGCGGATAGTCTTAGGATCCACTTCTAAACGTGTTTCTGCCATCTTCTGAAAATGTTATCTGAGGTTTTCACGTGTTTATTTTTTTGTTTTTGATTACTTTATTATGTCTTAAAAGTGTTTTTCACTAGGTTCTTTGGTTATGCAAATTTAGTAAAGAATATTTCTAAATCTATATTAATCGAAATAAAGCCTGTGTAATTCAACAGAATGAAGTCTATGGGGGAGGTTGTTATACTTTTTCTAAGGAGAGGTACATAATTGAATTATTCAGGTATGTGCCTGAATTCTTCAGGCTTTCTTTTTGACGGAACAAAGTGCGTATGCAAAATCTTGGTTTTCTGCTGCATATTTATGAAGAATAAAAATGCTTTTAGCTTATACTTGCATAATTAGTTTATTCAAACAAATAATAGTTTTAAGTATGACTTCATCTTAAAATTTTGGGGGGGTAAAATATTAGTAGGATTGAATTTGGGTGTTAGAATAGTAGCCATGCAACATCAGATGACCTGTTATTATCTTTTTTCCAATGTTTATAAAATATATTTAACATTCTGCATGAGGTCCTTGTTATATATTTATAAGGTTTTCATATTAACAATCATTGTTTTGATGACAAAATGTAAAGATTTATGAGCACCTCATTTCTATGTCTTACTGGAAATCTGAAAATAGTCTTTTTATTTTTTATGAACATTAATGTAGTTGTGCAGATTAGTATGGTCAGGCTGCCTGTCTGAGCTGTCTGCATTCAGATGAACCTCAGTCAGATGAATGAGGGTATATCAGGCACACAGGAATTCAGTGCGGAAATGATGCACATACTTTAACGAAGTTTATCTTGAGGTTATTAAGGAATCCATTCCTGTTTCCTTTAAAATTAAAATCAAAAGTACTGTTCACTTCATGGATGGTAGAATTGGACCCAGTGTCCTCAATAGTTTCTACTACTGTAGTTTCCAAGCAGTACTATGCTTCTATAGTGACACAGAATTTTTAAGTAGTTTGAAACCAAAGGAAACTGTCACATCCTGAGTGACATCCTGTGTGCCATAGCAACATTCTTGCTGTTAAATGATGAGAAACTCAGCCAAGGGAATAGAATCCAATCCAGATAAAATGTATTTACCTAGTGAAAATCTTGTTGTAATGCATAAGTGATTTTCTGATGCTAAAATGCAAATCTAAAAACTATATCCAAGGGAACAGCAAGGTTAATTAAATTTATTGTCTGGAGAAAGCATAAAGGACATCTACTTAACAGTGATTTGATTTTAGTAAATTCAGGTTAGTGTGTGAGATTTTATTTTTAAAATGCTTGATTTTGAATATTTCCTTCCTTAAGTAATTATTTCATAAATGAATTTGTGGTCAGGGTTCCTAATTCAGTGCCTGATGTAGTCTGATTGTTATCTGGTCTTGTTCCTTATAAAATGCCTATAATTTTTAGGCAAAGTTTTGATCGGTATTTTCAGACAAGGTTAATAGTTTAGGATACTCCAGTTTTTTTGGGCACCATTAGATGTTGCACTTAAAAGGCCTGGCTTTTGGAAAGTGCTGGATACCCACCTCCCAGGCTTTTGCCTGTAGTTGGGCACCAAGGAATCAAGGCATTGAAAATTACTGGTCAGTTTGGAAAAACTTTGCTTTCTCTGTCTTGCCCTTTGTTAGGGGGTTGCATATAGCTGTGCTACCTCGGGAGCAGGCCAGAGAATGAACTATGAGTCTGAGGGTCATAATTACTGCCATACTTACTCCAGTGGAATGGTAACCTGTGGCAGTCCTTTACTACACACAGGGTGCATCTACACATACACTTTACTGTGGAGCTGTCTAATTAGCTCCTTAGGAAAGTGTCACTGTTTATACATGTGCCTGTATTACAGTGCAGTAAATTAATTAACTCTGCTGGAGGATTGTACTGTCCAGGACAAGTATAATATTATGACAAAATCTTTTAGTGTGCTGAAACATACATTTAGACCGATGGTGGCTGGGGCTGGCTGGGGCACAAGGGTGCCACAGTGTGGGACAAACTGTTAGGTGGGCAGCCCCTGCTCTGTAGCACCCTAAACTGCCACCCGGAGCCCAGGTTTGCCTCCCCCCTCCTCCCTCTGTTTCCTCTGCCAACCTGGGGCTGCTCCACCCTGACTCAAATGGCTGCAGTCCTAGGTGCACATTAGGATGCTATGCCCAGGAACAGCTCAGTTCAGCGTGAACAGTGCTGGAGTTTATTGCCATGTGCTAATTGCACGTGGAGATGTACTCACAGATTAGCTCTGATGCTGTGCTAGCTGGTAGGGCTGTGCAAAACTTCCGTCGCTGATTTGATTCGGCAGAGATTTGGCCCAATTCAGCGGCCAAATCTCCAAATCGAATCAGGAGACCCTTTAATCTCTCCAAATTGAATCAGAACCTTCCAAATCAATTTGGAGAGATTTGGAAAGATTTGACAATTTGGACATAGACACAGCTTTAAATATTTTTTCTACATACAGCAAAAGCAGTGTTATCCAGCACCTTACCAACTGGAAAGCTCCACTAACCGGCATCTGTCAATACAAATCTTCCTTTTGAGGGCCGCCACGAGCTGAGTTCTTTTCTTTTTTCACTTCACTACTTCTTCACTTCTTTGCCCCACGGCCTGGAGCAAAGCAGCCTGCGTGGGGCCCTCTCCCTGTCCCCCGGCACACTGATGCCAGGGAGTGCACAGGACTGTGCATATTTGATTAACTGGCATCCCTCATTCTCGTGGGATGCTGGATAACAGAGCTTTTGCTGTACCTCAAGGTACCAGGTGGCTTGTGAATGCTGAGATGCTGGGGCAGATGGAGCATCATATGGGGGGGGGGTTCCCCAGCATGCTCAGCAGCAGACCCAGAAGTGGACCAGAAGCACTTCCAGTCCACTTCCAGGTCCGCTGGGGAGCTTGTGGGGGACCCTTCCACCGCCCCCTGGCTTGGTGACTGGTGCCTCCTGAGTCTGGGGGGCACTCAGTGTCCCCCCGTGGGCACTGAGCTGTGGGGGGAGGCCGAGCTGAAGGGGGAGGAGCACAGGACAGAGCTGTGCACTCGGCAGTGGACCCAGAAGTGGACCGGAAATACGTCCAGTCCACTTCTGGCTTCATGCTGAGCACATGAGGGGGCGCCCCCATGCTCCTGTGGGACTCCGTCCGCCCCAGCATCACAGTGTTCATGAGCTGTGCCTGGTACCTTGAGGTATGTAGAAAAAACATTTAAAGCTGTGTCTATGGCTGAATCTCTGATTCTCTGAATCAGCATTGAATATTCAGATTCGGATTTGGCCGAATTGAATCAGGACAGTGGTACAAATCAATGAATCAAATCACTGTCCCCAATTCAGGCCAAGTCCAAATCTAATATAGCTCATTTTGCACGCCTCTACTAGCTGGCACAGTAAAGGGTGTGGTACCAAAAAAACTGTTTGACCATTTTCTACGTACTCTCTGCTCTCTTCCAATCTACCTATATGCTATAGAGAGAGAAGATGGGAAATTAGCTTAAGGAGATGTCTCTATCCATCTAAGCTGCCCCACCCTGCTGAATGCAGAGTAGCAATATAGGGACGAAAGGGGAATTTTAATCTCCCATGATCCTAAGTAGCCTGCATCAAAATGTTGCCTTCAGTCCTTAATTATGTGGTGTGGCACAGACTTTTCACCATAATTGGAAAAAGCTTGTTAAAAAAAATGTTTTAAGAGTTATGAAAATGCTGCCAGTTTGTCATGTGTGACCATGGTCACTCCTTGCCCAGTGCTGAGCTTATGAAAACAAGGAATACTATCCGCTGGCTGTTCGTTGAGCTCTCCTGTACGTTACTGTGGCTTAACTGCAAAAAGGTGACGATGTGGTGCTTTTAGAGTGCTGTAGGTTTGCTTTTGTTATATGCATCAAAAGTATACTGTGGATCTGAGATAAAAATTTGCCAACCGCAAGTGCCCTTTATTACATTGTAATGACACTCTCAGATGTTTGTAAATCACTGAGGATTTTGGCACCATGTTTTTGCACATCATAACAACTAGAGGTCCATATTGGATCAGCACTGATAGAAGGAAAATTTGCATTATCGGGAGTGCTGCCCAGTTGGGGAAGAGCACAGGACAGAGCTGCAGGTTGACTCGTCTGGAGGGTGCGGGGAATGGGAAAAGGGGTGGCTCCTGACACTGCATACCCCCCAGGGGAGGCATGGGGGGCATATTCCCCCTGGATTTGTGTGTGGGGTGAGGATGGGCTGCCCACTGTGGGCTCCGGGCTGAGGGCTGTGCTGGCCTATTCCTGGGGCAGGGCGGGGGAGAGGGGCTGGGACAGGGAATTTTGGTGTGGATCTAGACCACCCCATAGCCCCCTCCTAGTGCCACTGCTGCCTGCTCTGAGCATAGCCAACCCTCACCCTGCACACAAACAGTGGGGACACATGCTCCCCATGCCTCCCCGGGGGATGTGTGCAGCTGCAGGAGCCACCCCCACTCCCAGTGTCCCCAGGTGAGTTACCCACACCTCCGTCCTGTGCCTTGCCCCGCCCCAGCCCCATTCCCTCTTTCACTGTGGGGGCCTCAATCTGGGCCCCCCATGCTCCTCCCCCCCAACAGACTTACTGGTCAGATGCTGCTCTCCAAACTGCTGGGCTGCAGATCGGCTATTGGATCAGTATATGCCAATATGGCTGGTTAATAATTGGCCGTTGGTATCAGCCAAAAAAATCTTTATTGGTCCATACCTAATAGCAACATGGCCATTCCAGTTGTCTTCTCTTGAAAACTTTTCTTTAAAGGTATTGAGATGAATTCAGCTCTTACCAGCCCTCTGTTTCAGTAGAACTGCAGCAAATATAAGTCAGGGAAGAATTTGGGCCTGTAGGACCAGAGGAGAAGAGAATGGTCCATCAGGGACATGGTCATAGCACCTTGATTCTGCAGACTGTGGACTTGATTCTGTGGATTTGGGTGGTGTATGCTCAACCTATATAGATTTTCAAACGCATGTCAGCTTGTAGGGTTGCCAGAGGTCTTTATCTTCCCATTCACTGCCTGAGAATTGGCACATGATCCTTGGTCACTCTAGTAGTCACTAGTGTATCCCCTCTATTACGTGGGTAACATAGGTGTTAGCACATCAGCTTTAAGCTAGCTACCATGCAAAGGGAATTCTTAACTGGCCAGATGCAGCCAATGTCCAGCTTCTTTGTGCTACCTGAGTGGTTTGTGGCTCAGATTTACACACTGATACTGGCCATGCCACTTTATTCTTAGATTTAGCAGAATATATATAGAAGGTGGGGAATGGAGGGGGATTAATGTGGTAAGATTAAAATGTATATAATATTATAAAACAGTTGAAAACATAAAACTGAAAACCTTTCTTCCTAGAATTGGTTTAATAAATCACAACCTCAAAGAGCAAGCTTTAATAAACGTACCTTGTTATATATACTAATTTATTACTTTTGTTCTGTGTTCCAGTAGCTTGGTGTGCTGACTTGTGCCATAGCACATGTGTATGAATATGGAAGTACATATGCTGCATCTTTCTACCTGTTCAGCATCACTGGGTGAATCCTGTGTAATAAAGGAGAAGCATTATGTGAAATTAATTTAACCTTGCCCAAAACAGTAGGGGGTGATTTACTCCTGTCTCTATTATTTTGAAGTCAAATTTAATGAAGATGGATAAGACATGTTGACTCCTTTTCCTGAGTTAATTTACCAGCTTTTAAAACTGAACATATTAGTTAAGGGGGTGAGGGGGTGGGGGGGTTGTGTGCACATGCGCATGTGTGTAACATGAAATTATATCAGTATTGTTTACATTTCTGTTTTACATTGTATGATAAAACTGCGTGCCTTAAAACAGCTAGAGGATGCAAAGCATTTTGTTAGAACTATGTTTAAAAATACTTTAGTGAGGTATAAAGAAAAGTAAAAGGTGAGGGTAAAATAGCAGCTAGGCAGGAACTAATACATGTATTAATATACACTTTGCATGTGGTTTTGATTACTGTGCAAAAATCTGTAACAAATTATTTAGGATTACTATTCACATAACTGATACGAGCCCACAAATGCCAAGAAGTGAAAAACTAAGCTGCTGACTAGTACACGGATCCTACTCCCGTGCCTTGGGTCTTTGTGGGCATGTATCTGGGGTATGTCTGTGTACCTGTGGGAACTCCAATGTATTTTTTGTATATTTGTTTGATTTAAGGTTTTTTCTAATGCTTCATTAAAAGCATGTTTTGAAGAAGGAAGGGAATATGTCCCAGGGAGTTTGGATGATGGGGAGGAGGACAAAAGCATAACTGTTGAAGAGCCATGCACTTGATTCTTTCTGTTGTTGAATAAAGTCTGAAAGAAAAATGTAGTTCCAAATAGAGATGTCATTTACAGATCCAGCCCAAATGAACCAATCCAACTTGCAAGTGCAGCACAACTTCTCATTTGTAACATGAATCATGGTGAAAAATGACCCAGTATGCAATGTTTTTAGAACCTCCTCTCCAAAACAGCAAACCCATTGCATTCAGGAACCACCTTTCTAAAACATTTTATGCAGCTAGACAATGGGTTTGCTTTTTTTTTTTCTGAAGAGTATCAATGAACAACCAAAGTCCGACTCCCAAAGAAAAACATCATACAGAGAATAAATGCCAAGTCTTCCCGTTAAAATATATATATGAAAAGAGAACAAACAAAACTGTTCAGAAAGTTCAAGCAGCATGAAAATTAACCTATATGAACTTTCTCACTGGAGAAATACTTTTACAGCTACATAGGACTTTATGCCACATTTTAGGACACAAATGTCTAACTTCAGCATTTCTACCAGGCACTGTTGTAATGATATTATATCTGTGCATTTGCGTAGGGAGAGAATGCTATGTTAAAAAAAAATGTACCGTAAGATGTAACACAGGTACACATGATTTACTAAGGTTGTGGATAAACCTAAGAACAAACACCTCATGAAAACTCATGGATAATAGGAGTGTGATACAGACTGAGAATTCCATGTTCTTAAAGAAGGGTTTATCTTGTGCGTTCACACTCAGAGGTTACTGGCTTTGCTTTACCAGTTTATGCTGACCTCCTTATCAGGTTTCAATTTTTAAAATATTCCTTTAGACAAATACTTGCAGCTAATCTTGTGCTGGCCTTAAAATCTAATAAAAAGCACACATGAATAGCTGTTAATATAATGCGTACATATTTGTATTAACATGTACTATAATAGTAATATAATACATATTATTTGTATATAAATACGTTATTTAATTTGTAATATTCTTTTTTCAATATTGTAGATATGGTGTGGATAAGCACAGAACATTTGTATGTGGAGAGTATACATTTGACCATAAAAAATTCTCATTTGTGTTTCATAAGCAAATTCTTGATTTAAAAAAAAATGGCAACTTTCCATTGATTATGAAACCCTGTGAATCTAAGTAAAAAGATGATTGGACAATGTGAACAGTATGAAGCATACTATATTTTATTTTGTTCATTATTTCTTTAGATTAAAGGGGTTTGTTGGATTAAGTTACTCTTAGACTTTTTTATTTTCTCCTGCAAGCTGTTCTTTAATATCCCACACAGATGGGAATTGTTCTCATGATAAGCAGTGCATTTCCAGGGCGTGTAAATTTGTAATGAGTCCTAGTGAGTGGCTGGAATGCTAGGCCTGCCGTCACCTTTCATGAACCTATAAACCCAGGAACTAACTTTGCTACGCAGAGCACCATTATAAAGATATGTTTGTCCTTCCCTTTTTGAGAATATGGAGACTTTTTTTTATATAGTGCTTAGTTGCTTTTCCTTTAGAAAGAAACAACCAATCTGTGCTCTTAGGGGGCTCTGAAGATTAAAGAAAAACACTGTTCACTCTAATGTGAGGATTCTTTTAACTGACTGTTGTTAAAAACATGAATTAACATAATGAGCATGGGCAATCAAGGGTCCACTTATATGAATTCTGGGTAATGATCAAAACTAGTAAACAATTCCAGCAAAATAAACAAATAACTTTCTGTCAGTACATACTCAAACTGCTTTCCCTCCTTCAGTTAAGTGCAGTGAGATTTAAATTCATGCTTTTCTTATTAGAAGTTACAGAATAAAAATCTGGTGACGGGGTGGGCTCTTATTTTATTTATTTATTTTCCTCACCCTTTGTGGCTTTTTCAGAATAGTTCCTCAGTGTCTGTAGAAGCTGTTTTCAGGCATGCTGGTAAATGATTTAATATTTCAAGCGCTCACATTTTATTAAATTTAATTTTGTTTTTATTTCAGACCATAAAGAGACTGCTTTGAAACCATACCCTTTTGGCCAGATTTGACATAAATTACATCCAATCCTTATGATAAAAATAAAATAATCTGACTTGTGTGTGTGAGAGACTCCAAGGTTTAAGAAAATGTAGAGTGGCAGGATAGTATGCCCTACATTGTTGTAGGCTAATTTAATGCCACGTATTTTTAATGAAACATTTTGTCAGCGTATGGAATCTATAGCTTGATCAAAGCTATACACTAAGCATAATCAATGAAGGGTTAGCTCTAATATCTGAGGTATAATGGGATTTAGTCCAATTTTTACCAGGCAAGTAAAAATTCTTTCTTATCTATTATTGCAGAAATTTTAAGTTTTTTTTTGTCTTGCTTGTTAAATTTTGGTGTCATTTTTCCTATTTCCAATGCTATTCTTGAATCTGATTTTGTTAGAAAAAGTTCATATATCAGGTAATTTTAAATAACCTTTCATCGCAAGAAGACGTTATAATGAATAAATTAATATATATGTATATATTTATAGTGAGTACACTTTTACTGTTAGAGTTCAAAACAGGCCATTTGACTCTCCACTTTAAGGAGTGCCTTTTATTTTAATTTTGAAAATTGTTGTTTCTGTCAGATGTTTGCAAGTGATTGTATCAGTCTCCAAACTTTTCACTGGTATCTCAAGGACATGGCAGCAATAAAAGAAAAAAAGTCTTGTGCCCTTTTTTTTTTTCCAGTTAAAATTTTCAAACTAGTTTTAATTATTTGGGAAGCTTGAAATACTGAAAAAATAAGCCCAAATATAAATACTACTTCCACAGTAACAGGGAAAAGTACTGTATTTTCTTTCATAGAACATGCATACCCCTTCCAAACCAGGTGAGGGGATTTAGGTGCACATTATATGAGAACGATACAGGTCCCTAGGCGTCTGAAGATTTGATACCCATGGAGTGGTTGCAGTGTTCATTGCAGTGGCTCCCATATGTCCTGTCCCGTCCTACAACAATAAACAACACTCCATCCCCCTTGACTCAACTGCTCACCCCCCCCACACATACACGTTTCTTAACCAGAATTCATTTTGGGAAACTACCTGAAACAAGTGCAGATTGGAAGCCTTCACAATCATATAAGTTTTACTGTGCAGGTAGCAAAAAGTGATAGTTGCATCAAAACAGTTCCTCAGTGGGCCAGCACAAAAGGACGTGGCACCATGCAGAGCGGCATGTGCCTTTCCAGGGGGCTCCTGCCACTGTGTGCACCCTGGGGCAAGCATGGGGTGCGCATACCCCCCCCAGATTTGTGCATGGGATGGAGGTGGGCTGCATGCTGGGCTCTGTACCCCGCTGCTACTACCTCTGGACCTGTGCAGGATGCCACGTGCCTTCCACGGCTGGGTGGGCAGGGGACACAGTGCAGCCAGCACACGGAAGGCACGTGGCATCCCGTGTGACTCTGGAGGCAGCAGTAGTGGGGAGCAGAGCCCAGTGCGCAGCCCACCTCCATCCCACATACAGATTTGGGGGGCATGTGCCCCCCATGCCTCTCCTGGGGGTGCATGCAATGGTGGGAAGCTGTGTCCACCCACCTCCCCTCCCCTCCCCTTCCCTTCCCTTCCCTCCCCCAGTGCTCCTGGATGAGCCTCTCATGGCTCTGTCTCATGACCTGCCCTGGCCCTGTGGTCCCATTCACCCCAGCTGTGGTCCTGTACCTGTCCCATTCCCTCCCTCACTGTGGGGGCCTCAATCTTCCCCTCTTCTCCTCTCCTTCCCCCTCCCCCTCCCCCTCCCACAGACTTACCTGCTGGGCACTGTCTGTCTGTCTCATAGAATGAAACGACAGGAAAGGACCTGCGAGATCATCAAATCCAGTCCCCTGGCATGGACAGGAAGTTATTGGGCTCAGACAAACTCAACAAGGTGCTTGTCCAGTCTCACTCTGAGCACCTCCAAGGATGGTGACTGCACCACATCTGCTGGGAGTGTGTTCCAGATTTTGGTGGCCCTTTCAGAGAAGAAGTTTTTTCTTATGTCCAGCCTGAATTTACCTGCAATTAGCTTATGCCCATTTGTCCTTGTCCTCCCCTGAGGTGCCTTCCTGAAGAGCTGCTCCCCTAGATCCTGATGTTCACCCCTGGCATACTTGTAGGTAGATATCAAGTCACCTCTCAGCTTTCTCTTACTCAGACTGAACAGGCCCAGTTCCTGGAGTCTTTCCTCATAGGACTTATCCTTCATGCTTCTAAGCATATGGGTGACCCTTCTTTGTACCCTATCCAGCTTACCCACATCCTTCCTGAAGTGCCGTGCCCAGTGGTTTGTTACACATGTCTATACTGGCTAGCTTTTGAACCCTCATTTTTGAG
>NW_017728998.1:31301954-31302455 GCF_001723915.1 Gavialis gangeticus | reverse complement strand
TTGTACCCTATCCAGCTTACCCACATCCTTCCTGAAGTGCCGTGCCCAGACCCGGACACAGTACTTCAGCTGTGGTCTCACCAATGCCGAAGAGAGAGGGAGAAGCACCTCCCTGAACGTGTTGGCAATGCATCAGCTGATGCATGCCAGAGTTCTGTTTGCCCTGCTGGCAACCTCATTGCACTGTTCACTTAGGTTCATCTTCCAGTCTATCATGACCCCCAGGTCCCATTCAGATGCTGTGCCAGCCAGTCGACCACCACCAATTATGTAGTTATGGTGAAGGTTGGCCTACCCAGATGAAGAACCCTGCACTTCTCCCTGTTAAACCTCATCTGATTCCATTCAGCCCATAAATCCAGTCTGTCAAAGACATCCTGGATCTTTACCCTATCCTTTGGTGTGCCTGCGTTTCCCCACAGTCTGTGTCTGCATGTATGCGTGTATTAGCATGCGTCTGTCTGTGTGTCTGCCACTCCCAAGCTACAGCCTCCCCTCCCC
>NW_017728998.1:31291466-31301888 GCF_001723915.1 Gavialis gangeticus | reverse complement strand
GTGTGTCTGCCACTCCCAAGCTACAGCCTCCCCTCCCGCCCCCCCAGCCCTGCTGCTGGCCCTCACTTCTGACCCACAGTACCCCGCATCCTGCCAGTGCTTGCAGGGATCCCCCCTCCCCAGGCTCCAAACCCCACCACACACACCCACAGCCCCCCATATCTTCACAAATTCCCCCTACAAACCCCACCCTCACCTCCAACGATACAAATTACCTGCATAATTTTAAGTTTTTCTGCACATAATTTTAACTGTGATTAAAATCACAATTAATTGCAGCTAATTTTTGTAACTGTGAAACTAGTCATGATCTAATTTCTTAATTTTAACTGCTTTATATGGCTACCATAACTGATAAAACAGTGTTTAACAATTATTAAAGGTTTTGATGTTGTTTTAGTACATAGTCTGTTACCTATGTGTATGAAAAATTGACTGGTGGTACTTAAGGCTGTTTTGTTTTAAATTGGTGGCATGCAACCTGTCAGAGTTTGGAAACTTTTGCCTTAAATAATTAGAGTGTAAATCATTTTGATACATAAAACTATTAATAATCCATTTTCCTTCTGGAAAATTCAGAGATTTTGATGTTATAGCTTGTGAGATCCCAGCATCCAAGTTAAACGTGGCTTGTAAATAACTTTCACATTTATAGTAAAATGATTTATCTAAGCATATAGAGCAAAAATGTCTTCCTCTGGTTATGACTGAAGTTTGGGACCACATTCATCTGTGAATTAGTTTTGCAAATTACCTATGGAAGGGTCATGAATCAGGGGAGAAAAAGTAAGATGGAGGGTTGCTTTACTTTATACCCTTGTTTTAGTTGTTTTTTTCCCCTACTGCTGCTTTCCCCTTCTGTTCCCTCAGCATGCAGATTACATCTTCTTAAAGTGCTTTATGTCTCATTGTTAAAGCTAAATTATCTTTCCTTTTACACCTGTTTTATGACCTACTTAAACTTTCTTTCAGCCACTGATGAATTTAGTGTCACCCAAGTTCCTTCCTTATTAACAAATTTCTGTTCATTCCAGAAGCACAGAATCAAACCTTTTTACGACTTGAAGGATTGAGGACAATATGTATGAGCACTAAGTTTTACTTGAATAAACTTGAACTTATAAACTTGATCATATAACCAAGTGTATGAGAAGATTTATTTTTGACTACTCTCCATTTTTATTAATTCATTGTTCAGTGAAAATGCATTAAAATATTCAACATGCACCTAAATGAGCGGTGGACAATTACAGCTTCTGCATGTGCGTAGAACTGTTGTCCTGTATGCATGCTACCATCTTTCTTTTTATGTTTTAAGTACACTAGGGCATTTGCCAGTTATTCTTGGTGTGCTACAGTATTGGAAAGAACTAAAGCACCTCAAGTTGAGTGAAATATGCATTGTGGTCACAGCTTCCGAATGAACCTACTTATATGTATTATTTTGGAACACAGAATAATACGTCCATTTTTGCTAAAAACATAAATTTGTAACTAAGTAGGATTTAAGAAACAGGGCAGTGTACCTTGTTGAACAGGTTAAATCCCAAGCCTACCATTCTTGCATACTTTAGATGGTTTGGTAAGCAAAAATGGGGGAGGGAGATTATGACTGAAATAATGATTAATGATACCTACAGAAAAGTTCTCCTTTAACACAAGGCATACTTACCAGAGTCAAAGTGACATTTTTTTAATGCTGAGTGAAAAAAAAAAGTTGTATGGGTTTGTTGCAGTGCACTCAGGTGCCCTGCGCCTGAGAGCGGGGACTGCTCTGGGGAGACCCCTAGTGGCAGAAAGGGGGAGGTTTACCTGCCAGTCACTAGGGCTGCACAGGTGCTGGTTGCCGGGACAACTGGTAAAACCAGCTGACCAGGAAGGGGCAGGGCTTATCCCTTCTTAAGCCCAGGCAGGAGGCCAGGAAGGCAGTCCCTCTCCAGCAGCCATGGAAGTAGGGGCTCAGCCCAGACAGCCAGAGGGGAGGACCCTGGCCATGAGAATATCCCCTGGTCACTGCTGAAGTTGGTGGAGCCCTTCTTCCCCCACTCCCGCGCTCTCTAGTAGGGAGGAGATTTTTGTTTGACCAGACGGTCTAGTTTTTATGTTGTAGCCCAGGGGCTTTATGTTTTATGTTTACTGTTTTCACCAGAGGACTGGGCGAGGCTGTAGGGGTGGAGGAGGCCTCAGTAGGAGCTCCCCAGTAAGGTGGGGGTGTTCCTAGCGCCGCAGGGGGCACTGCATTTTGGGGGTGTCCTGACCCCGGCCCAGTGTGGGCGATTATTGGGAAGAGTTCAGCGTAGGGAGAAGCCCCAGTGGGGCATGAGACCCAGGAAAGGGGTCCGGGGCCAGGTAAGGCTGAGGCTGCCTGAGCCCTGAGGGCGAGAAGCGCGAGCAAGGCCCGAGTGTGGGCGGGGAGCGGGAGAAGTGTGAGACAGGCCCCAGTTGGGGCGAGAGCATGAGCGTGGAGGGACAGGCCCCAGTGGGGCACTGTCTGTACAGGAGAAGCCCCGGGAGGGGGCGAGCTTATTGAGGAGCCCCAGGAAGGGGCGGGCTTATTGAGGAGCCCCAGGAGGGGGCGTGTACATAGAGGCAAGGCCCCGGGGTGGGCTACAAGAGCCCGGGAGGAAGGCCCTAGTGCGGGCAGAGCCCCAGGGAGGGGCGTGCAGGCAAGAAGCCCAGTGAGAGCACAACGTTCAGGGGCCACCGACCCCAGCCCGGTGAAAGGGGCACAGTGGATTTAGGGGCCAGGCACGGCTAAGGCCACCTGAGCCCCAATTGCAAGGAGCACCAGTGTGGGCACCGGCAAGAAGCCCGGAGGGTGCTTGTGTTACGCCCCAGGGTGGGCACACAGGAATAGGCTATAGAGACGAGCCCCAGGGGAGGGCGATCCTATCGAGGCGGGCGCCCAGAGAGAAGCCGCGAGAGGGCCAGCGAGCGGGGGGGGCGCCAGTGAAGGGCGCCAGTTGCATGACAAACCCAGGGGCGCCCGAGGAAGGGCGTTGGTTGCCTGACAGGAAAAGGAGCCGCAGGTAGCGCCCCCTGTCATCAGGGCGCAGAAAAAATGGGCAGCCTCCCGCTGATTACAATCATCTTCTAATCAACTAAGATCAAGGCGTGGCAAGAGAGTTAGCAGGCGGTTGGCCCATTACAGGAGGGCGGAGCCACTCCCAGAAAGGCTCCAATATGGATACTCCTGTCACAGGGTTATTTAGTCATTATCAGTTCTGATCAGCAAATAAGAGATTGGAAGCAAGCCACTTCAGGGTATTGATCTATAGGGACTTAATGGACATTTACTTACCAGCGAGACCACTGAGTTGGGTAGCACCTAGTGTGACATTGTCTGAGAGGAAAAAAGTGGGAGTTCACCACATCTTGCTTACTGCAGCGATCATTTAATTAAACTCTTATTTATGTGCATTCACTTTTCAAAAGTCAAACATTGGTCCATTAACCCTCAGTACAAGTTTATGACAATATTTTATATTTGCACTTGGTAGCATAGTTTTTATCATCTGCTTATCGTACTAATCCCAGTGGGTGCACCTTTGTTTTTGTTTTTAGCACTCTCATTAGATTTTGCCATATAAGAAGATCAGAAATTCTGGTCCTGTAACATTTACCACATTTGCTTGAATATATGATGAGTTCTCCCCCCTCCCCCCAGCATGGGGAAGAAAGCCCCTTGTCTTATATTTGTAAATGAAGTGGAAGGGGAAGCAGGTGGCTACTGCGGCTCTGACTCTGGCCCTGAGTCTGGTTTGGAGCCAGAGCCAGACCCACAGAAACCTCCTGTCACCTCCATTTCCCCTCACTGCTTCTGCCACCCCCCAACCATACTGTCAGGTGCAGCTCAACTCTGGCTTAAGCTGGGGTCTCTCCCGAGCTGGATCATGTGGAAAGTCTTTCCCTTGGCCAGTCAGTTGGCAGTGCTGACACTGCTATGCCTCTAGGCAAGGGCTGAGCTTCCATGGGCTCTGCTCTGGGATGCAGCGGCCTGAGCAGCATCAGATAGTAAGTGGGAGGAAGGGGAAGATGCAGAGACTGGAAGGCATGGAGAGGGAGGGGCAGAGGCAGCGGGGAGCTGGGGGTTGCGGGCCCAGGTGGCAGCAGGGCAGGAAAGCTGCAGGGGAAAGAAGTGGTTGGGGCAGAGGACAAGGGGGCTACCTGACCTCTCCCCAGCCCCTGCTTTCCCAGCTGTAGCAGTGGGGGTGGGGAGGATTGAAGACAACTTCCAGATTCTATACCTGGAAAATTATAACAAATTTATAAATATTCCATATATAGAATCTAACAATTTGGGGGGGGGGCACGCATCTTGTATTTAGGATCGCCGGAAAAATAGACCCATTCATATAAGTCCTAAGATCTGTGAGTTTGGCACACAGGAAAATGAACTGAATTTGAAATATTATTTGGAATAATATTAGTTGTTCTGCCAGTCCCTAAATTAACAGTTTTACAGATACAAGGATTTGTAGATTCACACATCAACAAGTTTAGTAGTGTGTAGGGTCACGGCAGGGCGTACAAAGAAGAGAGAACATAATAAAATGGCGGAGGAATCCTTCTTGCCAACCAAGAGCCTCCCTGAATTGTGAACACAGAAACAGACTTATAGTTAACAGTGAGCTCAAACTTCCTTGTAAAATTGGATAACAACATTATTAGTATTATGCTTGATTATTTTATGTATACATCCCTCAAAATTTGTTCCTGTCACTTTACAGACATATAAAGCATGTCAGCAAACTGTGTTTTTAATGAAAAGCAGTAATTTAACATTTTTATAATAAAGAAAATGCATGATGTGACACAGAGGATGTTTGCTTTCGTTGATTAAAGGGTCAACATTTTAATCCAGGGTAATCAACCTCTGGGCTGTGGGCCAGATCCAGGCCACGGTGCTGTGCTGTCCAGCCTGTGGATCCTCATGGCTTCAGAAATTTGGCAGCAGGGGAGCAGTTGCACTGTTCCTCTGCTGCCAAATCTCTGGATCCATGGGGAGCCCTGAGCCCTGCATGCAGGGCTGGGCAAGGGTGACACCGAGCCCCAGCGTGAAATCTGGGTACATGGGAGGAGCAGATGAGCGGTGCTGGACTCCCAGGGTCCTGTCTTTGAATGCAGGTCAGGGAGGAAGTGGTGATGGGTCCCAGGGCCTGATCTGGCCCAAATACGGGCCCCATACCACTCAGCTGGTCCGCGAAGCTAAAAGGTTGCACATCACTGTTGTAATCAATAGGAAGTTAGGTACTTTATTGACAGTTCACTTTAACAGTCAGTAGTGATATAAATGAATAGTTACCTAGAACACTACGCTGTCTATAACTCACACACAAAGAATGGAGACCCTGAGTCCTCTCACTAAAATACTAGTGTTTAAAGAAGGGGACCCCCCTCCTACCCACCCAGCTGCCAGGAACCCACTTATTGGGGGGGCTCCAGGATCTGGGCTTTGCCTTAGGACTCCTAGTGGAGTTGGGATTAGGGAGCAGTCACTGTTGCTGTGGAGCCCAGATGAGGCGGGGGGCAGCACAGATCCCCGCCCTGCCCTGCCCTGCCCTGCCCTGGGGCTGTGGCCCTGGCCAGCTTGTAACCCAATGTTTGATTTTGGAACTTTATTATAAGGATGTTTTTAGAATAATTAACTATTACATGCCCAACTGGATAGCCAATTCCTTAAATTTCAGAAATTAGGATTTTTCTTATTTGTCCAAATTTAGTTCTGTGTACTTCAGACGCATTAGTTCAACTAAATTTAAATTAAAAGTTGTATGCAAGTTGCAGTTTTTTTAAAGGAAATCTCTGACATGTGAGGCATGATTGACAACACCCCCTTCTGAGTTTTAAAGTTTCCCAGGCTTATACATGCCCCTTTTTGGCAACTTCCCTTTCCATACAACAGAAGAATGCAAAATAAATAAATAAATACAACCAAGAAATGTTGTTATCACGAGGAAAGCTGAAAAAATATTCTGTTTGCTTGATGAAGTAGAGCATTCATTGTACACAACTCCCTGCATTTCCTCCAACTAGAGCTGGCTGAGAGGAGCGGAAACCCTTTTAGATTGTGATTACTCCCTTGCAAACTCTGTCCTTGAGCAGTACAAGGTAGGAATGTCAGGGAACATAGCAGATCAGATTAAGATGTTTGATAGGCTTCAGAGGGTGGGTGAGGATGTTTGCCCAGTGCTTGTTCATGCTATGCTTGCATCAGGCTATTGCTATTCATCTTGCTCTTCCAAGCATTACATTTACTCATAAACTGGGCCTTTCTTTTCCAATCCATAACTTCTGTTTTGATTACTTCACTCTTCTAAGTTTTTGAAATACAAAGACTTTCAGATTATTTAGCTGTGGAGAATGCAGATGCAGTGTTCAGTTGTGCACAGTAACTGGGTAAATGCATGCATGAAGGGCCACTACTCATGCAGTTACCTGGTTTTCAAATACAGTTAGGTTACATGACTTGTACACCTACAATGAATAAAAATAGGGCCCCATTATAATTACAAAATGTCTCAAATATCAAGGAAGATATTCTTTGCCAAGGTTAAAGTTTAATTTTGATTTGGTTACAGTGCAGCTAAATGTTTGCTTCAAGGCGGAAGAGCCAGATAAGTACTTTGTTTCATAAAATGCTGAAGGGACATGTAATACACATATCTATAAGTGAGACATGACATGAAGCACACAGATAGTAAATTTGGAATAGTTCTGGGAGTTAAGAATTTACATGTCTTTATTAATTATTAGATGTTATTAGTAAGTGACTAAGGAACTGGGAAGCTCTAAGCGTTCTTTTGAAGTAGTGTACCCAAATTAGACTAAATAAATAAATAAATCCAAAAATGTCTGGAAATGTCTGCTCTAATGAATTTTCTAAATACACAAATCACACTTATTAAAGCAGTGGATCTTTTAACTGTAAAAATATTATTACTGCTACACTGGGGAAATCCATTCAGAATTATAAAATATTTGGAAACAGTCTCTATGTTTTATTTCAGTGGAAAGGTTGGAAGTTTAATATGATGAAAAAAGTGGGCTTTGGAATAATGTTTTAAAAGCCAGCTATCCCCCTCTTTTTTTTGTATGTGCACCAGTTTTCAATAAGAAGTGTGTTCCCCTTTTAGCCTTGTTTAAAATAAACTACATGTATAACAAGATGTTGAAATTTATTTACAGTATGTTAGCACTGAGGCCAGGTTGTTAAGGGGTCATAAAAAATATTAGTTTCCACTTTATGATGGCAGGGTTGGTTTTTCTTCAAATTAAATTTGACGCTATGGAGGGAAAGGGGAATACATTGTGATATATAAAACTTTCTCCCCTTCATTTTAATTTCTTTCACTTTAATGCAGCTAACAAATCCTGTCTTTCAAGAGCAGAAAGAAAAAAGCTCTACTGGAGAATTTCTCTTGACTTCCCTAATAAAATTTGGTAGTAAAAAATTGTGTAGCATTTACTTGTGATGAGGCCTGCAGCCTTTGCTCACATGGGTAGTTGCATGCAATTATGTGGAACTATTCACATGAATAAGGATGCAGGATTAGGTGCTGGATTCCCAGTGTATATTCTGCTGTCTTTCAGTCCTACTTTTTCTTGTCCTTTTTTATATATTTCACTCATATATTTCAGACCACTTGTGTATTTCCTTGCCAAATATACTGGACTGTGTATAAGCAAGACAAAGTCTTTCTATTAGTATTTTAGAGGCAGTACCAAGTAGTATATTGTTTTATTATTAAAATATGGCTTATGAACCAGAAATGATCATAGATGCAAATTTATACTCTGCACATTTTTTTTCTTAATAAGAATATGTATATTTTTGTCTGGGGAGAAAGCAGTATTAAAATGAGAGCGCCCGGGGAGTATTACCACACACACGAGAAAGAGCCATAGCAAGCTATTTGCCAGGGAAGAGAACTCCTGTGAACAATTCTTTAAAACCTGTAGTTGCTTAGAAAAGCTTGTGAAAATCTTGATGTTCAACCAGCAAGGGCCTGATCCTGCTCCCATTTTGCAGATCTGCAGCTCTCAGTGGGTGCATGGTCAGTCCCTGTGGTTACAGCTAAATCGCTGACATCTCTGCATAGTTATGCATTTGGAGATATTTTTTTTTCTGTTTGGGACTAGCATTAAGAGGGAGAGGGGAAATAACTCCACTCACCAGATGGGTTTTTCCAAGCTCTCATTGCTCTAATTAAAATGGCTGGTCAGGAAAAACGTTCCCTTTTTTCTTTTTCCTGTGCTACCTACTCTGGAAACATAGCTGACCAGTTTTTAAAAATGTCCAAGTTTGAAGGATTAGCAGTAAAACCCAGTATATTTTATTAGGCTGAAGTGTAGAAATCTGGTTGAGGATTTATTTTTTTCAGTGATGATTAATAGCTTTCAATGATGAATGGGGCATTTATAAAAAGTGAACATGCTAAATGAAGTGCTTGGTGTGGTGAACTTGCCCTTCTGCTGAAACTTATTGTTGCTTATATGCACTTTTTAAACACAGTACAGGGAAGCCTACTTGTAAGAATTCATAGTATCATAGTGCTAAGGGTCAGAAGGGACCTAAACAGATTATCAGGTCCGACCCCCTGCCCCAGGGAGGAACGAGTGCTGGGGTCATAACACCCCAGCCAGATATCTATCCAGCCTCCTCTTGAAGACCCCCAAGGTCGGAGAGAGCATCACCTCCCTTGGGAGTCCATTCCAGAGCCTGGCAGCCCTAACCATGAAGTAATGCTTCATGATGTCCAGCCTGAACCCTCTTTCTAACAAATTGTGTCTGTTATTCTTAGTAACCCCCGGTGGTGCCTGGGGGAACAAAGCTTGCCCAATTTCTGCTGGCCCTTCTGCTGAGTTTGTAAACAGCCACCAGATCCCCTCTCAGCCTTCTCTTGTGGAGGCTGAACAGGTTCAGGCCCTTTAGCCTCTCTTCATAAGGGCTGTCCTGCTGCCCCTTGATTATGTGGGTGGCCCTCCTCTGGACCCTCTCAATGCTGTCCACATCCCTCTTGAAGTGCGGCGCCCAGAACTGGACACACTACTCCAACTGTGGCCTGACCAATGCCGCATAGAGGGGAAGGATCACCTTCCTGGACCTGTTTGTGATGCATCTGTGGATGCACGGCAAGGTGCAGTTAGCCTTACTGCCCACTTACTCACGTTGGTGGCTCATGTTCACCCTAGCATCAACAATGACTCCAACATCCCTTTCTGCCACTGTGTTGACAAGAAGGGTGTTCCCCAGCCTATAGGTGTGTTGCTGGTTCCTTCTCCCTAGATGCAGCACCTTGCACTTGTCTGTGTTGAATTATGCAGTAAGATGATAAAACGTTTACAGAATATATTTGATATGTATCAAATCATTTTACATCACTTGCTGTGATAATTACCACTGTTCACACAAATAGATGGATTTTCATCCCTTTGATTACTATGACACTCTTCATTAGATTTCTTGTTAAAAAAACCCCAAAAGTTTTCGAGAAAAACCAAACTCTTCATTCTTAAAATGAATCTTCAAGTGTTATAATGAGCAAATCTTAGGGTGGGAGGAGGCTAGGTGTGGAAATCATGTATTGTATTTAGTGCTTGTGACAGATGGCACCCAGAAAACCACAGGGGATCATAGTAGGCAAATAGCTATAAAAAGAAAATATTTATGGGGATGGTATGATGAACTGTTCTTACCCTGAATAGTTAGTGTTCTATTCTGAAAAAGAGAGAGAAGTTAAGAATATTTACTCTTTACAGCATAAAAAATTTGGAGGGATGTGGCGTATTGACATGACCTTACCAGGCCTGAACTTTTGCTTTGTTTGCTTTCTAGCATCATGTGAGATTGAATACTCCATATCTTTCTAAGTAAGTCAGAAAAGATCAATACTGAATATGGAGATACTGAGTAGCAATTATAGTAAGGAATTATCATCCCAATGTAGAGTGTAGTTTAGGGTTATTTGTCAAGCACAGCATGGTTGCGCTACGGCATATATGTGTTGAACTGAGGCCCAGAACATCAGTCAGAAGCTCTTATAACCTACATAAGCGATGCTGCAATGGACAACATCCCTGTCTGTCCTTATGCAACTTCTAGCTGCACATTTTCATTCTCTTCTGGTTGGGCCACTGTTCACACCATGGAAGTTTATGTAAATCCCATATTTATCTGAATAGAAGACAATCCTAAATGTAAGGTGGCCCCCCATAATTAGATCTACACATAGAAAATTTATAGATTTATTATAATTTTCCATGTATGGGATCTAATTATTGGAGGATCTTCTTAAATTCACCTCCCACACCACTGCAGGGTGTGGGGAGAAAGGTAATGAGGGGGGCAGCGGTGGAGCAGGTCGTGGAGGACAGACAGTGGGGAAGGCAGTAGAGGGGGAATGTGGTAGGGCAGGTTGG
>NW_017728998.1:31286234-31286466 GCF_001723915.1 Gavialis gangeticus | reverse complement strand
AAAGGGGTATGGGGGAGCAGATCGAGGTCCCCACAGTGAGGGGTAGTAATGTGGCAGGCAGTGGGAGATGGTGGGGGCAGGTGGTAGGGGGCAGGCAGCTTACCCTCTGCTGCCTCTCCCCCCACTTACTCCCCATTGTGTCTGCCCCCCACCTTGCTTCCTCAGGCTGCCCCAATTCTCCCTTCCCCCAACATAGGGAGATGCATGTCATTATCCTGTTCCCAAGGAAATG
>NW_017728998.1:31280894-31281234 GCF_001723915.1 Gavialis gangeticus | reverse complement strand
CCAAGCCACCTCTGCCACATGCAGCCTCAGGTTTCACCGCCAGTTCCTCCAATTTCCCCTTCCAAAGGCTCTCCCTCTGCCTGCCCCTCCACCCCTCTCATCTGTGCAGCGCTAGCTCCCCACTGCTGCTATGGGGCCTGGCTGGAAAAACAGTGCCGGCTCTGCACCGGTGTTACAGGGCCAGGCTTGAGCCATGCTCCATGCCCCAGGCTGCTGCAGGGACAGTGTGTGCCAGTGGGGAACAAAGATAAGGAGTTAGGGTTAGGAAGCAGAGTGAGAGGGAGAAGCGGGGCCAGGGGGGACACTGGGGGCTGCAAGGTGGATAAAAAGCTTGCTGGAT
>NW_017728998.1:31279380-31280806 GCF_001723915.1 Gavialis gangeticus | reverse complement strand
GGTTTTTTTCCCCCAGTTTCACCCAAGCTGCTGTATGAGAGACTTTTTAAACCCTTTTCTTCTAATTGTGTAAATATGGTAGTTTTCTAGCAGGTTCCCTTTTGTATACATCATCAATCCATACTGGATGTTGACCTTCAGTATACATGTTAGAAGCTTCAGGGCAAGACCACTGCCAGTAAATTATTTTATTAGGTGTCCTGTTTATAGAGAAATTTTATAGTCTGAATGTACAAATAGTGCTCTTTCCTGTCTCTTTTTCACTGGAGAAGCAAAACACATAATAAATCTGACTTTGTGTAACTCTGCATTCCTTGTGCACCTTGGGGAAAAAGGGGGACACATATTGAACTTTACAAATTTCAATTTCATTTTGAATATTTTTTGTTGTTGTGTTCCTCTTGCATTTATGAACATAGGCCTGCCTGGCTGTCCATGTAATACCTACCATCCCCTAGGTGTTAAACAAATACTCTTTAACCCAAGCCATGAAGCATCTGCATTTCAAATATATAATACTGAATTCACAGGTGATATAAAATGTGGTTTGA
The DNA here is from genome assembly GCF_001723915.1 of Gavialis gangeticus. Lineage (NCBI taxonomy): Eukaryota > Metazoa > Chordata > Crocodylia > Gavialidae > Gavialis > Gavialis gangeticus. The sequence goes on along the minus strand of NW_017728998.1, from coordinate 31,280,255 downwards.
GAAACATGTTAGGGTGTGAAAGTTGAAGAAACTTTTATGTAGGTCTGGAAGAAGATACAAGAAGTTGTGTGTATGGCACCATAGAGTACACCTTTGAGTCAACTATTTTTCTGCTTCCTCTCATCTTTTTCTGCTCTTTGGCAGGTGACTTACAGTGCTTGTAATTGGGTTGTAAGACACCTTTATGTCACCTGCAAATCTGGCTTATAGAGTTGAAATCCTGTTTGGGGTTTTATTAATTCCCTTTTTTTCTTTCCTGTCAAATGAATGCATGCATTTTCAACAGTTAATTCTCTATTTCTTCTGGTAACACTCTGTATAAAATAAAATTATTTAAGCCTTTTGTTACTGAAATAAAATATATGGTTTTACTAGCCATGTGCGTAATGCCACTTTAAACCCTTTTGTTTCACTTGACCCTTAAAACAGCTGTTTGCTCAAAGTCATTATATTTATGTAAGAATGCTCAGATACTATGGTGACAATTGCTTAGAAATGTATATAATAACGCATATAGTCTGCCTCTTTGTGTTGCATAGCTCTGCTAGACTTCATGTGTCTCTGTACAGATTAGCTTATTTCTTTTCCAACCTGCCTCCTTTTGTATAAATGTGTTCTGCTCTCTCATCCTTATCTCTCTGAACTGCATTCTGCACTTTCATCCCCCACTTGAGCAGTCTGGTTTATGCTGTTAAGGGGAGCTTGGCTTACTCTTTCCCGAGGGGATTGGAGTAGTATGGCACCTCTAACACACTCCACCCTGAAATGCAGACCATTCATTTCCAATTGAGACAAATTGAAGATGATGTCTCTCGGGATGTGCTGTGTTTCAGTGAGTAGCTCTGTGCCAAACAGCAAGGGCAGTTTCCAAGTCT
>NW_017728998.1:31268755-31279369 GCF_001723915.1 Gavialis gangeticus | reverse complement strand
GTAGCTCTGTGCCAAACAGCAAGGGCAGTTTCCAAGTCTGTGGGATGGGTTCCCCTGGGTGGGGGCATATGTCTGCCAGACTAGTCTGGGAGCATGGGGCAGAGAAAAGAGGAACTTGGGGAAAGGAAAGCTGTACTACTCTCTTCTTTCCTATAAACTGCATTCCTGTTGCTGAGAGAGAAGAAATGGTGGCTCACTGAGCTGCCTTGCTTCCCTCTCTGTTTCTGCTGTGGTTCATAATGGCATCAGCTCATGCCTACAGGGCTGCAGGCTAAGGCAGCATCAGCCTCCTGCAAGCTACTCTGCTGCTTGCGGTCACCTCAGCCAGAATGCATGAAGCTGCCCCTTCCCACCCTGAGGAGGAAGGCAGTTAAAGATGAGACTGGAAAACAAGGGAAAGACTGGAAAACAAGAAAATATGGTAGAAACAAAACTAAGACAGAGGAAACAAGCAGAACAAACAGCTGAAGAGAGGTGATTAGAGAGCAAGAGAAGAACACAAAAAGGTAGCATCTGTGCCAGGCCATGGCACAAGGAGATGGGGCCCCATCTGCTAGCATGTCACCAAGTGGTTTCCAACTGAAAAGTTTGGGAACCACTGAGCTGGGTATGTGGCAAAGACTCCAGTAAAACTTGGCTTTGAATTCAGACAGCCATAGGGTTGCACAGCCTTGAAGTCTCCCCCCACACGCCCATCACTACCCCCTGCGTACTGGAAATGTTGCTGTGGGGGGAACCCAGGGTCTCTGGATAACTGCCAGGTGATGGAGCGATGGGAGAGGTCGCGAGGGGTCCTCGTTCCTCCTGCTCTATTGCAGCTGCTCTGCAATCAGAGGACCTGAATGTACTTAGATGTGGGGCCTTGGTTCTCCGGCCTCGCTGGCTGTGTAAAATCTGGGGTAGAGACTAGAAGTGGGTTAAAAACTTTCTCAGTCAACAATAGTATAAAAGGAATGAGAGGAAGAGACAGTCAGATGTGAACTAGTGTCACTTCGAGGAGGAACTGAAGAGGGGAGTGGGAGTGGCACAGTCACAGTGAGCGTGGCAGAGGTCTCGCACAGACGGTCTAGAATTTCTTTCTATGACATTGTAAAGATAATATTTTTAAGGATGAAACCCAATAAACTCTGATTGCAGACTTCACCCCCTTGAATTTTCATTAGAACACTTTCATCTGGAGTCCCTTTTGCTTTGGCACGCCAAGAAAATGACTTTCCGTTGCTTGTCCCAGGGATTTCTGCTGTTCCATGTTTCTCTGAAGTACAGTGTAGATCCAGGAAGCTACATACATAGCCTCTCTCATGTCTGATTCTAAATGCAACAATGTGAGGAAGTGGCCATTGACACACATCAACCTATTTGACACCAATTCCAGGTACCTTGATTTTTCACAGATTAAGCACCAATTTTTTAACTAAAAAGAAAAACTTATAGGGCTTTCTTTTCAATTCAAAATTGTTTTTCTGTTATCTTCAGATTTTTAAAAATCATGTTGGAATGAAAGATACAACCCCCACAAATACAGAATCACAAATATAGGTCCCATTTTAAGCATTGTAATTCTAATGCATTCTATGTGTAAAATGTTGATCCTGAGTGGAAACAGAAATGTTGAATGCATTTTATTATACCATATACTTATATTTATTTACATAGTAGATTTTGATGGGAAATATATGTCTCCAGTGGAGACTATGAATTAGAACTACAAAGACTAAATATGAGCAGTGGGAATAAATGTGCAATGGCTTGTGATTCAGGTGTATGGACTGTAGCGTACAGTGTGATTAGCCTGTACAAATGGCCTACAGCCTTTCTCTTACTCAGATATGAGATTTTTTATTTAGAATGGCTCTTTTATCTTGTTGCAGTTACATTAAGTTTCATTGTAATGTTTTTAGACCAAGGCCTGTTAGCTGTGCACAGATTTACAGTGGAAGTTTAAGCTAATGGATACTTATCAGACAGGCTGTATTTGGTGATCGTCCATCATTTGCTCATTAAACAGTGTATCTAAGTGATTCTCATTTCCTCCCTGCCATGTCTGGAAAGGAGGAAACTAGACACATTACGCTGGAATATTAATGTCCTGGAGGATTTAGTCACCCATAATTAGATCTTCTTTGCATAAACCTGCTAGTGCTACCTTATTCTGTTGTTTATCTTCTCCTCCTTAGTTGTCTTCAACTGGTCCTTTATTTCTTTGTGTTTTTTGATTTTCTGTATAATTCAGTCTTCCTTCTTCCTTTTTTTCTTGACCTAGAGAGCATAGCAGTCTGGGTTTTCCCTCTACCCCCCTTTCTTCCCACAGAAAGGCTGACTTTGCCAGCAAAAAATGTATACTCTGCCAAGTCCTGTTACTGACTTTGGAGAAAAGCAGCTAGAGAACTTGTGCGAATTTAGGCTCTGAACTAGCTAAATAAGCCATGTCAGTAAACCCTCTTGTCTTATTCCCTGGTCTGCTGGCCCATGAAAGGACTGACATATAATGGTCCTATTTAGATTGGAGAAAAATCCTGGCCATGGGCCACCACTCCCTGAGTCCCGTATGTGAGGGGAGGAGGACAAGAATGCTGTTCTGCTGACACACTCAGAAAACTAAAAGCAGTTTAGAAACACTCAGATGGGAACTTGTAGCTTTCAAGTATTCTACATAGTATTTTCATGGCATTCTGTGCGCTGGAGTCTGGGCAAGAAGTGCACTGTTCACTCTCAAAAATGGGTTTTGTTTCCAGATGCTTCTTCCAACTAGAAAGAAAGAAGACAATTTATGACTAATGCTAGGTAGCAAGAGGCAGTGCAGGCATACAAGAGGTCTAGCAAGCAGACCTGGCAACAGTAGGGTATCTAAGCAGTTGTTTTGGAGTGGGTTAACTGGGTCAAATTACTGGTGAAAACATGGCTGGTTGTCTAATTTGGAGCCTTTTTTTTATCCCTCTGCATGTAACTGCTGAACTGGCAGGTGGATTTACCTGTAGGGTAAGGCAAACTGAAAAACCAGGTAAATCCAAAAGAATTTTTTAGGGTTGTTGGTTGTAGCTGTGTTGGTCTAAGGACATAGGCAGGCAAGGTTCTTTGGGTAGATGTGATATCTTTCATTAGGCCAACTAAATAGTTGTTAAAAATGTTCTTTAGAAGCTTTTGGGCACAAACACCCTTCTTCAGGCATAGGGAGAGTCTGACTCAGAGCTGTTGTTTCAGTCTCTCTGAGGACTGAGAAAATATCACATCCTTTTTCAACAGGGTCAGGTAGTGAACCATTAAAGGCATTTAAACCCCTTGTGTTTTGTGGTCCTGCTGGGCCAAGCAGGTGGAAACCAATTTCTTTTCCGTCTTGTTATCATTCTAAGCTCTGATTGCCTTCAGTGGCAATTAATGACTTAAATGAAAGCTGATGATACTCAGTATTTCACAGGATCGGGACCAGTGTAAGGAATTTTATGCTGAAGCAATTCTGTATCAGTTTGCTGGTCACTACATGGCAGTGGAGTGAGTGCCATTGGACCACTTCTTGTATAATTGCGTATTGGTTTGGAGGCTTATGATTTCATCTGATCTCTTTCTAAAGACAATCTGTCACTGAGGAGGACCTGTAGGTGATTAGCACAGGATATAGAAGCTCACGGCACTCAAGAATTTGAGATGGAGGCTAAAAGCAATGAACAAAAATAAAGAGGACATGAGAACCACTCGAGCTTCAGAGAAGGGATGATGACTTGAACCTAAGAATACCCATATCTAGGTATGGGAAAATATGCAATTATTGTATGAGTTGACTTATAAAAAATGGCCTTGGCTTGGAAAAGAGGTAAATATCTGGATCTTGTCTCATACATTACAGGCTAATATACAATCAGTATCAATCATGTGTTTAGTGGCTTACATGTGAGAACACATCCTAATTTAAGCAAACAAAATCAACCAAACCAACTATCTAAACACTATCTTGGGCATTTTTGCACTCCTTGGTTGTTTTTACATGTGCTCTGGGGGTGTGTGGAGGGAGGGGCGACTTTAATTAGAGTGGCTCTCAGATCCGCTCTAATTAAAGCGCCTGGAACATCTCGTGTATCAGCATCCCCGTGCTTCAAAGTGGTGGCTGGGGCGTTTTATCTAGAATGAGCTTTAGTTAAAGCGCCTTATCGCCATTTTGAAGTGTAGGTGGGGATGCTGATACAGAGGATGCAGAATTTGGACGATTAATTGAGTCTGCTCTGACATACTGTAATTACAGTGCATTGGAGCAGCCTCCTGACTTATGTACAGGCAGACCTTTAGATTATTTCATCTTCATTGGCTTCAGATATATTATTCATATGAAACAAAATGGCCATGGTATTTTACGTCACCAATACCAAACATTACTTTTTACAGTGGTCCAAACTCATGAAAGTTTCCCTCTTCGTGTACGAACTTAAAATTGAACATGTACTTAAATGCTTTGCAAAATGGAGGCCAGTAATAATTGTTTTTGTCATTGCATTTTGATACTTAGAATATGATAGCATGTTTATGCTAGAGAAAATATTAATGCAGTCCTATTAAATCAGTAGTTCTCCTCCTCGTCCTCCCCACTTTAAGTCTGTATAACAGGATAAGGAGTATGCATGTATGATCTTAGCTACTAAAGGGCTGTTGCTCATTCATAAGGTTTGATTGCATCTGGAAATCAACATTTGGTTCAGAAGTGTCTTCTTTTGATAAGGTTAAGTTCTTTCCTGGGAGTGATAAAGTGTTAAATAAGCACTATGACTATGAATAGAGTTCAGGTAATGGTGCGCCCATAAATAGATTTTCAGATTCACAGGGGAATGTATGCTGAATTTTTTTAGAAGTTTCTTTGAGCACTGAGAACCAAAATGCTTGAGTCTCCAGTACCAGTGACCTAGCAATTAAATAAATATCCTCTGAGAACATCTGAGATAAGCTGGCAAAATGTAAATATTTGGATTTGTATAAGGAGCAACTTGTTGAAGTGTTACTTTTGTCCACAATTCCCAGCTGCGGTCCATGGAGAGGAGGGGCTTCAGGGATCTGGTTGTGGCCCCTTGATTCAGGGCACCCTGTCTCCACTGAGGAAGTCAGAGCAGAAGGGAGACCTCCCCAAAAGGAACTGGCACAAGCTCCACTTGTGCCAGCAGAGAATTTGGTGTAGCAGAATTCAGCCCTGTCCCTTCGCCTGCATTCCACAACTTGTCCAGGACGTGCCCCCCTTTGTCTTTACGTCCGATGGAGGGAACAGCTGGCATATGGAGGAGCTGTGCCTCTTATGTGGAATTCTTCACTTGTGCAGCACAAAGTGGCCTTAGTAAATTGGAGAATCTGACCCTTTGAGTTGATCAGAGGAGAATTTTCTGCATATGCTTGGGCAAGGCCATTTTCATAGCTGTTTGTATGAAACTCATTCAAAGGCATTTTCTTTTCAGGTGTTTCAACTTTATAGTGGCTTCCCAGACAAACTTCATAAAAGGGACACTGTCATTATAGAAATTATACTGTTCTGCAAAAGTCTTGCACTGCCATAGTTACCAGTAACATCCAAGATGAATATACCTGAAGGGTTAAATTAAAGGAAGTTTTTGTTTCTAACTGATTTATTTAATTAATTGGAATATATTCGGAGTATACAATCTGTCACCCTCTCACCTGTGCAATCAGTCAGTTTCTACTGCTATTCATTTACATAGCAACAGAAGAGACAAACTCTGAATGGTATGAAAATGTAGTTGTAAGGCCCACCACAAACTTAGGGAAGGGTTTATTCATTTGAAACTATTACCTGCAATGAACTCAACCTGGGATCTGAAAATTGTGCATCACCACCAATAAGGTACTTCACTTGGAACTTGACTGACATCTTTGCTAATGATGCATGAAGCTTACTCTCCTCTAGCATTCAGCTTGCTCTCCTTTGGCTATATTGGCTCAGAATTACTAATAGGAGTGATTTTTTTAAAAACTTCTAAGTAGTGATTTAGTGTAAGAGATGAGGTATGTGAGTGGAAATGGAGGAACTTTTCTCAAGAAACTTTTCTGGTTATAGCCATAGTTCTGTTGTCCATCCCTGAGACACCAAGATCATTTAAGGCATCTCAAATTGAGAAAAAAATCTTTAGTTGCTTATTAAAATCTTGTCTTTTCTCCTAAATCTTGTCTTTTTCCTTTAATATTTTCAGGCTCTACAGTGTTTCAAGTACTTATACAGCTTTTGGTCAGGTATCAGTGGTTGAGCAGTGACTGCATCCTGCTAGGGATGAACAATAATACTGTATATTTCTGTTTGCATTACTCAACAGTGATTAAATAGTACGTGTGGAAGTGTCTAGTCCTTGGCTTTGGCTAATTATGATTTTGTTTATTGCATCTCGGAAAACACATTTTCCTGTTAATGATAATGACAACTTTTCTGCTAAGGATTTTTTTTTCGTTTTTACCACCAAAGCATGCAGCAAATGTGAAATACTTCACTGTAAAAGTTGTACCATTTTTAAGATTGTCAAGATGAATTAATAAAGTATCTCTGTTTACAGTTTGGTGTAATTCAGAGGCATTTGTGACAGCCTTTAATATATGAACCAGTCAGCCATCTGCACAACATACTTAGTGGATATTTCTAATATACTATATAACATTCACCAATGTACTCTTCAGTATTTACATTCTTTTGGCCAAGTGAGATCTCTGCAGATCCCCTATATTGTAGAGTAGCATATTTTGAAAGTGACCATGGGAGATTGTATCCCATCCTGCACTCTTTGTTATGCTACTGTTATTCAAATAAAAATATTAACTTTTTACAACAAAATAAATTACTAAAATGTAACACTAATGCTTTAAGATAAAAACTAGAAAAAGTTAAATGGACTTCAAAGACTATGGAAAATACTTGAAGTAGTAACATAACATGTAAGTGCAAACAGAAACCAACTAAAGATCTCCCTAATTAAAAGTATTATGCTATTTTTTTTTCCTGGTTCACTGCCATCAGTGGTAAGCTCAGCAATCAAACCTGTGGCCTGACCTGCTATTTGCTTCTTGGCAGTGACAGCTGATCTGTTAAACAAAATATTTAACCTGTAGTCCACTCACTAGATGTTCTGTGGACTTCACCATCACCCCAACCAAAGCTACCATGCAGATTGCCTTAACCGACAGGGCACATTTCTTGAGTGTGCGCTCCACATAAAATCAATGAGAGGCACATGCACCAAAAGGCAAATTTTAGCCTTCGGTGTTCAAGTATTAAAGTTTAGTTTAAGAAATATAAGCATTCATCTCTTGATTTGAAATTTTTATGCTTGAATATTTGTTGTCACAGTTCAGGTTAAAAATGTTCATTGAATATTTTGTTCTTACATAATGATTTATATCTAGCAATTTAGAAAGGCCAGTGAGTAAAATCTTATAACAGCTGTCTGAGGAAATTATTATTCCTATTTCTGGGAGAGGGGAAGTGAAGCACAGGTTGGTTAGATAACTTCTTGCCTAAAGTTATGCTAAAAGCCACAGCAATCCTGGGAAAATAACCGGCTTTCCCAACTGTAATTTCTGTGCCGTAACCTCTTGTCTGCTTTTCCCTTCTTAAATGCCACAGTTCATGCCACAAATTATGAATAAAGCAGATAGTTAAATAGTAGAGGCTTGCTAATAGTCCTGGCATGCCAGATAAATAGTGTTATTTTTAATGTTTTGTGTAGCATTTTGTCTTATCCTTGGTTTGTCATCCCTTGGTGCTTGATTAATATAGAGTGCAATTTTTGCAAACAAAAGGGCATATGAATAACCAGAGTGTTTGCAGGATCAGGCTTACTGCAATTTCTTTGGGCAAAGGACCTGTCTTTCTAATTGTCGGTTAGGCCCCATGCATTCTTATGGTGCTGCAGAAATAGTAACAATAATTCCTATAGTAAGAATCCCATTTAAGGGAAGTAGACTAGCCATGCCAGCCTTTCTGTTGCACTATCTATAGTGTTCCTGCATCCACAGCAAGCACCCATTTCAAACAGTGTGATGTGATCTGGTGTCTTTTTTTCTTATTGCCCCTGCCAGTTGCCTTATTGTTGAAGAGGCCAATTTGAACTCCTGTTTGGCTGGATAAAGAAAACCCGTTCAGTTGCACAGTAGTCAAATACAACAATACCTCTTAGAGGGGGTTTGCTATTACTTTTTCTCATCGTTGATTCTATAAAAGATAGTGTTTGTTCAAAAAATAAATAAATAAAAAAGCAAAAAGAAAGGAAAAATAAAGGGTGAGCAATAGCTTCATGAAAATACTTTTATATCTAAGCTAGCAAGGCTATTTGCCTATTGACTCCCTTGTTGTATGAAGTTGTAGCAACATAAACTATGTGATGCAATTGCCTAAATGTGTAGGGAGGAACATGAAATCATGACAGTAATAATATACAATGAATTGAAGTGCTGTCATGTTCAAATATATATTCTCCCTCCTTCTTCCACTCAGTGGGGAGCAAAACGAATTAATGCCAACAGTGGCTGTCTTAAACCTTTGCCCTCATTTAAGGGATTCTTAAAAGTGCAGTTTTGTTGTACTGTTGAAATCAAGTGACCTACAACTCAAGGATTATAGCAGTCTCCAGTGCTTAACCAAAATGAGAACTGGTCTGTTGCTAAAATTACAAATGACCAGCAAAACATCTGTGTATTTCTTCTTCTTTAACCATTTCTAAATTTAAAACTTTAACAATTTTTTAACAAACATTGATTTTTCTCTCTTATCAGTTTTTAGAATATTTTCTGGGGAAAAAAATCCATTACTTAATACCTATCTCTCTTGAATAAGACATTCCTATGTAAGCAAGCTCAGCTGATATTAGAAGAAGAAAACATCATCCTCAAAGTATATGTAATTTTAATGTTAACAGATCTCTTTGTCTAAGAGTTGAATAAATTAGTAAAAATATGCCCAGAATTTTCCTGTTGGTTGTAATACTTGTCACAAAAATTAAACAACCTGGTGATAAAAGATACAAAATGGTGGGTGAATGCTTTACAAGAAAGAATGTTTGGCCCAATCCTCTGTCAGAGTTTTGGCCTTGACTCTGAAACTTTAAGTTTTATATATTTTTTTGTTTTGCTCCTTTTAAATATATTTTGTGAAAATTGTTTCATGCTAATGTAGACCTGTTTAAAATTATATAATTAATTTTAAAGAAATGGCATCAATAGAAGGGCCAAATTGTGATCATGGTGAATAGCAAAACTGTATAATAGCACTACTGTATTTGTGGCTGTCTGGAATGTGTGATAGCTGCTAGAACTGCACATAAAATTACAGCACCTCCAAACACTACTTATGTGATTATCTTTTCATCTCTACATTTCTTTTTAACACTAATTTCTATTAACTTGATAGATCAGCATCAAGGATATTAGGACTCTTGAGTAAAAAAAAATGAGGCTACCTCCTAATAAAAATTGAATCAAAGGATTGTAAATAAAGCTCAAAGCCTGGATGTATAACTCCTATTGTAGCCAGTGGAGGCTGTATGTGTGAGTTTACAGCAGTGTATTGACATCATTTGCAGAATCTTGTGGAACCACATTTTTAGATAAAGTGAGATTTGGATAAGATGACTTGAGAGTGTTCAGTAATGATTTATACTGGACTACACAAAACCATTATTTAATTTTTTTGAGTGGGGAATTAAGATATTCTTTTATATATGACTACAAAGAAAGATATTAACAGTCTCTGCATCTATAGCTTTCAAATACATATGGTTTGACAGTAGTAAAACTAGTTTGGATTTTAGTGGGAGCAGGATTAGGCCCTCAGTTGTCAGCTTGTCTTTATGCTGTTTCTAAAGGCAGAAGGACAAATACAATTTTAACATTCAAACAAAAAAATGTTATGTGTAGTTTTTTCCCACGTGCAGAACCAGGAGCATGTTTCTTCAAAGTGCTGAAACCTATCTCTGCCAGTTTTCATATGGTTGTGCTGTAAGTTATGCTATAAATATAAATATTTGTGACTCAACTATTAAAAATATAGCTGCACATTATAAATGGTGTTTTGTGTCTTAATTTTTTGGAAAAATACCTTTTTTTGTGTTGTTTAAATATGTTGGGTAACATTGTCTTATAGAATGGTTCTTTGGAGTGACATGGTAAGGTCACATTTTCAAAAGCAGCCTCTGTATTTGCACCAGCAGTTTTGCATGTGTCTTTTTTTTTTGTTTGCCACAGCCCCCTATACTTGGATGCACAGTATAAATTATTGGTTAAATCTATCAAATTTGCATGAGTAAATATAGTTTTTTTTTAAGCTGGGAAAAAATTGCAGCACAAATTTAGTACCCTTGTTGAAAATGAGAAAACAAAAAAATTAGTAAAATGATCAGCATAAACAAGATTGTATGGAGAATGGTTTTTTTTTTTAATGTATAGTGGACTTAATTACCTTGCTTGTTTTTCCAAGTTTTTTTTTTAGAAATCACAATTGTATTTTATTTCTTTCAGTTGAAGAGGGTGAATCTTCAGATTTTGCTTTGAACTGGGACTCATCAGTGACTCAATCAGGTAAATGTTTTAGGTTCTTCTGATTGCAAAGGCTGCTAGAAAGCTGCCAGGCTTTTTATAGGAACTGTATTT
>NW_017728998.1:31257597-31263755 GCF_001723915.1 Gavialis gangeticus | reverse complement strand
TGCTTGTTTTTCCAAGTTTTTTTTTTAGAAATCACAATTGTATTTTATTTCTTTCAGTTGAAGAGGGTGAATCTTCAGATTTTGCTTTGAACTGGGACTCATCAGTGACTCAATCAGGTAAATGTTTTAGGTTCTTCTGATTGCAAAGGCTGCTAGAAAGCTGCCAGGCTTTTTATAGGAACTGTATTTTGTGTCACATTCCTGTCTCAAATCCAAGACTACCCACTGCAACACAATTTTTATATCAGTTCCATATGGTCAATAAAATCTATTACATACAGAGACTAATATACTCTTATTCTCTAGAGAGCCATTCTTTCTTCTTGTGGGCACATTGAAATGGGCCGTGATTTCTTTAGTATAACTGCTTTGAAGTTTCCTGCAATGGGCACTGTTGCACATTCATTCCAATCTAATTACATAAAAGCTACTTTAATAGGAATTTTAAACTTCAATTTCAATTGGAATGTGTGTATTTCTCTTCTTGGAAGAAATTGCAAAGGAATGTCTGATCTCGTGAATATGTTTGGTATATCAGTAGTTTAGAAAGATGTAACGTCTTAACCAGTCTTTGTATGTTTGAAAGTCTGTATACTAAATATATGTCTAGGACCTGTTAATTTATATTACACTGAACATTTGAATGAAATGGGCTCAAAAGCTAAATTGAATTAAGCAAGTTTGGCTGTGTTTGGGTAATGTATACTGACAACGTTATATACTTCAAGACAATGTTAGAATAGTTTGATTGTAAGGTGAAGGGGCAATTGTTTATCTAGACTGATGCTCTCCTTCTACTCTGTATTGTGTTATTTTAATACACATTTTATGTATTTTACGTATAATATATGTGGAATTCTCAGAACATGCATTTTGCATATAATTTATTTTGATGTTTAAGCCAAAACAACAAAAAATAACTTTACATCTACTCTTTAGAAACACATTATATTTTATTAGAAGTAACACACAAGATTTAGGAATATAGATAGGAAATGAACTCTGAAATGAGAATAAACGGTGCAAGTAAATCCCCACATCCACTATAGATTCTATAAAAATAATTGAGAAATAGTTTACAGGAATTTTTCTCACCAGACTCAGAACCTGGCTTGTCTTTAAGGCAAACTGTTTTTGTTTTGGTACATTGTGGTGTATCATTTTATACAAAACATTGTATGTTGTTCTGGGTACATCTTCTCCACTATGGCTGTTTGGAGCGATTTGTGTTTTCACTATTCTTTGATAGCGAATATCGCTGCTGCTGAAAACCCCTGACTGTGATGCAGAAGGCCCCTTTGTGCCTGGAGCTAACAGTGCATGAAAAGAGCACTCTCAGCCTCTCTTGCTTGACCTTAGTCTCAAGCAGCAGTGGAGTGGAGTAACCAATGTTATCTATCAAAAATCTTGAATTATATTAAATTTAACACAAGGTTGAAGTGTAAGAAAAGAGTCTCTCCACTTCAAGGGGTGTTCATTTAGTTCTTCTGGATGGTGTTAGTGAATATACTGCAGGTGTAAGAGAGATCCTGTGAAAGAACTTTCCCAAATTAGTAAATTCCTCATTCATAGCTGTGATTGAAATACTAGGTAACAGTTTATCCTGTTACTACTGGAAAATTAAGCTCTTGTTTAAGACCCTTAGACCTGGGTAATCATGTATGTTACAAATGTGTGTTTACATATATTATGTCTGTTTGTTTATGTGGCATCTAAGGAAATGGCAGATATTTCTTTAAACACAGTTAGTAGAAGTTAGTTTTAATCTTCTGTGCTTTTAAAGCTCTATTGGATAGGGTACAATACATGGGGCAGTAGGTTGCCGCCTAAATAGCAACACAGGAAAAAAAAGCATAAAAAGCCATAATATATAGTGGTGTAATACTGTGGAGTTACTCACTCTTGTGTGGTGTGCCTCCAAAGCTATATTCAGTAACTGAAACCAGTCTCTCAGTCCCAGTGTGCAAGACTTTCATTATGTTCTTTTATGATCTTCCTGTTTGCATTAGCTTCAGTAGTGTGATATAGAACCTCAATAAACAGGGAGAAAATCATGCTTCAACTTCTCATTTCGTGCCCACATTTCCCAAGCCCAAATCAACAGCATTCCTTATCTCCCCTAAAAAAAAAGTTCCTAAACTAGACTTGTTAACTGTGAACATTGCCAGAGGCTTTAAATTGACACCTTCCTTATCTTTCTTTTCATGTTTATATGTATTTGTATGTCTGTGTATGTGCAGACATTCATGGTGTGACTTAAGAAAAATTCTGTTGTGACTTGTGTTTTACCTCTTTCTTCTACTGAAGCTTTTTAGATCTACAGTGAAACTTTTGCTGAGACAGAAGTGTCAGTCAGGTGTTTCAAGGCAGGATCATCTCTAGCGGACCCATTCTAGACAAGTATTTGTCTAATTTCTTCTTAAACTTTAGGAAGAGCCCTCACCAAGCACAGTATCTGAAACATCAAAACACGCTTTAATTTGCCACTGGTAAAGCAGGGGGACGAACACTCTCAAAGTCCTGCCACTGCAAAGACAGGGGATAGTTTTGTTCAAAATACACTTGAGCCTAAAAGTGCTTTTGTTGGTATAGCATATCTTGCTCCCAGACAGTAAGGTTTACTGGTAAAGCACGTTTTTGTTGTTGTTGCTGGTGTAAGTTTATACCGGGAAGTTTTTCCAGGATTGCTATGTCAGCAAACTTTTCCTGGTAGAGATAGGACTTATTTAGCATCCAATCTTTTTTAATTGAATTTGCACAGAAAATAGATTTTTTTCAGAATAAATCATAATTTATAAAAATATCATTGTTAATTTACCATAAATTTTAGGAGTGGTGTTTCCAAAGCTATAACCACTCAATTAGAGTTGTGTTTTCATCCTTTTCTAAAAATTTATTTTCCAAAGCATTTTTGTGTCATCAGCTATCTGAACCCCAGCTAACCCAATTTCTCAGCTATGCCATATGCTGGTTGTGTCCCCTGAAGTGTGACTGGAGTTCCAGTTGTATTCAAGCTCTGAAGAAGTGGGGCTGGTGTTCAGTTGAGGGCTGCAGAGTTTACAAGCTCCAGTCCTGTGGAGTTTATGATCTCTCCAGGGTAGGTGATGCAGAGCCAGTCAGCTTTCCACAACCATAACAGCCAGCTCAGCGGGTTTAAAGAATCAGTATGTAGACTTCAGTGCCTCCTGGACTGGCTTTCTTAATTATATAGTTTGGTAATTTGTAAATTGAAAATATTTTGGAAAGATTGAACTAGAATCCTCTTGAATTGTAGCTTTCAAAGTATCACAATACTAGAATGTCACTAAAATGACTAAGATTTTAAACAATTAGCACATTGTCAAGCTTTCTGTGTAGAGCTCGGAGGATGTTTACAAATCATTGATTTGTAAGAGTTATTTAATGCAACATGTGGAGACTTACCCATGTGCATCTTGTCAATGGAAGTCAAGTGGCCACATTGTTTTGTGTCCTACTGATTACTTACCACAGGGATTTAGCTTTTTTAATGCAGCTAGGTGTCTATCTATTATGTAAGATTTTACTTTCTAAAGGCTGGAAATTAGAAGCCCTTCTTTCAAGTTAGCTACCCAGTGCTAATCAAGCCTCTGGTCAAAGATTTTACAGAAGTTCAGTCCTTCTTGCAGTATTCATGGGGAATCTCTTTAAAAAGGACTTGTAATTGTTTTATAAATAACATTATTGTCATAATTTAAAGGCTGCATGCACCAACTTAAAGAATCAACAGAATATATGATGAGGCAGAGGCTGCTCTGATGATATGGAAAATAATCTCTTTGTGTCAGCCTGTGATCTAGCAAAAGGAATATATATATTTTCTTGCTCCTCATTTTTCTATAAACATTTTTGGTCTTCATTTAAAAAAGCAACAACAAAAACCTCCTTTTCTCTTTCTTCATCTTTGGGGCTTAGGTTTCTGTTAAGGAACAGATCAGTAATGTTTTGTTGTTTAATAGACAGATATGTTTTGTGTCCCAGAGGAAAAGCACAGTTCAGTACTCATTCACCCTGCTTTCCCCTGTTAACAGCAATTGCCACACTTGCAAGCTTGTACTGCCGCTCCCACATCTAATACAGAAAGCATCTTGGAGAGTAGGTCGGGCTGGGCTTCCAGTGGGAGGACAGAGAAGCATCAAGAGCTCTGGCTATAAAAAGGTTTTCTGCTTCTTTTAAGCCAAGAGAAAAATAAGATTTAATATTTGTCTGGCTATCCCATTGCTTTGCAGTACTGCATTGCTGTTGTAATATATCACTAGAGCATTATCTCGAGGAGCAACAAGGGACATTTTAAAGAAGTAAAAGTCTTACTAAATATATAGAGAATTTAAGGCATTTTTAAAGACTTATGAAAAGCATTTTTATACAGGGGTTTACTGGGAAGTTTCTTGTTAGCCAGACCTGAAGGGCTTGGGGATTTGAACAAAATCGTCTGGGGCAAGTGAAATAAGATTCTGTGTTTTCCCTAGAAACTGAGTGAACCTAGAAGGCTGGACTTTTCTGTCTTTTCCCTGGGGGTAGCTCTAGATTGTCCTTTTGTTATCTTTATACAAAGGTAGCCTTAAATACCCTAGAGGTTACGACACAAACTTAGACACTGGGAACCATAAAATTCTCATCCAGTAGCACTTTGAATTTTTGGAATAGACATCCGTTATAACTCAGTGTGTAATATGTATTTGAGATTCATACAGAATTCTTTTGTTTCAGCACACCATTCCACCGGTGTCAAAAGAGTAAGTTAGTATTTAGAAATATTGTCAGGATCCTTCCTCATGATATAAACCACTTTCAATAGAAGACCTTAAGTTGCAGAATTGTGGCTGTGCAGTTATAACATTCATGCCATGCTATATTATTTCAGTGTTTACCTGCTTAAGTGTTATAGCTGAATGTGTGCATCAAGGTTTAAATTAAGTTTCCACCTCATTTCATTTGTCTTACTTGAGTGTTTTTCCCTATCCCCACCCCAGTCCTTTCAAATCACCTGACCTGTCTCTCTGGGGGTTTGAAAGAACCTACAGATCTTTCTGATCCTATGGAGCAGCTAGGCCTAGTTTCCAAGCCATGTCCCCATGCAGAAGCTTGGAATCCTACTCTCTCCTTCTTTTGGAAGGAGTGGATGCACTTGGGAGTGGATCCAGAAGTGATGCAGTGGCACGGTCACACTCCTATTTTGGACCACACTGCAGGAGCAGCAGCTGAAGACTTTTTTTGAGCCCCCAAATCAGGTAAGAACCACCCTCCTCTCTGCACTTGGCATCCCCTCCCTCCTTCTCCATGCCCAGCTGAATATCACTTCCCTTCTCTCCCCCACTTTTGCTTCCCCCAGCTGACTTGGGGGAGGGGTAACCTCCAGAGCTTCTCCTGTCCCACCTGAGATGGGCTCAGCTGGGGACAGCAGGGGCAGTCTCACAGACTTCATTATGTCAGAAGGAGGGTTGTACTTTGCAGTAAGAGAGTAGAAAGCTTCATGTGTAGAGCAAGCTGCTCTGTTATAGTGATGTCTGAAGGTAGGGTGTTAGGCCTCCTCTTTCTGTCCTTGGGCCATGCATAACTCTGCTGGCAGTTATTCAAAACAGGCTTATGGTATTTTGCCAGGAACAGAGCTACCACCATGTGTTGGTTTTGTACACTGTGCCACTTCCTTTTACAAGTGCACATTTTTTAAGTTTCTCCTTTAAAAAAAGAGAGTAAAAGTAGTAGCTTTTTGTTTGAGACCAACCACAGTATATAAGATGATGGTCACTCCTTTTGCTCTCTGCAGCTCTGTGCAGTGCCTCCCATCTAGGTTAATTTGTAGCTTGTGTTTCAGAAGAGGAGTATGTTCCCATGACTTCTTACTTGGTTATAACAGGGCTGTCAGGTACTTTGATGGGCACTTTTTAGGGAAGATTTTTATGTTCCAATATTCTTTTAGTTCTACACCCTCTTTTTTTCTTCCTTAAGCCAAACATTGCTGTATTCCTTCCTACTGTGCCAACGCTGCAGCCCCAGGACCTGGCACAAGAAGGAAGGGAGAGTTCCCACTCTTATATAGAAAATCATAGGGGCCAATGGGCGGCAGGGAGGGAACTGGTAAAATATACAGAAACATCAGCACTGTGTAACATACACTCAGGACCATAATTCCTCCCCCC